>NC_044282.2:12975031-13319861 GCF_004027225.2 Strigops habroptila
AATAATAACAGTGTCATACATAAGTTCTCTCTCACACGCTGATGTGAGAGAACCCATGGGAAAATCTGAGAAACATGTTTCTCATTAATTAAAAAATGCCCCAAACTCCAGAAACAATAAACTAATAAAAATCAAATAAGAGGGTGATAGTCCTTTTCAAACAAATCTTTTGGGTAAAATCTGAAGAGTAAAAGTGGAATTTCTTACAAAACATCATTATTTTCAACTTGACCTATCACTGCAAAAGGAGACTTATACTAACCATGTACAACTTTGGTAAAATGCTGCATGCATTTATCTCCTCTGCTTCTTTCACTGGATTAAACCTACTGCAGAGATACCTTTGTCTACCTGATCATCACTTGAATTAGGACTTATGAGACAAGCACTCCTAAGCTCAAGTATGAATCTGTGCCATAATGTTAGAGGCCAAAAGGAGCGATCTAACTAGGACTTTGCTGATTATTAAGTTTCTAACCTATTTCTGATACTTTACATTGGGTTGTTATACGACATCACTGTTTGTCAAGTAGCAAAAGTGTTTCCCACGGTCCTTCAGTTCTCATTTTCCTCCCAAACTCACTACTATAGCCAGATACGAGCAGCCTCATGTCCTGGCTGGCTATATGAGCCCAAGTGAAAGGCCCTGCACATGGGTCAAAGTCATCATAAGCACAAATACAAGATAGGCAGAAACTGGACTGAAAGCAGCCCTAATGAGAATGTCTTGGGGGTGTTGGTTGACGAGAAGCTCAACATGAGCCGGCAGTGTGCGCTCACAGCCCAGAAAGCCAACCGTATCCTGGGCTGCATCAGAAGTGTGACCAACAGGTCAAGGAAGGTGACCTCTAAAGCGAACCATGTCCGGGGCTGCATTAGAAGAACTGTGCAGGTCAAGGAAGGCAGCCTCTACCCCACTCTTGTGATACTACTTGGAGTCCTGCGTTCAGCTCTGGGGCCCCCAACACAAGAGGTATGTAAATTTATTGGAGCAAGTCCAAAGGATGGCCACGAAGATGATCAGAAGGCTGGAGCACCTCTCCTATGGAGACATGCTGACAGAGTTGGGATTGTTCAGCCTGGAGAAGAGAAGGCTCCAGGGAGACCTTAAAGCAGCCTTCCAGTACCTAAAGGGGAACTAAAAGAAAGCTGTAGAGGGACTTTTTATAAGGGCATGTGGTAAGACAAGGGGGGAATGGCTTTAAGATGAAAGAGGGAGATTTAGATTAGATATTAGAAAGAAATTCTTCCCTGTGAGGGTGGTGAGGCCCTGGAACAGGTTTTCCAGAGAAATTCGTCTGCCCCATTCCTGGCAGTGTTCAAGGCCAGGCTGGATGTGGCTTTGAGCAACCTGGTCTAGTGGAAGGTGTCTCTGCCCATGGCAGGAGGTTTGGAACTAGATGACCTTTAAGGTCCCTTCCAACACAAACCATTCTATGATTTTATCTCCAAACAACTTTTTACTGTCCATGTGTATCTATCTGTGGCATGTCCCAGGGCTACACTAACAAAATGTCCTATGAGATAAAAAATCTGAGACTTCTTTTTTCAGCATCCACAGAGGTTGGTATTGTTGCTCTGGTTATTCTATTCTGTTCTTTTGTTAATCAAATTGTTTCATTAGGAGATTCTCACTTTCCCCTATCCTTCAACAAAGCAGTTGCTTGTTTGTTTCTGTATAAATGGGATCATTTCACTAATGTGATCTATCGCGCAGCCCTGCAAAGAGAACAGTAACATCAAGAAAGTGTAGATTGAGAATAGGAACAAGCAATTAGGGCTGGGGAGTTCTTATATCTGGGAATTTCTTATATTTGCTCTATTGCCTGAGAGAATGTTCAATGGAACAACTTTCTTGCTGTTTTATATTCTTTGCAGCTGAGACAATCATGAAAAGTAAACTTGAGCTCTGGATGTGTACGAACTTTGTGAAAAGTTGGACTCAAATCTGTATTTCCAGCAACTTTAACCAGAATGGTGCTTCAAGTGCTAGGAGTTTCATGATATTCCCTTGGCATATGTTCCATTTAGATCACTGGGGATTGAAATTTCAAAACCAAATTGCAAATATGACTTACAATTTGAACTGAAATTCCATAAACACTCTGAAGTTAGAGAAGCAGAGAGTAACCTGTTTGCTGCCCTACACAGGTCTGCATTCTGGAAATTTAGGTTATAGAGTCACCTGAACTCACTGTAGAGTCACCTGAGTGATGCCAAAACCAATGCAAGTCTTCCTGAAAGACCTCTAGGCTTGACTGGGAGACATCACAAAACAGAAAGCCATCTTCTCTTTGACTGCTTCTTTTGGTGGTCAATGGCCCTACTTGAAGAAGAATTTTGTCATATTTCCCGTTTGCCCTATCCAGCCTACCTCGTAGATATTTTATTTTCTCCTTTTCATGCTAAACACAGAGTACTAAGTAGTTTTTGGAACAAGGCTGAAATCTAAGGTCCCTGGCGATTCCAGTAACCACCAGCCTCTCTCTGAGCTACTGAGTTAACCTGTGCATCTTACTACATGGATTGCAACTTTCTCATCTGCTAAACAGGGACTGTAATGGTTAGACATACAGGATGAGAAGGCTGGTCATTTAACGTCTACATGTGTTGAATTTAAAAGAAGACTTTCACACCTTCTAATTGCTAAAGCAGTGATCTAATTGTCTATAGAGGTCTTTAGGCATAAAACAAGAGTATACATATGACATGGAATGGGGAGCTACAGATAAATTGGTATTAAAATAAATAAGCTCGATTTGTTTCTTATACTGATTAAAATCTAGAAAAACAATTTCATAATCCAGTGACTACTACTTAACATTATAATATGCCAGGGCACATAACTGCAAGGAAACTGAACCATTACCATTGAATGTCAAACTGACCCAAAGGTGTGATGGAATTGATTCCTTTTTTGGTTTTTTTTTACAAAAGCATAAAATGTAATAGATTATATAGTTCCTCCCCTCAGGGACCAGTTATTCTTTATGGAATGACACTGATCTTGGAGAAAAGCCTACAGCTTCAATAGATCTTTACAACATCCCAGGAATGTACAATATCTACTCTTTAAAGAGCTTGTCACAGTTCTCTTTCTACTTACGTAAACAGAAACAAACATTTAAACTGTAGGCACAAACTCTGTTGTAGGCAGATCCCAACAGAGGATTTATTTTTATTGCTTCTTTCATGTTTTTTCCCCACATAAAGACTGTCTACACGTAGGTGACAGGAAATGTTTCCTATATCTACAAAAACATGAGGAGCATTTCAAAGATTTCAGTAACTATGAAGTTTTACTTACTTTGGCCTTTCAAACTGCGTGTGCCCCTGATTTACCAGAGAACAAAAAAGTCTGAGGCAGGCTATGTACGGTTGCCTCCATTACAGAGTCCTCACTCTGTTTTTTCATGTGGAAATAGAGGAAGGTCACGTTACCTTAAAATATACCCTTCTGGATCAAAGCCCTGTTGCTTTAGAGCCCCTGGAACTGCATATTGCAGTTGATCAGTCTCCAAAGTGCCAAGGCTTTTTCCTTTAATCCCAGCCATACCTACGCCACACCTGAAGCCTGCCTTATCAATTGAAGATACTGCCTTGTTCAAGAATCACTATTAACACAAGAGGCTTGGAAAATGCCTGTTTGCTATGAAAAACTGCAGTTATATATGTTACAGCCCATTTTTACATCGTCTTGCTTTTAATTTCATGAGGGGGTGGATATTACCTGTGGCAGTAACACCTGCAGTGTTCTGGTGACACCCTTGTCCCACAAGTGCTCCCTAGTGTGGTCCTGCCAGGCAGCAACCCCTTCTGCAAAGCAATATGCATTCGTTGAGCTGGATTTCTCCCCAGCAGAGTGCCAGGAGCTCATAGGGAGAAGTCAAGGTGACTAAATCAGCGTCAGCTTCCTGAAGTGCTCTCCTTACTGAAACAGAAAACCTGAATGAGTACATTTTTATTTCACCCCAAGAGCTCTGCTATGGGTAAGACTGGCCCCGTGCACAGCTGAAGCCATCCCCTGGTGCAGGTGGGACCCCAAGTGCCAGAACCCTCCCACATCCTTCCACGCACCTCTGGGTGCTCTCAGACACACACAGGCAGGCCAGTCAAAGGCAGCTTTTAGGCTGTCAAGAAGGTGGCCAGGTAGTTGGGAAGCTGCAGAGCACACTGGGCTCAGTCCTGCTTGTGCTCTCACCCTTAGCTGTAGCGATGCTATTACCTGAGTGCTGGGGTAGGAAGGCTTGTTTGTAAAGCATGCAGCAGAACTTTTGACTTTTGCAGGAATGTTTCAGTGTGGTTGGACCACACTGGTAGCTTCTGGTTCAGTTTAGCAGAGCAGTATGGAAAAGCTAACCATAAATGGGTTAAAAGCAAACAACTTGCCCTTTTATAAATCTTGTCCTCTCCCAATTTCATGTAGTGCTGTATCTACAGGAGAAAAAAAAACCCACCCAAACATTGCAAGCAGCCCTGCAAGCTCACAGCATTCTCATGATGGGACCCAAGTGTCCCCACAGGTGTTACAAAGCCTTTGCTCAGAGGATGGTACACTATCAAGAGGTCCGGCATCAGAGCACTCCGTAATTGTCCAAAGCTGTTGCTTGTGCTTTGCCACTTGTATGCTGCCCACTATCTCCGGGAACTGCTCTGTGCTGTTTGCAACTTCAGGCTTAATTTGGGATAATCGAGTTCACAAGTCGGGCAGCACCAGTGCATGCATGCTCCAATGAAGAAAATCTTCTATGGAAACACAGTGACTATGGTGGATCCTGTGAGTACATAATTTTCCAAAGTGGATCAGTTGATGAAATTCTCTCATGCACCCACTGCTATCAGAATAAATGACAGTTCCTATACTGTGTAGTAACAAGGTCTTGAGCTAACAAACATTAACCCTACGAAATGCAATTTTTCTCCATTCAGTTTTGCTATAGGAGCATTTAGTGACCTAGTGGACTTGTAAACCCTAGAAATATTCTTTTAGTAACTTTCTTTGAGGTAATACAGGTTTCTTGAAATACATCAGTTGAAAGCCCCACAGTGAGAAAGGCCTAAATTATGAGCATCAGGAAATGTTCAAGGAATCACAAAGTAGTGTATGTACAAAAAAAATGTAGAAGTAATTATCATTCAAGAAGAGCTTGGGTTTCAGGGTAAAAACGTCCATGTAAGTGCTGGAGACAGGATGGAAACCTAAGTAGCTGAGGTGGACAGAGGTAGAAGAAATTAATTTAGCCAAACCTAGTTACGCTGGAAGGCAAGGTACTTCCATCTGATGATGTTCATCTTCCTGAGAAAAACATCTCTGAAACTTCCAGAGCTTTAAATTCCTTCCACCTTGAGAGACAGTGGGAGGTATTTCACTGCTGAGGACAAACCACAGTTGCAGGCAAGGGTGGAGAGAGTGAAGGGAAACACCTTTACCTTACTTACTGGTCTAGAGGGAAGTTGAAGGTTACTATTCCCACCACAGCAATAGAAAAAATGCAGTATTATGGATGAAATTTTAATCATCCATACAGATTTGTGTGTATGTATGTATGCACATGCATGCTCTCCCAACACAATCAAATTGGAAATGGTTATTTCAGCCAGGAATGCATTGTTATAAGAAAGCCTTTTAGGCGGACGAGTTTACGGTTTCATTTCCTATAAGCTCAGTAAAGTAACTGAGAGAGAAAGTACAAAACGGAAAAAAGAAAACTGAAATTGAGTAAGCCTGTCGATCTGGCTCTTTTCAGCAGCACCTAGATTGACAAGAAAATCACTTACTGATTGACAGTTTAACAGGTATGAAACTTCCCAACATTGTCAGCACTGGCATTTTATCCAGGTATATAACACTAATCATAACAGTGAAGCTGGAACTCAGGGAATATAGTTATTTCTTGCAAATGGTGTGAAACTGTATTTATATATGGCGTGAGCCTAGTAAGTCTGTGCTACTAGGATTTACATTTGAGCCTGCATTTGCCTTTTTAAATGAAAAATGTGGTTTTGATGCTTATGAAATGACAGTTTCTGTTCTCCACCTAGAGCACTAGGAGGTATTTTAATGAAAGCAATAGATATAAATCCATATTTTACCATCAGTATGCATGTTCTGCTTTGAGCAGAGTATGCTTAACACCACCTATTTTGAGCTGCTTCAGTTTATTTAGTAAAGCTGCTACTCCTCTCCATGAGTTTGCATGTAAGCAACCAGCCCCTAAGCAGCCTGAGAAGAGGATCACCCAGCCATCGAGTCCCCATACAGAGATCACAGTTGGAAGTAAAATCTTACAGCCCCCTGTCCCGGTGAGCTGACTGTCTGTGTTGGGGGAGGGAGTGAAAAGGAGCATGTGTTTTTTCAGATAGATGTATGTCCCTTCGGAGTTAGGCTGAGCACATCCCTCACATTTCACATAAGCTACTGAAGAGCCCTCACTTAGTTAAGAGCTCTGAGTGGTTTGCTGGAGGGGTAGGATCTAATTAGCCTGAGTGTAGGAAGGCATTATACCCCATTCCTAGCTCCCTCATCATCCCCAGTCACCCCGACATTCACTTTTTAATGTGTGTGGAGCAGTATGCTAAACCGGATTCAGGGGTGTATCTTCAGAGAGTAACATTAAGACCAAAAGGCAAATGAAGAGAACAGGGAATCTCCTAAACCTTGAATCCAACCCGAAGACCTCCTCGAGGCCGACCAACAGCAGCCTTCACAAAAACACAAACCCAGATCTAAACAATGATCACAATTACATTTTGTGCTTTAAAAAACAATTAGATATGTGATACTTCTAAGAAAGTAAACTTCTACTATAAATGCTTGCTAAAGACCTAAACACTTTCTGAAACAGCAGCTTGCAGCTGGAGAAAAAGAATGCCACAACATTTATGTGTAATCATTAAGAATTATGTTAAACAATTTGATTGAGAGAAAGTGCAGTTTTCCTGAAGAAAAATTTCTAAAGAACTTGCAACTTTTGGAAACAAGACCCAGTGTACCAGATGTCTCTGATAAGGTTAAGTAATTTCAAATGTTTCTTACTATTTGTACGACTTGTTCAGCTTCATGGGGCTCGGCAAAAGCCAGCATTTTCGCACAGAGTTCCACATAGCAGTTAGTATCTCCATTACAAGTTTGATCACAAATCACTAAAATCGAGAAAACCTCTCCTCATTTTCCAGTGGGACTAAGTTGGGTGGAACATTTTATTCAACTGGAAACAATGGCCAACAATGAAGCAAAATATTATGGAGAATTTCTTAGGAACAAACTGCAACACAGCACACAGGATTGACTCTTCATCATTAAGAAGAGTCAGCATCTTTTAGAAATCCAGGATGCATTTTTTTTTTTAACCTGTTATAACATTAACTGCTCCAAGTTCTTGTATCCCTCTGATGTTATTACCCAGCCCAGTCCTTGGAGTGATGCTATCATGTTCCCTTTCAGCTTCATTTCCGTTGCAAGGGACAGAGGAAAGAGGACAGAGATAGCAACAAAGAGTAAATAACATAAAACTATGATATTAGTAAATATATTTGTTTCCTGTCAATCTCAATACAAACTGGAGAGAGGTGATAAGAAAAAACACTGCCTCCGTCTCCAGCCAGGGCCCTTGCTTCCAGTTGAAGCAGACAGAGGGAAAGAGCAGATGCCTCCATGGGTACAGCAGAGACAGGACAACTGACAGTTACTTCTTTACTTCTTGTTATGATGCACTTCATTGTAACAGAAGTTATGTGCCCTAACTCAACAGACATTTAAGGCAGACTGATTTCAGACGGAACCTCTAAGGAATCCTGTAAGAAAGCAGGGATAACTTTATTTGACGAAGTCCCTGTTTGCTGACTGGGCGCACCATGTTCATACTCCCTCTGTATGAACCGACTGCTCTCTGCAGAATACACAGGAAAGACAGACATTTGGATGGATGTGTATGCCTTTAAGACAATTAAGTTTAGTCCTTGGATTGCTCAGACCATCTGTCCTTTGGGGGAAAAAAGGAAAAAATTAAAGGAAAACCTTGGGGAAAAGATCTCTTGAAAAAGAAAACTTGTTCAAGAAAGGATTTTATTTTGCATTTAGTACAGAGCAGACTCTCACATGCAGAACATCAGTTATTAAAACAGTCAAATAAAGTGTAATCTGGTCAAGGCAAAAATAAAGATGGGCTACGTACATATTTCAAATATATGGTTGTATTACGTGGCATATCCTTTCAAAGGAAAAGACTGTCAAGCTGTAATGGACAGGTCAGCTGCATTAGATTTTCTCTTAGCAAAATGTAGCAGTGAAATAGTTAACAAGTCTGGTTTTTACATTGTCATAAGCAGACTTCATTGCTAGCATCCCACTGAGATGAATGAAGGCAGCTTATGTCTAGTGTTATTGTTTCCATGTGTTTGGCTCCAGACTCAAGCCAGCATTCCCCTCAGTTTATACTTGAAAGGTTATCTTCACAACCAGAAGAGACAGAAACTTTCTGTAAATATATGTATGTGTAAAGAGAAGGGCAAATACAGGTTAACTCCACTTATTCAGTTCCAGTTTTCCTGAATTAATGTTTTGATAGTTATAGTGAAGAGAATTTTGTTTACAGAAGCTTCTGATTATCCGAGTGGCTGAGACATTCCTTACAGCACATTTGCTCTGTTTTAAATCTACAGGGAAATCTGATCAATACTAACATAATTTTATCTCATGGTTGATAATTTTTAGTCTTTTAGGCTAGGCAATGAAGTACCGACTAACAAAGAACACAGTAAAATATGCGACAAGGAATTGCAAATGGAAGAAACAAAGTCTGAGTGTAATTTTGAAAGGGAAAGGCAAACAATCTGCATTTAGGTAAGTGAAAGTATACTGCTTGTAACAATAGCACTCCAGAAGCAAAATGTCTGTAACGAGTGGAAGTATTTCAGTTGGCTTGGGTTTCACCATGTGATTCTGTCTAAAGCCTGGGTTTGTTTCCCTTTCTCCATCAGTAATCTACCACTGAAGTTTCTGCGGGGAAGAGCTCACCTAATTATGCATTGCCTGTGCTTCCCTGGAGACGAGAAGGATTCAGAAACAGCTTATGCAGATCTTTATTTTTGCCCTACCTTGAAAATCATCCTTGTTCTCTGAATGATAGGATTCAGATAAAGGATAATTACTGAAATATTTCTCTTAGGGAACAATAAAAGTGCTAACTACAGTGTCTCCGGAAATATATTTTTGGGTTTTCGCTGAATACAGGATTCTTCTGATACAGAGTCTCATACATACTCCCTGTCTATGATGCTGCATGGTTCTTATTTTCTGTAATACTAGCTAATAGCTCAGGATTTTTCATCTTAGTGGAAAACACAAGATTTTTATTCTATTTTAATACTGATCTATAAGGATATCATTCTACAGACTAGTTTCTTAAACTCCTGGTGAGAAAGGAGGTAATACATTGACATGGGTGATATAGGCATGGCATTGCAGTGCCTAATTTCTGGGCACCTCCCCTTCTTTTAAGGTAGTAAGAACTTTATACAGAGAGCCATCAGAGTTGTATTCAGGTGACCTCAATTCCAGCCTTGTCCTGGGCCTGCAGTTGCTTGTCAGAAAGAGGCCCCTGAGAGCTTAGCACTACCATGAGGAAACATGGACTTAGGTGAAATATAGGATGTCTGATTATGGTCCTTGGTAGCTCAGAGAATCAGCTGCCAAAAATCCAATCTGCAGACTGGGATGCAGAACTGTAAACAGATTGGAGATGGGAAACAGGGGGTTATGCTTTAAGCTTGGTCCTTTTCAGGAACAGACCCAGAACAGGACTTTAACACTTCTGTTCTTTAGGAGGCCCTTCTTTGGGTCCCTTAGTCCAAAGCTAAGGTCAAGTTATCATTATTTATGTGCCCAACAGCAAAAGCATAGGCTCCTTGACAGGCTCTATTACCCCAGAAAATTAGTTACTTGGATAAGCTAGGGCCAGGTAGATTATTTGAGAATTACAGCTCTTGCTGTAGGCACCAAATGTTCACAAAGGAAGGACTAAATCTATCAAACATGCTTTAAAATATAAAGCCCATTTCCTGTAAAATTCTCTTTTTCATGCATTTCAAGTTTCCATGACAGAATTTGCTAAACAGCCAGAGACAAGGCAAATTTTTAAATGTACAAACTTCTAGTAAGATTTTGCTAGAGGAAGCCTTTGGCCACCTCAGAATTGAAGCAGCAGGCCCATTTTTCATCCAGCCTGAAGTGGCATGAGTGCTACACTGATCTAAACTGGAATGCAAGAACCTGTCATACGAAGAGCTGTTCCTCTACTCAGCTTATCTCATGGAATTTTACTAGCACTAACCAACATACCTACTCAGGTCAATTAGCAATATCAGTCTTCTGGTGCTATTACGACTGCCTTTAGCAATAGCTGTTCAGTGAAACTTAAAGTTGTGTACGAATCCTATTCAAAACTTCACTAGTTGGTCATTACAGCCAGTCCAAAAATGACATTTTCTGAAGTTTGAAAGGTCTTGCAGAAAGCCTGCGAGGTGTGAGCAGTGGATGCAGATGAGATGTTCCAGAGAAGATAAGCCAAAACCAATGGCAAAAGTGTGACTCAGAAAGGTCCATCCTTTCCATTGTCGTTATGGTGGCATATTGATTGAAAAACCATAATTGCGCCTGAATGAAGGTTTGTTTGCTGGGGGAAGCAGGAATGAACATGATTGTTGGTTTTTTTAAGAGAGACTGGGAGAACAGTCTACAATCAAATTCCTATCATTAGTTAATGACAACAGAACAGAAATAATGAGGTTAAAGCAAGAGCAAAGAAAAAGTAGCCTGGGTGGAGAACTCTTCATCTCTACAGTTACACAGAGATGGATTTTGTCATAGCAAGTTGTGTAAACATTTTCATCAAAAATACAGAGGCATACATTAGATGCCTTTCCAATGGAGATGATTTCCAGGATAACAGGTTCGAGATGTGGGATGGACTAAATGCCCTTCTTCTTTCAGCTAGGTCTCAATCCATTCTTTGTGTACATCATCCTCCTGTCCTTGAATGACTCAAGAAAAACTACAGAAGTTCTTTGGGCTATTTTATGACCCACTTTTGTTTCCATGACCATTCCTTCTCAATCCTCCGGGACCACAAACTCTGTCTCCCTTGGCTGCAGAAATTTAATAAAATCCAAATTTTGATCCTAGTTGCATCTATTCATCCCCAGTCTAATAAATAGCATTATGTGAGTGAAATGGTAATTAGAAAACACAGCTAAGGTTAAGTGTGAGGGGAATCTTTCAGCCTCTCTCACACTCTTTGGGCTCAGGTTCTTCTTTATGGCTACATACCAAACAATATTATGTTCCCAATGAGAAGGCAGTGATCTTCTCCGGGACGCAGGGTTGGAGCATTTTTGGCTGCTGAGCAGGGAATGTAGTGGCTTGGCAGCACGGAGCCAGCACAGCAACAGTTTCAGCCTCATGAGTTCCATGAATCTCAGCAAATTTAGCCCTTCAGCTCTCAAATTTGAAAAGATCTATTTCAGCATAAACAAACAACAGAAATGCATGCAGGAATTAAAATAGTATCTGGAGGAAGAGAAAGGATTATGAGCAGATAATATTGCCTGAATAAGTGAGAGTCTCTACTATGCTTTGCTTGTGTTTGCATCTCATATAGGTGTCTCATACCACAATTCTTTTGACCCTGCACAGGACTCACCTGAGAGGTGAGTCATTGAAATCAAGGGAATTAAGGTGCTCCTTAGCACTGCCTCCTGAGAGACCTCCACATCTCTGAAATAAACTATAGCAAGAGGCAGAAAATCAGGCCACCCAGCGTCAGTGGAGTGGCAAAGTGTGGACTGCCCGTATTGGCTGACGCACACGCAGGCTTTCCTTGTGCACAGGACAACTGCAAAGGCAGAATCTCTTCTGTCTTGAGGTGTCAGTTAAGCAGTAGAAACCAATGAGAACATCATTTTCATTGTGCTAGCACTGCAAAGCAAACACTGTGGAGGGCTCTCCTTTCTTCAGTGTTGTGTTAAAGCCATCAGCGTAACAGCTGCAGGGCACACACATGAAGGACAACCTCAAGCCATCACTGCAGGCAGACACTCACTGTAGCCAACATGCTGCATTCACAAGGCTACCAGCAGGAAACCAGCCCGGCAAACACTCCGCCATGGGGAAAGGAGACCTCTTCCAGGTTCCAGGGAGGGAGCAGGCAACAGGGAAGTCCAACAGGGAAGTTGTACCCATGTGTGATGATAGGCTCTGCAGAAATGCCCCCAAAAACAGTTCCAGCTCCCTTTGAGCTTGGAAAATTGCCACAGGACAGTTACATCTGTGTTTTCTTCAGCCATACAAATTGTAGGATGTGAGAAGGCTTGCCCAGCGGCCACAGGCACTTTGTACCAACAGTACTACATACCTACCAGTTCTTACATTACAGATGAACACCCATACAATACTTTATTTTTTTAGTTCTTATCTCTTACAAAGACTTTGAGCAGTTGTCACAATAGTCTAGTCTTCTTCCTCCTGGAAAAGCAGATTTAATTTGTGGCTGTTTCCCTTCAGTTTGGAGCACAAAGATAGGATCCTGTCAACAGCTGGGAAAAAATACTTAAAAGTTTAATTACCTTTCCCATATCTGACCAAATGGCTACTTAAAAACAGCTGGAATGGAGGCAGTCCTGTGATAGCATGATGCTTTGAGGAGTCTTCAGCTCAAGCAAAATAGTTTAAACTAATAAAAAGAAAACTGCTAACAAACGGGGAAATCAGAAAATACGAATAGATGTTCCTTTTTCTGCTTTTCACTGAGCTCCTGGTCTGGAATCCATAGCAAAACTACACTATTTCCAGGAAAAAAAAAAAAAAAAAAAAAAGTGGAAAGTTTGTTTAGGTAGAATTTAAGATGTCTGGTTTACTATTTGGGATTTATGAATATTTGTGTCCAGTTTTCCTGAAAAAATCACAGCTCAGCTATGAACAGCAGTGCTCCTAACATGCAGAATTCAGGCAGGCAACGTGTGTGGGGTGTCTCTGTGGGCTGAAGTCCCTGTATTTTTGCTATGCAGAGAAAGTATGTGTCATTTTGTATGCATAATTCTAGTTAAAAATACAGGTGTGCCTACCTGACAGGGAATATGTGCCTGCGTTACTCTAATTCTCCTTTTGGGCTGTTAGCAGCCAGGGCAGATGGCAATGCTCTTGGCATCTTTCGTTATGTTATGTGCATTGAGGAAGGAGAAGGAGGGAGCCAAGGGAGAGGGCAGAGCAGTCCGTTCTCTCCATGCATCCTCCCCATGCAAGTCCTTGATAATTCTGGGGAGAAGTGGAAAGAGGGAAGATAAATCTTCAGGGACCAAAAGGGAGTTTGATCCTGTGGGACTTTGGAGGAGGGCACAAAGCAGTGGCAACTTTGTATGTGATGCATATAGTGGGGCAGGAAGAACTTCCCTACAGGCATATTTTTTTGTTAGAAAAATAAAGATAATAGAGCTTTTGCATGGTCATTAAGGAAAGGTCAGTCTTAGAGCCTGTCATGTTATTGATGTAACAGGTAGGTTAAAAATTAAAAGGAGAGAGCTTTAGGAGTAAGGAAAAGACTCTCTGTGCCCCTCAAGATGCATATGTACACTACTAACAGGATACTAGTTCAAACCAAAATGTTTCCAGTTGTTACACTTCAGCCCCTATTTTTTAAAGCCAATTGCCCTTACAAGGAAAACAGCCTGAGAGAAGATTTTGTGACTGCCTGACAAAGTTTTCTCACTTTTTTGGAAAAAAAAAAAAAAAAAAAAAATCTGCAATTCCATTATTTGTACAGAGAAGAACTTTGAGCGTTGACAACTGTTGAAGTTTTCTTCTGTTGAAAATTACTGGAGATATTTTTTTCCTGTAGGCTGAACTGAAAGAGACCCACTAATGTGACTTGTACAAAATGGAGCAGTTAAGGAGGAAAGGTAAAACAGATGTCTTTGGGGTCTCCCTTATTTTGGGCCACCAGAGCCAAGTTCTGAGTGATGCTCACTTCTTTGAAGTATCTGGCTGCAGCTCCTGCCTGCCATTGCCATGCTGCCTGCATGAGGGTGGGGTGTGCAAGGAGCAAGAGGAATGGGTCTGCTGATGGCCCAGACAGCTTGACGCTGGGCAGTGACAGAAATCTTCTATAATGCACCCTAACATCTGGACCATGTAATCTTTTTCTGGTTCAGCCAATGCCTTTTATCATGTGAAAATACTAAAAACAGATCCAACCCCCCCATGTATAATTGAGGCCATAGCTGCTGTTTCTTTCTTTATTATTTGAGAAAACCTTTATAGCTCCCTTTAGATTTTGCTGCTCATGGATTATAAATCTGCTCTTCAGAGTAGACTAATGCTTTTTGGTGCTGTGAGCTGTCACATCTCCTGTAGGAAGGTAGACAGTTTGACTTTTCCAAACTGTATGATTGCAACAGCCAAAGAAAGGATTCATTTTTTTTTCTTTTCTAGGGCACAACTTATGAAGAGACATACAAACTGTCTTTACTCTGTCTCTTACAAACATATTTCCATGTTGTCCTTTCTATTTAATCCCATTTCTGTGAACGGACAGAACAAGGGTAAGAGCGGCACAGGCCTTGCCTTGTTTGTTTTCTTTCCCACAGAGTGCTTCATATGTTGCCTTCAGAAAGTCCAAGATCTTGTAGGTGTTATGTGGGTCTACAACCAATTTCTCTGGGACGTTTGGCAGGACAGGTTAAGCGGGAAGAGTGTGACCTTGGTCTCTAGTGATCACAGGGAGAAAGGAGAGGTGTTATAATGGGTATTTTGAGGGTAGAGCACCACAGCTTCACTACGAGGAGGGATTGTCCTGCCAGAGCCTCTCAGTATCACCCTTCTACAGCTGGCAGGCAGCTGCAGTGGTGAGACTGCCCGTAGGTCTGCAGGCACTTGTGGGAGAGGCTGCAGCTTCCTGAATGGTGGCAGTGTGCACCCTGTCCAGAGGCAGCAAACCAGTAGTTGTAGGGAGTAAAGGAGCACATGGGCATGGAGGTCAGAAGAAGGGTATTACAGGACCACTGCAGGATATAAAGTTCTCTTCCTGGGCTTCTTGGTTTTGGCTGCTTTCATCTTTAGGGGCAGAGTGCCCTGTCTATGTTTTCATAGCCTGTAATAACAGATGCTTTTTAATGAGTGCATGGACAGACAGTCTATTGTCTGGGTTTGTGCCTCAGAACTGCGTGGTGGGAAGGGCTATTGGCACTTGCTTTTGTTTACTCTGTTTCTAAGGATGTGTGGTCCTTAGAAGGATGGGGGCCTTTATGTCTTTCAGGTGTTTTATGGGCCAGAACATAGCTTGTTTGTGTTCTGTTTGCTTTTCTCAGAATAACCCATCTCATGCCCCTGCCCGAAGAAGAACCTCTACGCACATTTAACCTGAACATACTCTGGGGTTATCCAAAGGGCCCAATAAACAAGGGTGGCCTATCTGAAAATATTTTCTGGTTGTAACCATTGCAATGTAGGCTGAGCCTAGTTAGAAAGCCTGGCTTCTGCGTACATATTTTCTCTTCTTTTAGTGTCCTAGTGGGACAGAGAGTCCCTGGAAGGCTATCAAGCATGGACTGGCTTTCAGAGCTTACTCCTTGCCAGCAGCCTCTCTGTGTGAGGCCAATAAAATTTGCTTACACTTGACAACAATAGAGTATTTTTGCATTTCACAGTGTGCCTCCTCAGGACTAACTGCTGTTTGGGAAGGCCCTTAGGTCTATCCCCCCCTTTATCCCATGCAGAATGAAGACACCACCCTTTATGCCCTGTCTCTAGAAGATGGTGACTGCTATAAACACTGGGTTGGGCTTACAGACTGACTGAAGAGGAGTTGCTTCCAAGCACAGACCTAGGAGGCGTCAAAGAAGGGATAAATGCAGGAGAAGTGGAACTTGTTTCTGAAGTCAAAAAACTCATGGTTAAAGGATGTTCTTTGAAGAGGAGTTGAGTTGTGGTAGGAGTGTGGGGCAGCTAGCTGTCTATTCTTCCCCCAAAGCTGAACTCTACCCTCTACTCCACTACCTTGAGACCCCAAGGGTACTGTGTTCAGCTCTAGGGGCCCAACACAAGAGGGACATGGGCCTGTTGGAGTGAGACCAGGGGAGGGAGCTCCCTTTTCTTGGTTCAGCAGTGGCTGTTTCACCAGTCTAGTGGAACACTGAGAGGGGTCAGGCACTAGCCATTGCAAAAGTTTTTCATCACCCTTTCTGTAGCCACTAGGGAAGCTTTGGGATCCTTCTTTCTTTCTAGCCTTATGAGATAATTGTGGATTCTAAATAAATCAGAATAGGCTGGAAAGTAGATCTTGGGGTTGTACTGTTAGCATACAGGAAATGCAAAGGGTCAGAGCCTTCCTGAAGGGTGCCATAATGAGCTGTTTTGCCTGGGATAGCCCAAATTCTGTGCAGCAGGGTCTTCCTTGTGGCCATCTAAGATGCCCTATGAATCTGTGAGAAAAGCCCCTTCACTGAGATGTGACACACTTGCTGGCACACCTGAGAAGGATAATTATTACAGGTCTTACGATCCAGAAAAGTGTTCTAATAACTCAGATCTACATTGCCTAAATTATATTGTCTTGCTAAGAAAATGATAGTGTTTCTATTTCAAAAACGGTCAGAGAGGGTTATATTTTATACAGTTGTCTAAAATATTACACAGTATATTTTACTACTGTGCAATAAAAAAATAAATAATGGTAACAGTTATATCTTCCTCAAGCTTAGCAGCTGGATCTTTTTTTTTTAATCTTATAAGCTTGATTTGTCCAGTTCTCATAAGGGATAATTAAACTTAATGATCTACACTTCAAAAAATGACCTGTGATTTTGATAATTTCAATTTAATGGTTTCCCTACTTGAAATATATCACAAGTGTTTTATTGTTCAAACTGATGGTGTTTGGTGGTTTCTGAAAAGCAAAATGGAAACATCTCAAGGAGACAGAGATAGCAACAGCTTTTCCCATATGAACGGCTGACATGATACTAAGGTAAAGCTATTCTTACAGATGCATTTGCCTTTTGGGTTGAATACATATAACTAATTGCAAAAGGTGCTTCATTGAGTTTTTATATAGAAGAATGTAAATTTTGGAGAAGAAATTAGCATTTTAATTAAAAGGGAACTAAAATCGGTTTCTGATGATGTTTCCTCATTTGTACAATAGCACGACATGACATTTCCATTGTGGCTGTTTCACTTCCATACTAGATAATTTGTATGGTCAGTCTGGTAAAAATTAGAAACTTCAATTAAGTTTTTTTTATAATTTATAATCTGACTGACTTTTTTTTTTTCCCTTTCAAATTTAAGATTGCTGACAACATAAAAACATGGAAAACCTGAAGGGGTAAAGGAGAAAAAGCAGTAGAAACCATCTTACAACTCATGTTCTTCATTGCACGAACACATTTCTTTCAGGAAGTAGTTCACATACTTACTTAGTTTTGGAAAGGTTTATTTGTTTGAAAAGGATACAGAACAGTTTTGGCTGTCTGTTACTGATAAATCAGCTTTTCTGGACGTTGATTGACTCCTTTGGAGCTTTGAAATGTGTTTGCTTTGCTGAATAAGATAATGAAAAGCAACCAGTCTGGCCATTAATTATATCATTAGTCATATTTAAGTCAGCATAAGTACCACGCCACAGTGCTGTACACGAGAATTAGCTTTTGCTCCTGATGCATGCAGGGGCTCTGTATACTGGCACTGAAGTCAGTTAGATGGTTCCCATGAAGCAAGCATGCAGAATTCAGTTTTCGACAGGGGGCAAAACTGAAGTCTTGCTGTTTATTGCAGGCCATCATAGCAAAAGCTGAATAAAGCACAGCAAGAAAAAATCAATTAGCAGTTGAGGCCTGCACACAAAATGTTTTTATGCACAGGATTTAGTGCAATGCTCTCTGTATAAATATGATTCATTCCATTCTTTCGTACAGTTAAACACTGGGTGTTCCTTAACAAGGGACGTCCTTATACACACATTTTATGCATCTTGGAAAGTACAGGCAGCATTTACTCTTGACAGCTATAGATCAAATTACAAGCAAGCCACAGAGAATTATGTTTCTGGAGGGGGAGCCCTTAGTCCCCCACTGGGCTCCTGTGAAGGAGATGGCCAGAAGCCAGCTAACTTTGCTCCCCAACTGTAAGGAGCCAGGCTGCATTACACTGCTGGCAGCACTCAGCATCCCCAAGGAGGTTGTTCTGAGCAGAGCCCAAGTGCAGCCACCACCCAGGGCTGCACAGTCTGGTCTGCAGCTGGGGGAAGCTCACACTGCAACTCGTGGCTGGGGTGGTGGCCAGAAGAAGACCCAGCCAGGACTGCTGGAGCCTCACCTCTTCCAGCCACCAACACTGCTCCTGCAGGACACTTTGGTGTTGGTGTGGGTGCCACCGCATCCATGCTTGTCTGCTCACGACCATTCCCGTAAGCAGGGAGCATAGTTGACATAGTGCCTACAATGTCATCTTCATGGTCACACCATGTGAGTGGCTCTGGCCTCCTCAGTGTGCAAGACCCCAGGCACTTGCTTCTCCATCTGGACTGATGAAAGAAGGCCTCCCCATCTCACATTCTTTCACAGAGAGGAGAGTTAGTTACGCAGAAAAAATTTGCTTCGCACAGGTATAGCTGTGCTCTCACCATGGATTGTATAACTCATTTGGTAAAATTGGTACCCCAGTTATAGAGAACATCAGTATAGAGAGCAAATTTATACATAAAACCTTTATTGTGTACAAATGACAATGAGGTTATAGTGTTGTATAAGACCATGACTTAAATGGGAGTGATGAGGAAGATGCCTTGACCAATTTCTGTTGACAGATACCATTGACAATTCCCATTTCCATTGTTCACCAAAACATTTGCAGCCTTGCTTAATATTGGTTTTCAAAGTTGCAGCTGATGTTCATTTGTGTTCTATGCCCATACTCATCTCCTGCAAGACATATGGGGTTTTATATATACATATATACATGCACTGTAAAAGTGCTATTTCTTTAAAGGTCTGGTGGAACATCGTGAATTCTAGTAACAAGCTTGAAAAGGCTGCCCTTTGAAAGATTCATGAGTGACCACATAGGATTTTTGTGGGTCTTTTTTTTTTTTCTTTCTTTCTTAAGTACCCAAGATGGCTGCAACTCTATTAAAAATCCATCCCAATGACCATTTAAGTAGAGTTCAGTGCCAACTTTCATCTTAGCTTCAACTTAGCACCTCTTATTAATTTCTTAAATTATTCTGGGACTGAGGATTTCCATGTTTGGTTTTACTCTCTGACTATGTCAGAAAAGTTTGAACAAAATGGTTTCAGCTAAGTGAATGTGAAAAAGAAAAAAAAATATGTTCCATATGTTGTTATCAAAATCTTCTGCATCTGTTTAAGTCAAAAATGGCAAGCCAGGAATCTTTATGTTGGCTTATGATACAGCCTCTTCAAGAAAACACTCCCGGGTTGAAGAAAATTGGTTAAGTAGTTTTAAATCAACTTGTCATTTTTCTTCATACTATGTAGACCTCTTTCATTTTTGCCCTCTCCCTTTTTCTTAATTTGGTTTCAAATCCTTGTTTAAAATGAGTTTGCCAGGGATTCGTTTACCAAGAATATCCTCAATGACATCTCAGTTATGGATACATTTGTCAAGAACCCCAGCTGTTAAGGCCAATTGACTTGAAAAAGCCAGAGTGGATGTCATTGCTCCAGTATATGAGGAATGAAAAGGTTTAGTGTGTACTATCAGCTCTCTTTCCCAGTTCATACTTGTTTAAGCATCATACCTGATGATCTTACTGAAGTCAGTACATTGACATAATTTTGCATGTGTATAGTCAGACTGTTTCTTGCCCTTTTAATCTAAAGTGGAGAAATAACATGCAAAAACTTCGCTAAATAGAAAAGTTGACAAATAGCCACTTGAAGTCAGAAAATCTCAAAGGTTGAGGCTGCTACAATAGTGCTAAGACTTCACACCACCTTTACATTCTTATAAAGCTTACGATCAGCTTTGACAAAAGCCCATGTTTAGAAAAAGAATAAGCCCTTAAATTCAAGTACTTAAATCCAGGAAAAACTAAGACTTAAGGTAGCTCATTCTCTGGTCCACTAAGTATCTAAGAATTTGGAGCGTAATGGGATGGCCTCAATGAGAAAGAGATACTAAACTGTCCCTTTCCTATTCCTTCTCTCCTGCTAGAGCAAATACACTGGGGAGGGAGGAGGAGACTTTTCTGTGAGATGGGTATTCAAATCTTTTCAGCCAGCATGTAAGCTTGCCAGCAGTTCCCAAGAGCACTCTAACTCTCAGCCATTGTAAAAATAAGTACATAAAAACATATGTAGAAAGTCCCCCACATCCTTCCTTTCCCCTCTTTGCTGTGTTTCCCACTGGCTAAACAGGGCATCTGGGAGCAGGACATTGGAAATGTCTTTCCCAGATAGTTAACTTTCTCCAGACATTATAAAGGGATCCTAGACATCAAATCAGTGCGTGAATTCAAGGACTTCTTAGGTTATTCCCCCTTCTACGGCGAAAACTACAGTGCAGAGTGATTAAAACCCGAATTTCTAAATGGTCCACTACTTCATTCCTCATTCTTGTGTAGAAAACCTTACATACCAAAGAACAGGCTGTTCCCATTTTGGTAGGCTAAACTGGTAAATATTCAGACAATCTGAAAAAAAAAAAAAAAACCCAACCAAAAAACAACCCACAAAATACTTCTAAAGTATTGGACTAATCATTTGCCCAAGGTTGTATGGGAAACCAGTGGCAGAGACCATGACAGAGCACATTTCCCTAGGTCTCCAGTTCAGTGCTTTGAGCACAAAACAGTCCTTCCTTTTCTTCATTCCTGCTTTGCTACCTAAACGATAGGGATGTAAAATGTAGAAGACGTCAACCTCATTCTTTTCTAAGAAATACTGCATTACTGTTTTTTTTGCTGATCTACTGCATAAATAACCATGTCTCAGATGGTTACAGGCATATGAGGGGTAGGTACTACTGAAACCCATGTACTAGATAGACAGACACCTTACAAAAATTCCTTCATGTTTTTGGTGACACTAAAGTTTCTATGAAAACTGTGTATGTTACAAGAAGACAATTTGAGGCTTCATGCATAACTTTATTTTTTAGTTTCTCAACCTTGGCTTTGCACTTTGTTTGCATTTACTTGTTTTAAGAGGAAACTGGGCTCATAACAGGTACCTGAAAGTCACATTTCTGCATGTTGTTTTAGGGGATAAATGAGAAATTTTAATACTTTAGAAAGAAAGAAGGTGGGGGGGGTGGTGGTGGTTTGCTCTGTAGTGCTGAGACTGACAGCAGTCAGAGATCAGGGAATCTCAGTCTCCATCTTGATCAGATCATGGTGATTACTGCTTTTGGAGTCAAAAATCCACCACTCCCTGTTGGCACTTGGGTGATTAATGAAATGACATACATAGGAGCAGGTGGCTGAATTTCCCTTGAAATAAGACCAGTAACAGTCATAGGAGAGTGTTAAAATGTTTACACTAGGAGAAAACATCAAAAGAAGTAGTGTGTGTCCTAGGTAGACATAATATGTAATTAATGAAATTGTGATGGAGCACCCAACACAGCGTTCCCTGAAACTCACCATCTGTTCAAGTGCGGTTAGTACAGTGAGGTAAGCAAGATCATTGCTGCTGTTTTTTGTGGACTCTATATATGTATGCATATATGAACATATGTGTGTACACACACACAGTGTATTATATAGTGTGCATATATAAAAGAGGTTATAGACTATAAAAAGGTGGATCTGGTTTTAGCACATGAAGATCAGTCCAAATGGAGAACTCAGTAAAGAATGATTAGCATCACTCTTTCTGTTTGCCTACAAATGTTACTTTCTGTTTGATCTGCTGTTGGTCAACATTATGGACATGTTTGTGATTGTGTGCCACTGCACTCTATAATACTATTTAGGTATATAACACATTTGCCATCATAGATTATAATATATAGCTATACTTGTAGACATGAAAATTGCTAGATTTAGCAGATGGTTCCGGTCACCATAAACACTTAATTCAAGTGGTTTAACACCAGATGCGAAAGGGCTGGGACACTCCTACTGGAAACCCAGTTCCTCCTCATGAAACCAGGATGACAATACTTCAGTGCTGATTTGCTTGCAACTCTTTTTCTACACTGGCTGTAGATTTTAATGAGGATCTAATTTTTGCTGTGAGTGTATAATACGTAATTCAATAGAGTCCATGTCTGAGACTGAATATTTAACATGTAATGGAATATTTTATTATTATTATTTTATAAAATAAATGTTAAAAACACTTTATGTATTTCCAAAATCTGTTTCTGCTTAGAAACCTTACTGATAACTGCATTAAGAATAATATGTGTCTCTGTCAGTGCATGTGTATTTTTATTTAGTTGGATGTTTATACATATGTATCTCATGAGGTAAATTCTGGACAACTGTTATCGTACCCTCCCTTTCCTGCATACCAGATTAACTTTTACTGAAACACAAGACAAAGCTTTCCCTGGTCTCTCCAGACCTTTTGGAAATCACTACTTTGAATTAAAAATCTAAAGCAAAAATATATAGGTAGGGAAGGGATCCTGAGCTATACTTTTTACCTTCACTGTCATGAAGGTAGGATAAAGACAGATTGTCCCTTTCAGATTATCTGTTCTAACCTCAAACCCCCACAGGAAAGAAGGTTTTCCACAACTTTCCTGTTGTGTAATCTGTTAGACCACTGAATTATGCTTGTAGTCAGAAATCCTTTCCTGAAAACTTAAGCAATATCCTCTTTCTTACAAACTATCCTAATTATTTTCAATCCCACCTCCAGCTGACACAGAACAACTTGATTTCTCTTTATTATAACCTTTCACGTCTTGAAAACCCAAATTAAACTCCTAGCCCTGGAGTACACAAAACCAAATCTTTTCTTTATGAAGCCTCTGTGATGCCTTCCTCTGCAATTTCCATATCACCTAGGATTGTTCTTAAAGTGCATCTTTTCAAGCATCTTATGCTCAAAAGGATCCTGTTGAGACCTTGCTGCAGCTCTTGGAAAAGAACTAACGCTTGACTGATACTGCCTGTGAGCCACCTTGACCCCAGGCTCCTTTCCTGTTGTCTGGGTAGTCCCCATTTTCTGTTTCTGAACTGGATTTCTCCTCTTTCCTGAAGCATAGCCCTTTGCTGAACTTCCGCTTGATTTTGTATAGTGTCTCCAGTTTATTATCATGTGAAGTTAATAGTATTCTGAGTTACCTTTTATGTGCAGTTCCAGTCCTCACAGTATGGCAGCAAACCATTGACTGTTATACCTGGACGTTATTTTTTTCAGCTGACTTTGCTCAGCACTTATTTTCCTAGTTCTTATTTCCCTGGCTGTGCTTATGAGAATGTTGCACAGGACTGCATCAAAAATACTAGTGAAGTCGAGATCCATCACAGCTCCTGATTCCCACTGAACTACTAGGCTGGATTTACTATCAGAAGAGAAAATTACATTGACTTGACATGTTTTATTCTTGTGAATATGATCTTGACTATTTCTTACTATTTTATTCCCCTATAAATGCATTTGCTCTAGTGTTTTCAGTTATCTTGGTTGGCTGCTTTTTCTGTAATTTCCTCAGTCCTTGCTTCGTAGTGTGGTTCCACATAACACCCATGTCTGTTTGTCCTTCTGCCAATCCCTCTCTTTTCTTTTTACTCTCCAACCACTTTTCACCCCTCTGACTTTTTTTTACCAGTTCCTTTGTGAAACTGTACCTACAATAGGTACTGTATTTGTCTTTCTCCAGTGCTCCAGACTGCCCCATTTCTTTTTGTTATCAAAAGCTCTCACTAACGGCTCAGAAATTGTTCAGCTAATTTCCTAATGCTGTGTGAAATCCTTTGACTACTACTTTGTTTAATTATTCTTTTAACTTATTATTTCCCCCTCTTGGTATGTTGTAGATAGTTTTCCAAGTTAACCACTCCTGGTAGCAAGAAGTGCTAGATGTCTCAGTGGTTACATTGGCTATAACAATTTTAGGGAATTTCCCTCCTATAGCTCTCCCATGCTGCTAGCAATAGAGAGACTACAAATACAGCCAAACCACAAACATTTTTACCACATTAGCTGATTTATGCAACATGATGGTGAAAATGCCATCAGGCAATCCCTGCACTACCATTCCCATCTATGTTAGAGGAAAAGTTGTAGAAGTCTTTAAACTTGTGATTTTCACGTAAGTGCCTTTGATAAAATTGGCACCGTGTGCTAGCAATGATAATGAATACAATAAATTTTACAAGCCAGTGAAGCCACTTTCTTTCAATGTCATATGAAAAAAAATGTTAAAAATGTCTAATAAATGTGCTTTTTCTTAATGCACAATATACACATGTATTTCAGCTCATTGAGCTGCTGGTTCATGAGGACTCGTGGCATTTCAGATGATAGGTCTGAACCAATTTCTCTTGTTTTTCTACAGCAAATCAGTTGGAATACATACGTTTTCTTTTGATATCTGTAATTTTAAAATACAATTTGGACTGAGCAAACTTCTTATTAATACTCTTAGGAATCACAAATAATAACTAGAAATTTAAGGGTGTTAAGGCACTTTCCCAATAGAAAACAAAATCCATGAAGAATCTTCATTTCTGTACTTCAACATGCCGATATTTAATAAAGGTAAGGATATATTTTGATAAAGAATGAACAGCCCCTAAAGAAAAATCACATACCTACATACAAATATTCTCCCTAAACTAGGCACCTTCCTGCCCTCCTTCCCAAAAAGGCACACTACTCCCAGGGTGGGAATTGCTGCCAGTGCTCAGAACAGCCAGCCGAAAGAGCAAAACATTTTAGTTTCAGTACACGAAAATGGCCTCAAAGTGTCACTAGAGAGCTATCGATAATCTGTTTCTAGCTACGCTTTAAGGTTTTTGGGCTTCGCGATCTTTTCGCTCAAGAGCCACTTCTGACTTAATCCTTCTTATTGCTTAAAATGCCCATCACTATGTATGCCGATGAAAATGCCCTGGCCACTTGTACACGGATGGCAAGTCCTTAGGTATCACAGCTTGACTTTTATGAAGGCAAAAAGCATAAAGTGAGAAAAGAAACTTGCAAAAAACATAAATCTTAAAAAAAAAAAAAAAAGGAAGTTGGCAATTTATTCCCTCCCCTTTCATAATCTTGACCAAGACAAATAGAAACGTGATTTTAACAATGGTAGGAAGTGAAACAGCCTAACGTTTCTGCATTTAGCCTGGAAGCTTTTTCAGAGCAGAGACTGTCTCTCTCATATGTTTACACAGTTCCAAGCACAAGCAAGGCTCATATTTAATCTAGGCCTTTTGAGCCCATAGCAAAATATAAATATTTCCTAACAGTAGTTCTTACAGGAACAGACCTTTGTTTGTGCTGCTGTTCAGAAGTGGTCCCTGGCCATGCTCCTCCTTTGGGATTCCTTCCCATCTGACTACGTCACTGTCATCTGCTACTTGATTGCCTTTAATGCAACAGATTCATGTAACAGGAAGCCTGCAGTAAGACCATGAAAAAATGTCATATGTCCAGTTTCATTTGCGAATGGTGCATTTCTTACATGTATGCTGCTTCACTGAAGTGCTACTGAGAATGTCTTGTGTTCAGCTCCCTCTTACAGTGTCATTTGAACTTGTGTGGCTTTCCTGAAGAGTTACACTACATGTGTTCTTTATTTTATCTTTGTCACAAAAGATAGAGAGTGTATTATTTCTCTAAAAATCGTAGGGAACAACATAGCACTTCCATCTTCCGATCTCGACGCAGCACAGCTAGGCAGAATGTTTCCAATGATTGCTTCTTACAGTTACACCCGGTACGTCTACCATGAAGTGCTATTTTGTTTCTACTTCTATATATCCACAGATTATTAAACTAATGACTATCATAACATGTATGCAATAACAACAACAAGATGCAAGTCAAAGCCCTAAAGCCTCTTTAGATTAGATTAGATTAGGTTTGCACTGGGATTTAAATAGAGAACAGTTGGCTTTGAATCTCTCTTTTCTGTTTATTAAAGCTGATGTTCCTATTCTAACATCACTGGAAAGATATTTTCCCCTTCTCCTCTTTGGCCCAATTTATCAGAAGCTTTGTGATCTTGAAATGACAACTTTCTGTGTAGGCAAAACCATCACCTGATAACACAGTATTCTGTGGATATCACTGATCACAAAAAAGTTATCAGCTTTACATCAAAAATAGCAGGTTTTGCTGATGGTTTATCTGCATGAGCTTTTACATATATTTCTGCATCATCACTTCAATGTATAGGCTTGTAAAGTATTAGACAGACTCCATGTGGTGGTGGCAGGAGAAAAGCTAAGCCTGATGAACCTCCAGGGTATAAACTCTCCCACATAAAATAATGAGGATTAGTTTCCAGTGACATTTCATTTTTGTCATTTGTGACAGCAACACTTGAAAGTGCTCCAGTCCATTTTGCCAACGTGGTTCTGTGTGTCTTCAGTCTCTTAATTCATGCAAACCAGTCACTTTCTTATCCTTTTATTGCACACACTCCATGTTGGGCGGACTGCAGGTGGATGCTCCGTAGAAGAATCAAATGTATTTCTCTTATCATTACCAACGTTCATGGAGGAATTTTAGAAGTGCTTTGTATTGCTTAACTTCCCTCTCATGCGTAGATTTCATTGACAGAAGAATGAGGCCAAAAGGAGTCCTTCGCAACATTCCTTATCTAATTTAGTATACATATGACACTGTTTCTCCACGTGAGCACTAAGTCCTAAAGTGAAGTGCAAAACAGCAAAATAAAATATTAAAATGGAATTCAAATATACCTGTATAAAAACATCCAGGGAAATGGTTTCAGAGAAATTTTGGAATTATTCTGTCTCCACTATTTTAAGTTTTCTTCTTGGATGTTTATTAGAAACCAAATACATACATAGGATATGCAAAAACAGAACCAGGGGGGAAATCATGTTGGTTCATGCATTCTGAGTATCAGTCCACGATTACTGCCATTTTATTTGATTAGTGAGATGGAAAATATATGCTGCCTAGCCTCCTCAGAGGTTTTGTGTCTGCTAAGCTTGCTTTAACAGGCTCCTGAACTGCGATGCAGGACTTGTGACTGGCCTAATGATTCATTCCTGAAAAATGTTACCTGCATCAATTTTGGACCTGGTTCCCCTTTTGGTGGTTTTCGAAAGGGGTGTGGTTTTACACTCTGGTTGAAACGGTGTCCCTCATAATTAAATTATGTCTTTTAAAGGCAGCAGGGGGATACTTTACATCTATGGCAGCCGTGTTGCAGAGGGCTAGGAAAAAAAGAAAAAAAAAAAAGTCGCTTCTTCCCTTAGTTCCTAAATATTGGTGTTTTGGGGTTTTTTTGCTTCTTGCTCTCCTTTTGCAAAGGCCCTGCCTAAGCAGGTCTTCACTTACTGGTCCAGAACAGTTCTTTTCCAGCAAGGAGCCTATTAGCAACAGCTCCACAATGGTCTTTGTTTCCTTTGAACAGCAGGTCACCCTTGTAAGCATGGCTTTTGTGTTATCAAATTAATTTAAAATATTCAGGTGGGTCTACATACCACATTTCAGAGAGATAACCACTCCAGTGTAGGCTAGCAAGTTGCTTCTTGCAGCTGTTAGAGCTAGTCAGCAAGTACAATTTCCCTACCCAACAGATTCATAGGTACTTTGGTTTTCTCTTTTTTCAGAACTAAGCTGTGAACTTCAGGAGATAGAGTCTAGTTTGGACTGTACCTAAAAATGAGTCAATAGTCACCATGGTCTTGGCTAAGAGTAACTATCAAATACTTTATTACCAACAGGATCAGCTGTGGTGCTGGAAAGGACCTCAGAAGGTAGTATTGCTTGACTCAAAACAATTTTTCTCCAGCACTTAAGAATCCTAAGTCCTGTAACATTTACCTACTTGGTGATAACAATGTATACACCACCAGCAATATTTCCCTGTACTTGCTTTTCTGAAATCAGAACAGTGTTAGGCACCAAAAAAAAAAAAAAAAAAAAAAAAAACAAAACACCACGAAAAAGGAGAGAGTGAGTTAAAGAAATTACCCCATTTAATTGAATAATGGCTTTGTTACTTTACCTAAATTCAACATAGCTTTGAGAACTAATGTTCCATATATTTTGTTTGAGTCTTTCTAATGCAAGCGTTAATGTCCTGTTTCACCTAGTATCTTGGTAGCCCTCTTCTGGACAAACATGTCTTCCTATAACAAAGACTGAGGGCAAAGATATATAAATAATACTTGTAACATTCCTCAAGATTTCAAAACGTTCTGAAAGCACTAACTGAAGTTTTATGTCACTTCTATGAGATAACATTATCCATATCCTACAACAGAGGTGTTCTGAAGCCCAGTCTCTTGCTTTCGTACAGAAAGTGTACTCAGTAACACAGCCCAAATTTACATATTCCTAACTCCGTACTTTTTTCACGGGGCAACACTTTCGTCACTCATCTGTCTAGCTATAATCATCATTTTGATCCCACTGCTGGCCCTCCTCTGATCTTCCCAATAGGCAATGTTCCCACTCCAGAGTGATCTTAACAGTTGTCTCGGGAAACGCATCATGAAACATGCTGGCTACAACTTCCCGCTGTAAATCCTCAAACAAGAAACAGGTCTTAAAAGCTCACCACCACACTGGCTCTCCTCAGGGCAAGCTAATACAGAGACTTTCAGTAATCTTGTACTTCACTGTAGCACCACCTCTTACATTCCTTTATTCAAGTAACAGGAGGCTGCCTGGCCTGCTTGCCTCTGCCCTGCTGGACTCAGTTGCAATCGCAATAGTCTCCATTCATTGTCAATTAGCTGAGGTCCCCAGAATTGTAAAGAGGACAAATTAACCACACTGTCTACAATGTGTTATAAGCACAATATACTATTTTCACTTGCTGCACACTTTGGGTAGAAAAGTACCTGCTTTATTCTATTCCAGTGACCTGAGCATGGTAACAAAAATTGCCATAACCTAGAGACAGGATGCTTTCAACTCAGCTACATCATTATGGAAAACACATTTTACCTCAGCCTCTTAAAACCTTACAAACGAATGCTGAAATGAGTCCAGTATCACCAATGATGACTTTTTACTACTCTTTCACTATACAAGTATCATAAAGACTGAATTCACAGGACTGATTTTGCAGGAAACCATTAACTGTTACTACAGCTTCAGCTAGAATGTGTATTATTCTAAATATTAAAAAAAAAAAAAAAAAAAGGCAATATAAAAGGACTCACAACTTAGAAAAACCCAAACAATCAAAGCAGACGAAAACCTTTGACCTCTATCTAATCATCTGCAAGTGAAGTTCAAGAGTTAGCTCTTTCAAGCAGTGTTAGATAACAAAACACGTTCTTAGAACACAGACAACATCCTCCCTTGTAACAAAAGAGTAAAATACTCATACATGCAATGTTTGCATCAAATACAACCAACAGGAGTTTTTAGCTATGTCAGAAGCTGGTACATGGACACTTGCTTTGTGTACAGTGGTTGTGTACCCAAGCTCCAGCAGAAGCCAAAGCCAAGGCTCCATGTTCCTCCTCCAGCTTGCCTTTCCCATTTCTTGCCTTGCTTCCTTGCCTGAAGGCAAAGTCTCTACAATTTCACATTAATAACTATCAGGACCAGATACAGAAATCGAGTACTTGGGGTACATAGTGATTTCAAGAGTCTGAAATTAAGTTTAGGTATTACCAAGATAGGCATGAAATTTGAAAGGACTTCTGTACAACCATATTTTGACCTTGAGCAAGGAAGACTGTCGCCTCAGTCTAAGTAAATAAACATAAAAGAAATAAATCTCTGGAGCCTCTAGTTGGGCAAAATTAGATTCCAGTGCAAGTTTTACCTAAAACATGACATTTCAGCACAACAGAAGTTACCTTGTTCATAGCAATAATAACACTTTGCTTAAAAAGAACCATAGCAAGCCACATGATAGGAAAGTCAGCTTGAAATCACACATTTTAGTCACATGCATTCCAATTCTGAGAGAGATAATTGAAATTACAATACTTATTATGATTAGCATTTTCACCAAGGCAACCAATGCAAAAATAAAAAAGATATAAATCTTTCTCAGTAAGACTAACCATCTCACCAGTCACCAACACCCAGTCCCTTCGTTTTCCTTGTGCATAAATAAGGATATTCTAAAACTGCATCAGAGTGACCACTCAGTCCCTCTGGGACCAAGGAAGGAGAGATGCTCTTGCACAACTCCTTGGCAGGAGGAAGCAGTTCAAAACTTCTCCATTTCCACTATTCCAAGCCCCTTCCAATTACCACCTTCTTAAACCGTGGTGGAAAACTGTTATAGCCAAATCTCACCCAAATGCTGGGACAAGAAGAGTAGACCACAAAACTGGTCTTCTCTAGATGTACTCTTGAAACCCTGCTAGCATCAAGACTCGGAAGGAGATTCCAAGTCAAGACAAGCTATGGAATGATGAAGCCCCAGGCCAGGAGCTTGGCCGCTGGGGCAGGAGTGATTCTGCACCCCCAGGAATTGGAAGTGCTTCAGAAAACACCCCCAGCTGAGTGAGGGGAAGAACATGAAAGTTTGAGGAGAGCACATTGGGGAAAATCTGAAAAATAACTTCACTAGTGATTAGTTTCTTCATATGCACACATACGGTTTGACAAAGAGAAAAAAAAAAAAAGAAGAAATTCAGACTTCTCTTTAAGAATCCTTGGATTTAAATATATATATATTTATTAAAAAGAGACATTGACTCTATGGCCAAGACATCATGCGTCTCAGAACAGGTTTTTACAGCCATGTTATAAAAACCCCTTAGCAAAGCAGTTATTCACTAGACTTCAAACACATGTACTCCAAGAATGACACTGGTGTGGAGGATCTTGTTTTACATCCATTTATTTTTGTCCCTCAGCAATTATAGCATAGTTTCAATACATTTCTAAAGCTATAGAGAAATACCAGGGCAACTAGAGTACATACAAGCCAAAGTTAAAATGGTAGACAGCTGAATTAAAAAAGAAGAAAAAAACCCAAATCAAAACAAAAAAAAAAAAAAAAAAAGCACGCATTCAGCAGGAAATCTACTATACTTCATTCAGTTTAGGCTTTGTTCTTTAGGGAACAAGGTGCTAACGTGCCATTTTCTCATAAAATGAATTATAATTGCTTCCAAAGAGCTTCTGCTGAAAATTTAGGTGGAAGCAAATAAGTGTAACACTAAACTTTCTCCTATAAACTTAGAAGCAACACTTCCTTGAATCAATTTCCACCCTCCAAATACCACTGCTGCTTTTCTTGCATGAGCCCACTGTTTTATTAAGGCATATTATGCCCTGAGCAATATGCTGGAAATTGGCCAAAAAGCCTAACAATTAAAGGCAAGCACCAAGTGATTATTTTTATAGACAAATTTTGAAATCTGTTTCGTAACTCACCTGTACTTGGGAGTAGCACTTGAGGGAAGAAAAGAGAATATTGCTTTTAATTACTTTGAGCAGAATGGCAGTGTTAATTCTCCTTTTCTCCCTCCAGGCTAAGGTTTTCAAGCTAGTCACCTAGGTCCCAAAGTAGGACCAGCATACCAAGATGTAAGTGGGACATCTGTTCAAGAGCTTAATTTTTAAGCAACTCGCCGTAAAAATCCTGGTGCCCCACCTTAAGCAATTCAAATGAAATCTTATTTTCCTCAAGAAGCAAGACTCTCATACACTGGATACCTCTGGTCATAAAAGCAAGATGGAGCCTGGACAGGAGAATTGTACACTGTACATCCTCAAACTGCCTTCCAGTCTTCTCTTTAAAGCCAGAAAAGCCTATAAATTACCTGGTGCATTGCCCAATTTCCCTAAAAGATGCACAGTATTACAGAGTCCAGGATCTAGGAAGGTAGTTCTCTAAGCTAGTGCTAACAGCACACATGAATTTCCCTATACAAATTTAGGCAATACTGGCTAGTCCCTTTAAGCTACCAGAGTGTCCATAAAAGAAAGACAACCAAATTATACATTTTATTCACATTTATTTTTCGCTTTTAGTGTGCTCACAGAAAATTAGAACACCTTAAGCAGGAGTTTAATAGCAATTTTTGTAAGCAAAGTTACATTCCATCTCTAAGTCAAATTGGTCAAAGCTTCTCCAGTATTTACAAAAACATGATAGACAAGATGCTACACAAAAAAAAAAAAAAACATTGCATCTGAAGAGTTTTCCTTTATTTTCAAAGACAACTGGAAAAGAAAGCATTGTCTGCTGTAATCAAAAACATACCACAGTATAAACAGTAACCATTCCACTTATCACAGCTTGGTTGAGTTTAAAATTTGTGTTTAAAAGGTCCAAGATGACTGCAGTTTTACAAAAATGGGCAGGGTGGAAAGAGTTGCAAACTTCATGTGCTTCTGGATATCAAGATTTGTTTTTGTTTTTGTTTTTTTTTTTTTTTTTTATACAATAGTCACAGTTAAAAACACCCTGCTGGTAATACATAATTACACTTTATTAAGGTCATAAACCAGCAATAAACAATAAAGCCTATACAACTTGTATTTCTACTTAATCACTGACTGATACAGCTAACATGAGATAAGTGAAAAGTTCCTATGGTTTAAATGAATTCCTAAGACTATGATCTCTTTATCTGGGTATTGATTTTTATTTTTTTTTTTTTCCTTTTTCCTTTCCTTCTTAATCAAGACTTGTAGTGTTGTAAACCTTATAGAACATCTGCCTCACAAAATACATCGTAATAACTTTCTTTTAAAAAAAAGACTAACCCCTTACATCATTTCTGGCGGGGCGCGCTCCCAGCAAGGGCTGCGCACCCCGGGTTCCCCACTGCGGCCCCTGTCACTTCATTTGATATCCCTTATTGACCCACCCATCTCCTTCATATATGGGCATGTCCATAGACCGATCGGGAAAAGTTTTATAATATGAAGACTTGCAAAGTATGAAATTAAAAAAAAAAAAAAAATGAAAAAAAGAAAAAAAAAAAACCCGAAACAACCAAAACAAAACATTAATACTGATGAAAAAAAAAAAAAAAGAAAAAAATTAGAGGGTGGGAGGAGAGGAGAGCGGAGGGGGGCCCCCCTCCGCTGGTTGGAATGGCGGCAACACACAACGATTTGAGATGGGAGCTGCGGGGGGAGAGAAAAAAAAGAAACGAAACATCTTTTAAATCAATCCCTGGTTGTAGACAAGTTCTCCGAGACCAGTACCTGGCACCACTCCAACAAACAAACAGGGGGGAAGAAAAGTCCATCGGCGAGGGGCGGCGGCGGCGCTTACTCCGCCGGCTCGGCGGCGGGCCCCTCCGGACTGCTCTCGGAAGGCGGCTCCTGCCGCGCCGCCGCCGGCTCCTCCGCGGGGGCCGCCTCCTGATCGCCGCTGTCCGCCTCACTCGTGGCGGCACCGGCGCCCACCGCCTCCTCCGCCGCCTTCGCCTTCCCCTCCGCCGCCTGCTGCGGCTCCTCCGCCGCCGCCGCCGGGGCCTCTTCTCCCGCCGCCTTCTCGGGGGCGGCCTCGTCCGATTTGGCCTCCTGCGAGTCCCCCACCTCCTCCTTCGCCGCCTCGGCGCTGCTGCCGGCGGCGGCCGCGCAGGCCTCCTCGGCGGCGGCCTTGCCCTCCTCGCTACCCGCCGCCTCGGGGGCTGCCGCCTCCTCTTTCCCGCCCTCCGCCGCGGCGGCCGCGCCGCCCTCGCTCTCGGCGCCCTCGCCGGCCTCCTTCTTGTTCTTCTTGAAGGAGAAGCCGCTCAGCTTAAAGGACTTCTTGAAGGAAAAGCGCTTCTTTTTTTTTTTCGGGGTCTCGCTGCTGGACGAGGGGGTCGCACCCTCCTCAGTCTTGGGGGAGGACTCGCCCTCCGCCGGGGAGGCCGGCTCGGTGCTCTCCGCCTCGGCCGCCTCCTTCTCGGAGGCGGGCTCCGACGAGGCCGCCTCCTCCTTGCCCGTCTCCTCGGCGGGCGCGCTGCCGTTGGCCTGCACCTCCTCCTTACCCGCCTCCGCCGCCGCGGGGGAGGCGTCGCCGTTCACTTTCACGTGGCCGTTCTCCTGCAAGACAGCGACGAGCGTTACCGGCGGTGCCGGGAGGTTGGGAGAAACATGGGGCGCCGCCGCCCCCCTCGCCCAGCGGCCTTCCCTCGCCCACTTTCTGCTCCCAAGATTTAAACTCCCGGTCCCTTGGCCCACCCTCGCCGGGCCGGGCCTCGGCGGGCGCCCCCAGCGGCGGGCGCGACGGGCGGCAGCCAGCAGAGGGCGCCGCGGCTCCACGCAGCTGCAGCGGCGCCAGCACCCCCGCCCCCGGCGCGCCCCGTCCAGCAGCGGCGGCGGCGCGGGGCGGGGAAGGCAAGGCAAGGCTAACAAAGCTCGCCCGGCCCCGGCCCCCCGCCCGCCGCCGCTGCCCCTCTCCGCCCGGGCGCTGCGGCGAAGGGCCCCCGCCTTCCCCCCCCCCCCCCCCGATCTCCCCCTGCGTCGCATTTGCATCTCCCAGGCGCCCGGAGCGCGGCGGGCTGCCGCGGGCGGCAGCTGCGGGGGCAGCGGGGGGTGCCCGCCCGCAACGCCGCCGCTGCGCGGGGCACGGCCGGCTCGGCAGCCGGCTCACGCTTGGGGGTGGGGGCTGGTGACTGAGAGCTGTGCCCCGCGGCTGCTTGACCCCCCGGCGGAGCTGCCGCGGACGGGGCGGGAGGCGCAGCCCCTGCCCCACGCTCCCGCCCGAGGGGGCTGCCCGCCGCCGCGCTCCCGCCGAGCCCCCTAGTCCGGCGGCTCCGGCCCGAGCCGCCACACGGGTATCCGGCTACCGCGGGAGGCGTTTCGGCTAGTCACCGAGGGTCTTCGGGAGGAGGTTAAGCGGGCAGAAAAGCCGAGCGGTGTAAGATCCTTCCGTTTACGAGCCATTGGGACGCTTCACCACGATACACGAGGGATTAAACAAAAAAAAAAAAAAAAAAAAAAGGGAAAAATAAAGGAAAAAAAAAAGATGTGCCCCCTCCTCCCCCTCCCCCTGGAGGAAAGATAAAGGAACGAATCATTCAAAGCCGAGCCCGTTAAAAAAAGAAAAAAAAGAAAATAATCAAGAAATTATTCCTTTGCCTCGAGTTGCAAAGATAAAAGGATCGACCGTATTCTCCATTGAATGTGCCACTGGGGCATCAAAGGAAGAAGAATTAAACAGGATGCGAAAGAGAGTCCGTCGAAGTTGGCTTAAAAAAAGGAGTAGGTTTAATATTTTTTTAATATTTTTTGTTGGTTTTTACCTGTCCATTCGCCTTGGATGGAGATGCAGCCACTGCTTCCCCCGGTTTCTCGGCGGAGGCTTCGCCCTTTGCAGCGGTCTTGGAGAACTGGGCACCCATGCTGTCTTATTCAACAAAGAAACTCAACAGATCCAAAAGGAGGGGAAACAAAGAGCGTTGGGTTGGTATAAATACTGGGCGACCAGCAGCAGTAGCAACACACACACACACCAGAGGGGAAAAAAAAGGAGAAGAGAGAACAGAACCGATTATAATGCACTCCTTTTAAAAAATTTAAAGTTGAAGAGATCAAAAAGCAGCAGCACAGGAGGGAGGGGAAAAAAAGGGAGGAAAAAGTCGAGCAAAAAAAAAAAAAAAAAGGAGCCCAAGTTTAGTAAAAAGAAGTAATAAAAAATCCCAGATTTGTAGCCGTACTGTAGACAAGGAGAAAATGGAGAAATCTCCCTGGTTGCTAATAAGATGCGGAGTCCAACGCCCAAGTGCACAGATGAATGGGCTTCCCGAGCGGTGACGGCAGCCCTCCGCCCGGCGCCGGCCAATCGCCGCCGCGCCACACAAAGGGGGGCGGGGCCTGGCCGCCCGGCGAACAATGGAGCCGCGATGGCAGCGGTTTGAAATCAGCCCCCGGCCGATAATGAATGTGTGCGCCGCTCCGGCGCGGCGCGGGCGGGCGCGCAGAGATCCGCGCCACGCTACGCTGGGGAGCGGACAAAACACCCGATAAAGCGGCGCGGGCGGGCGGGACAATGGTGCCCGGGCCGTGAGTGTGAGTGTGAGTGAGTGTGAGCGAGTGTGAGTCCGGCCCGGCCCCGCCGCCTGCCCCCACCCGCTGCCGCCGTGAGAGAGCAACAGATAGTGTGTGCGATCCCGGGCGGGGGGAGAGGGAAGGAAGGAAGGAGGGGATCTGCTGCTGCTGCTGCCTTTTTTCCCTTTTTCTTTCCCTCCCTTTTTTTTCCCTTTTCTTTTCTTCCCTGGGTTTAATTGGTCGCGATTGTTAAATCGCCCCCAATTTAGAAGGTATTTGAACCACGTAGATCGGGTTTCGCCAAACGAGATCACGAGTCGGAATTAGTAGGTCTGTAGGCCAGATGTTGCAAACGCGACAGCAGCAGCAGCGACGGCGGGAGCCGCTGCCGAGGCAGGAGCGGACCCCTCCCCCACAGCGATATCGGCTTGGAATAAAATATTTTGTGATTAGCCTACGGCTCTAATTAAATTCTGCCGTCTGATTATTCCTGATTTGTGTTTTGAAAGTGTTTTCTGAGGCGGTGACCCATTTCACCGTTGCGTTTCCATGCGCTCAGGCGGTGGGCGAAGCCGCGTTATCGGGGCGAAGCGACGTTGTCGGGGGAACGTTCACGCTTTCCCAAACCCCAAATACCCCGGGTGTGTATCTACGTTGAATTTAAACCCTCGAATGAGATGTAACCCGAAGCCGAATTAACGGAGATCTCCAGCTTTCAGCAGCGATGGAGTGGGTGCTGTAGCAGCACCCGACCCGTTTCCTTCTCGGGGGAGGGGGCGGTGTATGCGGGAGCCGGCCCCCCCCCCCCCCGGCCTGTGCGGGCAAGGCTGGCCCACAGCCCCCCCCCACCTTCCCTCCCCTCCCCAACCCCTTTTAAGGAGCAGAAATGAGCGTCAGAAACGATTGTTTCCCAAACTCGGGTAATCTCTTCCAAACGCCTCTTGTTTATAAACAAGGATGTTAAAATTACTCCGGCGAGGAAAGGCTGCAGAGGGGGCGGCTCGGCCCGAGGATTACCCGGGGCTGGTGGGGCCGGGGATCTTTGTGCGGCCGCCGCCGCCTTTCGGTAACCCCGGCGAGAGCAGCCGCTTATTTTCCATCGGTCAAGGGAATATTTCGTTTCTTAGGGGCAAAAGGGGCATTTGGTTGGGGTTGGTTTCTGTGGGGGACGGAGCCTCTCCCTCCCCGCGTCGCATTTCACGCACAGCTCCCCCGCCGCCGAGTGCCGCCGCTCCCTTTGTCTCGATCGCCGCCGCCCGCCCCGCCGAGCCTGGCGCAGCGGCCTCGCGCTCCCCCGCGAGGCTACCCTCCCTTCCACCTCCCGCCCCGCACCCCGCGCAGGCAACACCCGCACCCGCGGGCCGGGGCGGGGGACGGCCGCTGGCCTCGCCGGGGTGAACGCCCAGGGCGGGGTGGGGGTGCCGGGGGCGCCGCCGCCGCTGCCGCCGCGCCCGGGGCTCCCTCAGCGGGGCCGCGCCGCCGGGTGGTTTCCCTGGCGACGGTCGGGGGCCGGCGGGGGCTCTGCGGCGGGGCCGGGAGCGCGGCGCGGCCCTGCCCACCCGGACGGCACCTGCAGCCGCCGGACCCGGCGCTGCGGGGCCGGGCCGGGGTCGGCGGGGCCGGGGGCGCTGCGGCGGCCGCTCCCGGAGGTCCCTCGCCCGCCGTCCCCCCCCCTCCCTGGCTCCCGGACGTGCTTGGGGAGCGGTGTGCGACAGAGGGCACCAGCGGAGGGAGGGGACGGGGGGAACTGCAGCGGGCTCACCTTGTGGCGTGGTGGAGGGCGACCGTGGGGCACGGACATCCGGACAGCTTCTGCTTCGTGATCCTCCTCCGCTTCCCAAGGGACTCCACGCGTAGTGTCTTCCCCGCTCCTCTGAATCTGGATATTAAGCAGATCGTGATTTTGTTGGTTTTGGTCTTGGTCTGGGGTTTTGGTTTTGTTTTGTTTTTTTTTTTTTACACTAGTTGCTATAAAAGATCACCTGAGAAGACCTGCCGGATGACCATGACAGGACTGCACAATCAGTATCAAAAGTCATCTGTCCACCTCTCTCGGGTATATGCAATTTCACCTGCACGGGCATATGCGGTTTTTACTTTCCATCGTAGCTACATCTGAATTTCAGAGTAGTGTCACTGAAAGATTTCACAGAGTGACTGTGGGAGTTGTGACAGCGGATGCTTTGCATTATGCTTTTGGTATGTTTTTCAACCATTTTAATGTTTCACAACTTTAAGGGGTAAAAAAAAAAAGATGAAAAGAAAAAGCCTTGACTGATGTTATCCTGGGTGCTTAGTTCCACAAGTTCTTCTGTAAAGTCTCCTTTCTGGACAAGCAGGAAATCTGGAATATATGTATGCTCCCTCTGTCAGCCCCAGTGACCTGCAACCTGGACAGCTATCTCTGCTTTCTAACCCAAACTCTTGAATGTGAGGTGCAAATACAAGATTTAACCCCTTGGCTGACCTCTTGAGCCCGCCATTTACCAGGCTGCTCCTTGTCACACCACACCTTAAAGTGCCAAGCAAACAGATATGCTGAAGGGGAGTTTCCTCGTTCTTAAACTTGCACTTTACTCAAGTTCCTGATCTTTTCATCTCCTTCCAAAGGGCGAAAAAAAAGATAAGATAAAAACAAACAAACAAACAAACAAAACCACAACCAAAAAAACCCACCCCAAACCCAAAACCATGCCTCATTGGTGTGTATTAGAGCAGGAGTAATCAGATATGAATGTGAAAATGCTGATTTTCTACAATGCCTTACACACAAAACATTGTTGCTGCTTTTCTTTGGCAGGAACCAGGATGTACCAGTGTGAAGGTGGTTCGCTATGGGCTGTTGGAGATTCAGCGTCTGAAAAAAGTGGTACCGTTGTTAAGTGCATTTGTGTTAGGGGTTTTATTATAATAGCTGTGTCAGCAAAAAAATATATTCCCCCATCATGTGGCATAGGGTGACAATATTTCTAAGAACATGACAGCCATGGCTGAGAGACAGTGCTGAAGAGCCCAAAAATGATCAAGGAGAGAGAGGATTGAGAAGCTGTTCTCAGAGGGGCAGCAGGATTTGCCTGCCTTAGCTCTGCCAAAGGTTAAGGGCGCCACCATGGCTGATTTCCTGATTTCTACTTGTCTGTTTCATCCCCCAGATGAAGTTGTCTTTTTGCAGTACTTCCAAAATGTGACTCCTCTCAGCATGTTTTGCCAGAGATTATTTTCATCCCCTACCTTATGGGAAGGGGAAGGACTGAGGTGTGGACTTATGAAATGGTTTGTACCATTTGAACCAGTGCTGCCCAGCAAATCAGCGCTGCAGCTGACTCAGGGTTACCGGTGCTCAGTGGTGACTTCATGATCATTAATGCTGAATCTGTGCCTTGCAGCTATGACTTTGATTGGACATAAACACAAACCTTTCTGTCTAGCTAAGCCAGGTATAAGCATGACATAGAGTGCCTATGGCAAATTTACGCTGACCTTCTGTGGGTACATCAGAAAACAGGCTGCTAGCTTTTGGCCCAAGAGCAGCTGAGACAAAGTTGCCTTTGCAAAATGTTTGGCTACATTTGAAACAACAGCTGAATATGATGCCATGCTCTAGGTTATGTGGCTATGGAAATCCTGATCTTGCATCAGGTCCTCTGAAACTGCAATTTACCTCCCCATGCAAGCATGGCTTCCTACTCCTGTAATCACCACCCAACCTCCCATCTCACTAATATGCAGCTTTTAATTTTTAATTTTCCCAATACTGCATAAGACATTCCTTTTCATCCATTCCTGAAAAGCAAGTAAATGAAATGTTACTTTCATTTGACAGTTCAGGAAAAGGAGAAAGCACCTAAACAACAACTCCCTGCCAGCACAGCAGCTGCTCTCCAGAGTCCCAGGAAAACCCGTCAGTGACACTCACCCTAGGCTAAGGTGAACACAATCATGAACACGTTTTCACTCCTGTTAAATTCTGAAACTTTTAAAAACATGTCCTAACTTGCCACATGTAGTCGGGACACAAGTGTATTTTAACACGTTTGCTGGCAAATGCACTAAAATGCAACACACCCTGTCAACAGAGAAATTGAAAACATGTTAATTAAAAGTTTTCACTGACACTTTTTTTTTTTTTTTAATATACACCTTTATCCTCGTCCAGACAAGCCTTTAAAGAAAGTGAATCTGAGAGCGGTTTTGGGAGCTGGAATACAGTGTTTATAGAAATCCCAAAACCGCATATGCTTTCTGGTGTTTCTGCTGTGCCTCTCCCCTGGGCTACCTGAGCTCTGAGGAGGCACTGGGAAGCCCTCCTGTGTCCTGGGGTTCATGGAGACCTTTCCTCTGGGCAGGAAGGGTTGCAAGCAAGATGATAAATGGGAATCAAAGTTTACACCAAGAGATAATGTTCTCTATATGCCAATCTGCCCCAAAGCCCTTTCTTCTCTTGTCCTGGTCATTATGAAGAGGTTGTGTAACATAGGCATTGGAAAGAAAACATCTTGCTTTCCCACGAACTGTTAGGCTGGGATGTTGAGGGAATTTCGTTCTTGTTTTAATCTGTATATACTTTCTGGTAATGACATAACAGGACAATATGATCCAAATAATGTTTAAAGTTTCAAGTTCAAAAAATAAATTTGGATCTGTGGAACAGTTGCATCTTTTCCTGTTTCTGAGAAAAGAGTATTTCATGATGTCCTAATCAGTGCGGAGATTTCTTACTGACACATCACTTAAGTTTCTTCAAGCTTTACTCCAGTTTGGTGCTATGCTATCAAAAGCTTTTAACCTTTATGTCACTCAAACCCTTACAAGCCTTTTCCTAATATTTGCCAAGCTTTTATTAACTGAATACGTTCAACAATGTTTGCTAAATAGGATCCAGACTGTTTGAATGTCCGGTGTGCTAGGAAACTGAAAACAGAGCTTATATGTTTTAAAAATATCATACTGTCTGTCTTTCTTACATCTAATAAATAACAATGATAAAAAAAAAAAAAAAATCTGTCAGCCAATTAGATAACCACCCTCCAGTAATGATGCTGGTTACTTCTGAGGAAAAACAAAAAAAAGACCCACAGACTAAAATAAAGAATAAGAAAACCCGACAACAAACCCAACCCCAAACAAATCAAAATTCCTTAGATCATACAAAAGGAAAAACACTCTAGTAAAGCTCAAGCCCCTCCCTTAAGAACAATCACAGCAAGAAACTGCAACTAACAGGGAAGGTGCAAATATACCACTAAATGCCTGGTCCCTGCTATATGCTGATTCTGCTTCAAAGAACTGCATTTCAGCAGCAAAGAAAGGGCTTTGGGCTCCATAGCATAAACAGTGTATGGACAAAATTAGGAAAAAAAAAAAAAAAAAAATGGAGATAGTGGCCTTGCAGTAGGGAATTGTAAACATTTTATATCCATCAGTTCTAAGGATAGATACTGCTCTGACTGTAATCCCCTGACAATTCTACCTGGGCTAAGCCAATGCAGCAGCAGTCCTTTGCTCCCTTCGTTCCTGTGCTCTGGCCCTGCAGCTCCACTCCCTCCATTGTGTGTACCCTGGCTTCCCTGTGACCTCCTGATAAACCATTTCAGGGAGTTAAACCAGCAGAAAACTATTCTTTCTCTCATTTTCTTTTTTTTCCCTCTGCTCCCCCTTTTGAGGGGGGAAGGGTAGCTTCCTGCTGGTTTAGCTTCTGCAACTCTTGGTGTGGCCAGACAAGCAGCAGTGATGACAAGCATGTGATAACCTGATTCGGCATGAAGTTGAGCTGCAGTTCCATTGACATTTGCTTCAACAGCACCATTGCCTCACACAAACCACCTTCTCTGCAGCTTCTGCTCATTTCCATTTTCATGGTCCTCCTTCAGTTTTGCTGGGGTGAGTGATCTGAGTGAAAAATGTTTGATAACTAGGTATTTATTAGAATAGCATTGATAGGTGATGCCTTATCAAGTTTTACTGAAAAGCCCTGTGCTATAATGACGAGTGCTTTGTGTCATGTGGCTACAGCATATTTGATGAACAAGCCAGCCTGGCTTTTATGAATTCCAGCTACACTGGGAGGGGGACATACTTAAATAAGAGTGGAACCATGCATAATTATGCTGAAAAGTGTTGCAAAGTATGAAATGAAATTGATGGCCCCAGCTAAACAGAAAGTTGCCTGAAATAGGAAACAGGAAGCATTATGTTTGACTCAGAGTGTTGAATTCCTGTCATTTGGTTGTTGTGAATTGAAACTGATTTAGGGCTAAATCAAACAAGGTCTTGGGGTTGTGGAATTAACAACCTCCACGTCTAGTGCCTCAGCTCTCCATAGGTCTTAGGCTGTGGGGAGAAAGCCAAGTGCCAAAGTCCGTAATTTTCCCAGCTGGCAGGTAGAGGCTGGTGCCCTGAGTCTGGTTTTATGATTCTCACTGCCTGAACATATGCACTGTAGCCACAAGGTGCAAAAGGCTAAGCCAGTACAAGTTGTTGTTGTTATTATTATTACTATGATTATTATACTCAGTTCAGGAAGACTGTTTGCTTCAGGTAGTTGGAATAAACACTATGTAGTGCATCCCAGTCAACTTGAGAGAAATGTGTGTGACCATTACTGCCTGGTGTCCTAGTAGGGCACAGATTTTATATCAGTGGTCATATAATCCCCAGCTGCACAGAAATAAATCTGAAATAGAAATACAAAGCATTTGAGCCTGTCTCAAGAGACTTTGATTCCTTGTATTTGGTTGTAGAGAAGTACATCCCTTCACGTGGGAGCCGGAGGTGTGACCTCTTTCCTGCCGTGAGGTGCTTTAGCCCCTTTGAAAGCTTAAGAGGCAGTCCCCTTTCATCCAGCAGCTCAGTGGTGGGGCTCAGGAAACATGGGTTTAATTCCCACCTAAGAAAATTTGAATCCCTTCATTTACCTCCCCCTGCTTTTCCCATGAAGTTCTGGGGCGAGGGAGCGCGAGCACAAATGTTTCCATTTTCTCTTGCTGAAGCTGCTCAGCAAAGGAATTAAGAGTAACTCTTTGGCGTGGAGAATTACATAGTAATTGCTGCAAAAAATGAGCATGGTTCTGTGGTCTAAGTGTTTAGCATGCTTGCCTGGGAGCAGGAGACAGCTTGCCTCGGGTCCTTGCTCCACTGAAAATGCAACTGTTTTCTAGTTTCTAGCTCTTAGAGCAAGCAAAGGCTGGTATGCGGAGTTCAGTGTTAGCAGTTTCACCCAGTGACTACAATACACAGTTGTGATCCCTTTTTATCTCATTCTTCAGCCCTCAAATAATCATTTCTTTGCAAAGTGGAACAAACTGAGCAGAGAGCTGGTACACCCTGGCACTGTCGTGCTTCCAGTGAGGCAGGTCTGCTGCATGGCTTAACGCTGGGGGTAAGAGAAGACTGCATGCCACGGTCCCTCCCCTGCCCCGTGACAGGACCTCCTTCACATGCAAGGTAGGGCCCTGCCCATCGATTGCTCTGAATATCACACATAGAGGCCTCCTCTGTGTCTCTCTGGGGGTGGCCGTTGGGCAGCTGCTTCTGAAGTGCTTTGGAGACAGGATGGCTGAGGTGGGACACAGTCCATTGGCTGGGCACCTCTGGCGGCACCTCCAGCCCCTTCTCTCTCCCAGCATTTTGAAAAGCAGTGACAGATCACACCTTCAAGATAGAGTTCCTGGGTCCAGTCTGATGAATTCAGCAACTGAGTGATAGTTTAAAAATCTTGGTTTGGGTTCGGATGACCAAAATGAACATATGTTCTTTTGGAGATTTAGCTGCAGTTTGTAACCACTCAGCAGAGAGACAAGTTCATTGATGCTTCATAATAGATACATCAGTGTTTGGTTTTTTTTTTTCTTTTTTTTTTTTTAATTTTTTTTATTTTCATTGGCACAGTGAAAGAATGAATCAAATTATTCAGAATATCATTCCAGTATTATATACCCACCATAATTTTATTTTGGTTTATATTATGACTACATATTTTCATATTAGAGCTGGTTTATTCTACATCTATTTTGTCTTTTAGCACCTTGCTTTTTGTAGTAACCTGATGCGAGAAAATCAGTTAAGTTCATACCCAGTCCTACAAACCCTTAGAAGGGTCAACCTTTATACAGAGCATCCAGTTGTCATTAGGAGTATGGATATGTAGGATGAGAGCCATCACTTTAATATTAACAGTGTTCCTGTAGCCACATACTGATTTTTGAATATGTAGTGACTGTGACAACTGAGGGATCATTTTTGTAGCCAATATTGCTGGAAACCGCAGCTATGAGGCTCAAGGCTGCAGGCTGCAGGCCAGTAAATTAAAGGTTGTTAAAACAAATGGGTTAACAGTTACAAATTCATCTGATTTAGAATGGCACATATGCTTAATGCAAGAGACAGGAGGAATTGTTGGTGAAATAACTAGTTTAAGACAGGGGCGTTTCTGTCTGTATTCCTGCCTTGTGGCAGACTGCCTATGTGATTGAGGTAAATCTCTGTAGGTACATTTGCCTTGCAGACCAGGGTGCTAGGTTGGGGCACTAGCTGTAGTACATCTTCTCGTAGATATTGGAAGCAAATGTGGACAATAAGCACAGAAGAACTGACTCCACATCTTCATGAAAAAAAAATTTCTGCCTTAAACTCCCTGTGTCTGTGTTGCCAAACACACCTTTTACCCAAGCTGCTTTCAAGCAGGGTTTGGACCAAATGACCCCCAGAGGGGTCTTCCCACCACAGCTACACTGTGATTCTGTGTGATTTAGTGTGTGATACAGTTTTTAGTACTACCTGAGCTATGCCTGTACTCACTTCAGTTTCAAGAGGTTGCATTTCTGCCATCTTGTGCCTCAATTAAATGTTTTATGGAACATCAACGTTAATGCATCCTCTTATGTGCCTAGGAAGAATAAATATGCCGAAGACTGTGAAATGCTTTCAGTCAATGGGGCATACAAATGCCTTCAGTACACATTTATAGGAAAAAGAAACTTTACAATCTTTTCCCCCTGTACAGTACAAATTACATTAAAGTGTGAGAAAACAATATCTGCAATAACGTTCTTGAAACTAGGTCCTCGGAAGCTGAGAAAATAATAGGTTTAATGTGAACCCCTGCCTTAGTAAGTTCCCATGCTTTCTATGGTACTATATTGGAGTCTATAGAGAGTAAATGAAGTTGTGTCATAGTAATTTTTGTTTATTCCTTTTGCATTATACTTTCTCACCCTTTACTAAGGTCTCCCATTTCCCCCCATGCAGATATAAAAGGCTGGCTTCAGTCTGTTTAGGCTGAAGGCATGTATGCAGTCTTTTATTGACATAAGCAGATGGCAATTTCCCCTACAATCCACTTCCTCTTCACTGGCTGGCATGTGAAACATGGAGAGCATACTGGAGGACACACTGTCATACCACGCCATCCTCAGAGTGCTCCCTTTGCAGGGGAGAGCCCAGGACCTGCCTGCCCATGAGAGAGCTGAATTACTGGAAACTATTTCACATTTGGCTTAGAGCTATTTTGACAATCTTCAGCTGTATCCTTTATTTCTTACTTCTTAGCATGTAAATGTCCTTTTTATAGCAGCTATTCTTGCAGAATTTCTGGTTCTCTTTTCTTAAAGCTTCTCATTCCCACTTCCTTATTTTTGTTTAAGCCAGTCCCTTTTCATCTTCTGGGCATACATGCTAGGCCAGACATACATTCAAGCAGTGAAATCTTTTGTCTTCCTCAAATTGTCTCATGATGCTGGCCTCTGTTACCCAGTTTTAATCTTCAAAGTGGCAATTATGTCCTTTTTGCCATACTGCCTCTCATGCTTATGAGGAGCTTCACAAAACATATTATTATCTTCCTTCATATGCTTCCTTAAAACCCTCCTTTCCTATTACATCTACCAGCACAGTGTAATAGAACCAGTGCAATGACTGGTTACTCTATTGATTTCTATTTTTTTCCCTTTAGAGTCTGAAATCTCTGTGGGATCAGGCTTCTCTTTGTGGGCTGACGTTGCCTTATCAGTTAGCACAATGACAGAGAAAGTGCAAATTTAAGCCTCTGAGGTGCTTTAATCTTGGAAGTCCCTGAGCAGAATTCCCCTTTCTGCATCTTACTCAGCATCGCTAGGGAGGATGTGCAGCTCACTCTGTGTGTGGGCATAAAGCCTGTAAAGAGCTTTGGAGCAACAACTAATTTGACACAGCACATGCAAGGAACATTTTATCTTTCATTCTTAGACCTGTCTACATCATGGCCACTTGTTGCGGTTTAACCCCAGCCAGCAACTAAGCACCACCCAGCCACTCGCTCTCCCCCATGGGATGGGGGAGAGTCAGAAGAGTAAAAGTGAGGAAACTCATATGTTCAGACAGAGACATTCTAATAGGTAAAGCAAAAGCCACGCATGGAGGCAAAGCAAAGTAAGGAATTCATTCACTCATTCCCATGGTTAGGCAGGTGTCCAACCATCCCCAGGACAGCAGGGCTCCATCGCGGGTAATGGTTACTTGGGAAGACAAATGCCAGAAGTTCTAATGTCCCCCCTTCCTTCTCTCCCCAGCTTTATACACTGAGCATGACACCATATGGTATGGGATATCCCTGTGGTCAGTTGGGGTCAGCTGTCCTGGCCGTGTCCCCTTCCAACTCCTTGCGCACCCCCAGCCTGCTCACTGGTGGGCTGGGGTGAAGAGCAGAAAAGGCCTTGGCTCTGAGTAAGCGCTGCTGAACAGTAACAAAAACATCCCTGTGTTACCAACGTTGTTTCCAGCACAAATCCACAGCATAGCCCCATACTAGCTACTATGAAGAAAATTAACTCTACCCCAGCCAAAACCAGCACAGTACTTTACTATCTTTTCTTACCTCTGTCAGGACTTTTAGATTGCTTTTCATATGGCTATGTTCAGCACTATTTCTTTCAGCTTAAATATTTCATTCATGTACAAAGAAAAATTTCTGAAATGGACTAATAAAACATTTGACTCATTTAGATACTTATAAACCTAATATTGCATTCACATGACTAAAAACACTCAGATGTTTTTCTTCAAATATAAATTCTATGAAACATTGATAATCATGGGAATTTTTATATTCTTAAGCATTCTGAAATTTGTACATACAATAACATTTGAGAAGCACTAGTTATAGATGGTCTGGAAGACTGTGAACACTGAGCATGAAGCACCTCCACACTAGTAAAGGCAGGAAAAATTCCAGCCTAAGATGATGGGAAAGCCACAGTTATTGTTGGATGTGCAGTTGGATATTCAGTACCCAGAGAAAAACAGGTAACATGATGCTTTTTGAGATCGTCTTCCAGGCTCTGCACAGCAGAATGAAATACAGTTCTTCTACAGGCTACAGCTTCTGTGGTGGTAACAAACAGAAACTCATGTTCAGGCAGATTGGTTGAACTGAGGACACAGATTTGAAATGGAACTTCACCTGGGTTAAGCAGGCAAACTGAGAGCATTCAGCCTGGAAAGTTCATTCTCTATGAAATAAACACAGTTTGAGTCTTCAATGATATTGATACTAAAAATGTCTTAAGGTATAAACACACAGTGATATCAAAATTTTTGAGTAAGAGATTAGTGGGTTTCTTGGAAGATTTGGAGAAGGACAGTTTCTTATTTATGAGCTCCCCAGGTAGAGCAGAGATTGATCCTTGAGACGCTTTCACACCCCACCTCTCATACCTCACACCTCATTTATAACCTTTTTATAGAGGGTGGGGCACAGGGTCACTCCTGCCCTCCTCCCTTCAGGGTGCAGGATGCCATTTCCAGCACAAAGTCTTCTCCTACTCACTTCTTGAGACAGGTTACCCTACTCACACAAAAACCCTTCAATGTCGTGGCACTTGCTTGAGGAGAAAAAGCAGCATAGCTGATAGGGGTGGTGAAGGATCCAGGAGCAAAGGTGGGTTTGGTCGGACCTGGCCATTGGAGCAGAGGGGGAGGGCACTTGTGTCCCAGACACATAGCTCTGCAGTAGCATCAGCAAGATGTAATGCCATTGTTCTTTGGTACTGTCGTCAGCAAGCACAGCTATCCTGCCCCTCAGTGTGCTGCTCATCCTCCCAGGAAAGGAAGCTTTCTCTGTTCTGTACCTTCAGGTTGCACTTCGAAGCAGATAATTGTATTTCGAAAAGGTATTGTGTAAGATTAGGAGAAGCCAGTCTGTCTGACACCACAGCACCTGAGACAGGGAAATGATTGTATTATCTAGCTGTTTCTCCTCAGAGATACGAATTGCATGTAGCTGCCTGCCCAGCAGAAGGATGAAAAGAAGAGGAAGGCTGACCATACCTTTCTGCAAGCTGTGGGTTCCCTTTATCTTTCTGTCAAGACAAGGCAGGAAACACAATTTACATTTGCCTGGGTGCTGATACAAATTGGTGATACAAGGCCATGGTCTCCAGCTGTTAGGATTGGACAAGTGCTTGAGACAGGACAGTTTACTCACTCTGAAGGAAATACACATCTGGCGGGTGGGTTAGGTATCCCCCTGAGGTGTTTCTAGCAGTACTGTTCAGAAACCCTGTCCGGAGGGACTCCAGCTCACCATCCTGGTGGATGGTTCTGTGTCCATGGGCAGGAGAGCAGGGGTTGTCAAGTAAATTATTAGGGGAGCACAAGGTCCATCAGATGAAATGTGGGCTTTTCACAAGTTATATCTTTGGATATATCATAATCTGTCATAATGTAGGGAGTTTCTTCCCTTCTGGTGCCTCAAAATGAGGTCTGGGACAGATCACTCTGCTTCTTTCTCTTCCTCAAACCTTCATGTGTGGCCCGACAGAGATTCACGAAGTTTGACAAGGGAATAAAGAAAACGTAGTGGTTTTATTTTTATATCTATATTTGTTTTCTTTTTGGTTTTAGTTACTTGGAAATCTCTTTATATAAAAATATTTTGCAATGTCATTTATTTCCTTGGGTAGAATTCACCTCCAGCTCCAGCTGTACAAATGTGATTCTCTCACAGTTGTACTTGAGCAGTTAGTTATCAGAGTCTTCGGAAAAGGTAACAAAATATAAATCAAAAGAAGCATTCAGATCTGGTATTTCATAATTTTATTTTTGATAATTGATTATAGATTTTGAGTTCAATTAGATACAGAGGAAGTATTACAAACACAATGTTTTTCTCCTTTAATTTTGTACTTCAAAATCCAAATGTATATATACCTACAAATACATCTACACACACAAACATATCTGGTATGCACTGACTCACTAATCCATTCACCATACATAAACCTTTATAAGTATCACAAACCTGCTGCAGTTAAACAGAGATAAGAGCAATTCAAATTCTGGTTTTAATTCTGCTTTACCCAGCATGTGTGTTTACATATGTCAGCTGTAGGTGATATTTCTAAAAGGCATCCTTTGTAAAATCAGTACAGTACTTGGTAAAATCAGTAAATTACTCCTACACTTCACTAATGAAGTTATGATCTTTACTGCTGAAGCAGCAGATACATAGGATTAGGAGAAAATATGAAAAGTGCTACACTACTCAAATCACTACTATATTTGGGCATTTCTGACCAAGCCAGCTCTGGTTTCCAAAGAAGTTATTGAAAACTTCATCGATGGTGCTGTTGCTGGTTGCACTGTGGTTTTATTAGCTCTATTAATGTTAAGTAGTAACATACCATTTTCTTTCAAGCAGCTTTCACAGGGATAGTACCTAAAGTGCTTTGTTTTCTGACTAATTTTAGTAATAATTGATAATAAAGAATACATGAAAATTGTAGAAATGTATGTTTTCTGAGAACTGATTTGTAACAAGGTCCAACAGCTCTGTGGAAGAACCACCATTCCCATATGTTAGTCTCCTTACCTTGTTGCAAACATTAATACTAATATTTGGAGGAATGCATATTAATATTAGCTTTAATAACAAATCCAACCACCACTACCACCATGTTTATTAGAACAGCAGGACCAACAAAGTAAGGCTTTTCAGGGTGGTGGTCAATTGCTGAGTAGTAGATAGTTTCCCCCAAGCCCAAGGTTTACAATTAGACAAGACAAACACAGCAATCGGGAAGAAAGGACTGGATCACAAGCAGAAACAGCCATAAAAGCATTCCCCTTTTCAGGACACAGGGAAAGGACAGTACTGTCAGGGAGGAGGACACCCCAAGGGTATGGAAGAGTGTTGGAGGGCAGGCTGGGAGGAGGCAGGGAGAAAACCCTGTGAAGCTGGGGAGAAGGTCAGCCAAGACCAGAGCAAGCCTTGGATTGGCACAGAGCAAAAAAAAAACTACAGGAAAATCTCTGAAGGTACAAATGCCCAGCACTTCCCAGTTTGGCTCGTGTTGTTCCTGTTAGCTGACAGCTGCCTTCTGCTTTCTTCGCAGTCCTTCCCCAAAGCCATATGGAAGTAGGATTAAGGTGAGTGGAAAGCACCACCTTTCTCCTTATAACCTCAAAGCCAGGGGATCTCCTTTGAACAGCTCGTGGCCTGGCATTACTGCCACCATCTGTTAACTGCTCCTCTTCTGTATTGCAGCCATGGTGGTGTTCAGCAGCCTCACACAACGTGCAGACAAGGTTCACTGTCTGCAAATGTAGTCAGAGGCAGCTGGGGGAGCTTGCTGTATCATACTGGCAGATGGGACAAAGAAAACATCCTTGCCCTCTTTTTGTGCATGGGAAAAAAACAGGTTACATGATTTCCCTGAGGTCACACAAAATGTCAACAGAAAGGGAAGAACAAAGCTTACTTTTCCTGAGCTCAGTGCTACACTTCAAGTCTAAAATCCCTGCATCTCTGGTAAAGGCAAAAAGGAAGGTAAGGAAAGAGGAAAAAGGATTAGTGAAGACAAGACATACTGGCTCACATCTGCTCATATGAAATGCTTTAATCGAAGCTAAGCTTTTACACAGCGGCACTGCAAATGGTGTGGAATTCACATCTGAAATTAAAATATTGGCAGAAATGTATTCTGGGACTATATTTTGTGTCCTGTTTTTAGGGTCTGTGTCACTGTATCTGAGTACCTCATGATCAACAGCAGATTTTATCCTCACAAAATCATGTGAGGAAGAAAAATTTTATTCCCGTCTTGGGAAGTCAGAATTTAGGCCAAAGACTGATGAAATATATTATCTTGGGGTCCCTAGGAAGACTGAGGCTGGGTTCAGCTGTAGAGCAAAAGCTTTATAAGTTTCAATCTATATTCCTAAATCCCTTAAATCATCTTCTCTAAATTAGATTTTTATGAATCAGAAGTCTACTGCACAAGCTGTGTTTATATAGCTCTCTGAGAGGCAGATATCTTGCTCCTGCTCTTTTGCTGGTTCTTGCCTGGGGAGTTTGTTGGGAGCCTTTTCAACTGAATTACAAGGAAAGGTGTGGGCCTGCTGCAGGGGTAGGGAGGCTGAGGACAGTGAAAATGAAGGAACAATTTAATTTGCTCAGAGCAATTTAATTAACCTCAGGACTATTTGGCCATATGAGTAGCTTTGGGGAGCTGTTTGTGTGAGGGGTTGGAGGAATGCACATTTAGTGCTGAAGGAATGAGTATTGGGAAGGGAGATTGCAAGAAGCAGGTTCTTAAACTCTGCACTCTGGGAAATGGATCTGATGGGAGGTGGACATGATTGCTCCCAATGACACCCCTGTCACTCCTTTCTCCTGAGCATCCCTGGACATATCATGACATACTCTCGCTGAGGCTCTAGCAGTTGTCCTTGGGAGCCCATGGATCAAGGGACTGATGTGCTTTGGTTGGGAACCTGGAATCTCTTCCACAGTCCTCTCACAGCTCTTTTGGAAGAAGTTGAAAGCCTCTCCTATAGATTTATCTTGCCATTCATCTCAAGAAAGCATTTTAGGATACATTCTCTGTATTGGAATGTACAGATTATTATATGCTCTTGAGATCTTGTTTATTACTGCCTTCTCCTCTGATACTGAGTCATAGAAGAGCTATTCAGTTTACCCCCCGCCCATCCCCTCCTCCCTGCCTCAAGAACAAAGCAAATCACTTCATGCAGGTCCCGCTGCTTATGAATGCAGCTTTCCTGAGGCCTCAGTCAGCACGACGTTTCAAGGCTTAGACCTGCATTTCTCAAGTCAGGGCCTAGAACTCCATATGGAGGCTAGGTAGTTTCTAATGTGTCCATTAACCTGAAAGAAATTCATATCCCTTCTATATCTATCAGTTTACAACTGGTAGACATGTAAGAGAGTCTGCAGCTGATACTCATTTTGGTATTTTCAGGCTGAGATGCCAGCAGAAATCTGTGGTGATCTGGAAAAAGGGCAGGATATTGTATGGACATTAAATAAGTCAGTTATTTGTATTTCCTTACTAATACTTTGAGCATTGTCTGTGGGTCTGAGTTTCAATCGTCAGTTGCTCAATGACTATGTAGACAAGTATACATTGTGTTTATTGCCACATTGGAAAGAGCAGCCCATCATGCTAAACACTGCAAATTCTATCTGCCTTATCACTGTAGGATCAAGTTGTGTCCTGTTAGCTGGTATCACAACAGAGGCTTTGTTTGTGTAATGCTAGACTTGAGTGTTCAACATAATGAATACTCTCTTACAGCTAGTTTACACAAGAATTGTTGCCATTTTTCACAAGGAGATTTTTTTAAACACATGCCTATATATAAACAGTCAACACAGCCTAGAAGAACTTGAAACTCCCACCTGCATGGTGTATTTGGTTCTCATATCCAGGAATTTTTTCTAAGATAGCCTATCAAAAAAGTGTTCTCTTGTTTTGTTCGTTTGTTTGTTTGTTTGTTTCCCTATAATTAGAGGAGAATGTTTGTACACTAGATAATATAACATTCTTCTGCTTAGTGCTTAAAACTTCTAGATGTTATAACTTCTAAATTTTTATTTTCACCCAGTTTATTAGTCTCTAAAGAGCCTATCAAATTATCAGTCACATTTCTCCGGAGATCTTCTCCATAAAGCACTATCCACCATGTTATACTGTTTTGATTTTTTTGCTCTTATCTTTGGTCTGTGTGACCCCTGGCAAGAGAATAAACATGGTAGATTCTCAGATATTTGTTTTCACCACCAGAGGAGAAAGGCTTTGGTATTAGTTTCTTTTCAGGGTCACAGAGTCATGCATAGAAATGAAAGCATCTAATCACAACTATTTTCTCCTCTCAGAACAGTAGTTACCTTCAAATAACATCTATTCACAACCTTTTCTGGCATTATAACTTGTGTAGTACACTAAAGTGTAATTGGTATTGTTACAACAGAAAGGAATACACAATGCGTTTATATCTCTACACTCAAGAATAAAAATGTATAGAGGGAAAAGCACGAAGAAGTCACGCTTGAATATACGAGCTGCAAAGCAGACGAGCTGGGAAGAGTCAGTGTCTGCACTCAGAGTTTTGAGTCTCTACTTGTGACAGCATTCACAGAAGCTGCTTTACAGATTAGGGAATTGTTTTCAATTAGGCTGTTGTTTTCAGCACTGACTATCTAACCCTGCTAACCTTGGGGTTAGAAAACACAGTGGTAGAATGGCGAGCCTGTATAAGCTTTGTTTGAACTTCATCTTCTGCCTCGCTGTGCCCAGTAAAGCTGCAATACAACTGTGAAGAGTTCCAAGGAAGACAAGACTAATCCGTCTGGGACAAATAAGAAATATAAAGCACCAGTCCTTATGGATATATGGTGTATAATCCCACAACATAGCTATCATTAGCAGCTATTACACTTGAATAGAGATGATTGCAGACCCTTGGAAAGAATTATTTTTCTTTTGAAAATGAAAGTTTGATTTATTTTTTTTCCCCATGAAATATATTTGAAGTTTTGACTTCATATGGAGAAATTTTTCAGTTGAGGATGAAATTTATGGTCAGAAGGAAAGTGAGAGAAAGAGCATGAGGTTGGAAATTCATATTATCTGGGATGACGCTGTGGTGCCAACCAAGACAGATATTTTTGTTAAAGGAGAGCCTCATGCTCTGTAGCCTGCAGCATCACAACTTAGATACTTATCTCAGTGCTAGAAGATTAGATTTCAGCATGCTAAATTGTTGTGGGGAGCTGCCTTCTTTCTCTCAGTCTTTCCTTTTGTATATATCCCACTCCATAATTAATTTTGTATTTATGGTTAGGAAAAGACAAACAATTGAAATCTAAAAAAGTTAAACGCATGGTAGAACTTTTCTCAGTCTGAATAACAACAACTCCATGCTCAGTTTTTGCTGAAAATATACACAAAATTGCCTGTTGGCTATCATCAGGGCTCTGCGAATGGTTGGCATTTGCCAAACTCAATTCAATGTGCACAATAACCTTCTAAACCCAACCTTCCCATTGTATAGGCTGTTCCTTTATACATTGTTCTTCATCTCTTTTCTTAACATTTTCTCACAAACTTTTTATTGTTGCTGCCACTAGTTCATGTCTTCTGCTGGTACCCATGTTAGGAAGCAGGTATTATCAAGCAGGTCTGCTGAGAGAAGATGAGGTGGCCAGAGGACTGTAGCCTGGTAAGAAAAGCCTTGAGGAAACTGATAAATAACTCCCTGTTTCTCCATCAGGTCTTCATTGCTAGCATAGGGATCAAGTGGGATTTTAATATGTGATCATACTGGCAGAAATGTAACCAGTTCCACACAGCCCATCCCATCACCATTGTATCTTTTAGAAGATGCATCTGAAAAGATGACAATCAATCAACTACCATGTGGGATTTCTTCTCACTTGGTCTTCCCTAAGGGGCAAGCTTAGGCACTTTGGAGTGCAATAGACATGCCCAAGGTCTTCTGAGTGAAATGAATACTTTCTGGGTGGTGAATTTTTTACTATGCTAGAAAACTGCTTACCTGGACCAAAAAGAGTTTAACTAAAACTAAGCATAAAGTAGGAACAATAACATCATGCAAAGTCAAGTGAAAATGCTGATAACTGACTGTAGTCTTCCCTTAATTGTTCTATTGCTGAAGCTGAACTAGCAGTCACCATGCAGTTATTTTCTTGCCAAAAAAAGTCTGGCAAGATAAAACTTAGATACACTGAAGAGGCTGCTATGCTGAGGATGATGAAATATAGCTGTGGGTGGAGATGTCTGAGGGGATGTGTGACCATGCAGACAATTCTTACACATTACAAAAATTGTAGTCAAAGAGAGAAATATTACCAAAAAAATAAAAAAATAAAAAAATATTTGCTAGAATGCTCTCAAATGCCTGGCAGCCAAAAAGACAGGAAATGTTTATTCATATATGGGTCTGTGTATTTAAAAAAGAATAAAATGTTGCCCTCTGAGGGTGACAGCTTAGACATAAACTACAATAAAAGTTGTGATGTGATTAAAGAAGAGTGCATACCTCTGAGGATAATAAAGAACTGATTCCCTTGAACATTGCACAAGCTTTAAAATCAGTGCCTATTCTGGACAGCATCCTAGGAAGCTATCCAGGTTCAGTAAATCAGGGAGAAGTGTATGAAATGTCTAGGGACTTTTCTTCCTAGTATAACTGTATTCAAAACAGCTACCCTTAAAGGGTTTGCACAAAAGATAGTGGCAGAAAAACGTAGTTTAAACTGAAAGAAAGTATTTACATCATTAAGAAAGGATCACAGACATCCTTGCTTGAAATGATAGGGTATGGACCTGCAGCCAAGGGAGTTGCTGTCCACAGCACTCTGATGAATCTTACTTACAGTACCTGCTCCAGGGAGTATATGTGGTGGGATTATTTTACAGTCCCTCTAAGGGGTTAAAAAGAAATCTAAACGTCAGAAGAGGGAGCTCAGATGCAGTTGAAATGACAGTGGTGAAGATTAATATTCAACCTTTGTCCTTGATAAGTCTCTAAGGCTTGGCAGTTTCTCACTAGAAGTCTATAAAATGCTTAGGCATGATTGCTACAGTTAGGGAAGAGCCAAATTCCTTAACTCTCTGAAGGGAAAGAAAATAAAGAATTATATTCATGATATATACTTCACTCCCATGAGAAGGTTACCAAGTTGTTTGTATATTTTATATCAATTCATATCACTTCTTACAGTTGGCAATAAAACCCTTACCAAAACTTTGGCAAGCAAGTAAGAAAATGTTCTGCCAGACACCATTAATACAGATCAATCTGGTTTCCTTTGCATGAACCAGAAGTTACTTTCCTGAGGCAAATCCCAAACAGTTTTTTCCTCAAAGGCTTGCTCTTTCAATCCCACTGGGTGCCAACAAATCTAGGATAATTCGTAGATTCTTGGAAGTTAAGGCCAGAAGGGATGGTTAGATCACCTCCTCTGACCTCCCGTATGTTTCAGACCAGTACATTTCACTCAGTTACCCTTTTACTGTGCTCATTAACTGGCTTTTGGTAAAAGTACTTCCTCAAAAAGTTACTCAGTCTTGATTTGGAGACATTAAGAAAAGAAAACCCACTGCTCCCTTGGCAGTTTCTCCCCACCCCATTAATTAATTACTCTCACAGTGATTTAAAAAAAAAAAAAAAAAAGAGGAAAGAAAGAGAAAGAAACCTTTCCAGGTTGAATTTGTTCGGCTTCAGCTTTCAGTCACTGGTTCTTGGTACACTTTTCTTCACTAGATTAAAGATCTTCTTAGTAATATCTCCTCATGAAGAAACTTATTATACCTCTCAATAATTGGTAAACTAAATAGATTGGGTTTCTGAAGTTTTTAATGGAAAAACACTTTATCCAGACTTCAAACAAATTTTATGGTTATTTTTGGTATCTTCTCCAATTTTAGCATTGTCTATGAACCTTGAATAAACTATGGTTCTCCTGAATACTGAACACAAAGGTAAAACACATTTCCCTACTCTTATTTGCAGTCCTTCTTTAGGATAAAAGATAGGATACCTTTATTCAGAGTACTTTCTGACATCATAGTGTAAATGGATGGCCTTTGGTAGGCTTCATAGGGAAAATTGGAAATATGACACAATTCTTCTTCTCTACAGTGAGTCAGTTTAGAAACCTAAATTTCCAGAATGCTGACCTATGGTGGGGGAGCAAACAGGTTACTCTCTGCTTTAGTCCCTAAAGTATGGGCTTACTGTAAGATCAGGTGTATGCCAGAGCTGGTGCACATGAAGGAGCAGGACTACATCTCCAAGCAGGGCAGTGGAGGAGAGACATGTGCATGACTACTGCTCAACCACGGCAACTGCATCAGCTCCACTAGGCTGTGAAAATGTAGTTTTGGTGAGCACTTATTCCAACTTCAGAGTGTTTGTGGAATTTCAGTTCAAATTGTAAGTCATTGTAAGCAAATTTGCAATTTGCTTTTGAAATTTCAACCCCCAGTGATCTAAACAGAACATATGCCAAGGGAATATCATGAAACTCCTAACAGAGCAAGAGTCCTAACACTTACAACGCTATTCCAGTTAAACTTGCTGCAAATACAGATTTGAGTCTAAGTTTTCACAAAGTTCACATACATCCAGAAGGTTAGTTTTATGATCATCTCAGCTACAAAGTATATGAAACAGCAAGGAAGTTGTTCCATGCAACATTCTCTCAGGCAATAGAGCAAATATAAGAAATTCCCAGATATAAGAACTCCCCAGCCCTAACTGCTTATTCTTATTCTCAGTCTGCACTTTATTTGTGTTACTGTTCTCTTTATAGGGCTGTGAAATAAACCACATTAATGAAATGATCCCATTTATATGGAAACAAACAAGCAACTGTTTTGTTGAAGGATAGGGGAAAGTGGGAATCTCTTAATGAAACAATTTGATTAACAAAGGAACAGAATGGAACAACCAGGACAACAAAATCAACCTCTGTGGATGCTTAAAAAACCCCCCATCTAACTCAGATTATTTATTTCATAGGACATTCTGTCATTGCAGTTCTGGAACTTGCCACAGATGAAAGGACAAGTAATACGTTGTTTGAGGATAGAAATGTGTTTGGGAGGAAAGTGAGAGCTGAAGCACAGAGGGAAACACTTTTGCTACTTGGAAAGACTAATGTGGAATGACATCTGATCCTTTGCTTGATATAAAGGATCAGAAATAGTTTTGAAACTTAGTAAAGTTCATAACTCTTTTTCGTTTCAAGGTAGACTTATTGTACAAGAAAAACTTATATGCTAGAAAATTATATTTCAATCAAACTAAATTTAAGGGCAGGTGGTAGAATCAGTTTTAGTAATAAACTGCCACTTTTTTCTGCAAAGTACCTAGCAAGTTTAATTGGAGAAGGTTAGATTACACAGTAGCAAACATTCTGACAGTATCCCCAGTGTGATAACTAGGGGTAGCAAAGATATGAGTTCTTGGTGTGTGTGCAGTATAAAGTGCGTATAGAGCTCCATTTGCCTTTCTTGTTCAAAGGCAGGCCCTTACCTTTCTTGTTATCTACATGCTTGCAATCCCAACAAATTTCCTTACAATTTACACAAGAAATTATAAGTACCTGACATTGCCATGCCTGCTTTTGTACATATATGTATGTATAAATACATAGAAACATATATACACATGTGCATACACATATATAGAGGTATTTTTGTTATGAAGCCTGAAACATAAAAAAAATCTTTTTTGGTTTTTTTTTTTTCTCATGAACATGGTGTTGAAGAAATTCCTCACTGCCTGTTTTGCTCCATGGGCTTTCTTTGTGGTCTGCTTCTGTAGGGGGGGATATGTCTGGTCTTCAGATTTCAACTATCGGGAAATTTTCCTCAGCATGGACCCTCTGGGTCACTCCTCTATGGTAGTAACATTTATGCTTTTTCCTCCTTTTCTGGGGAATCTTCTAGATCCATGTCAGGCCTCCTGGAGTTCCCCAGCATGGAGGAGCACCCTGGTTCCCACTGCACCTTGCCATGGTCACTCAGGGCTTCCTTCAGGTTGTTGCATGTCCTCATTATGTCCTTCATCTCAGACCATCTCCTCAGGGACACAACAGGGATTGCTGAGACACTGATGTTTCCACATGGACCAAAAAGATCACATTACTGAAAGGAGTGGATATGAAGTAAGTTTAAAAAATTGCTTCTGAGGCTTTGCAAATCTCATCTTAGTTACTTGCACTTCCCAGCTCCAGAAAGTTATTTTACAATGACAGTTTGTGGCTGGGTTTAATGTTAAGTGATCCTTTTGTGGTATTAGTTATCAATTGAGAAAAATAGGCCATTTTGAGTACAGCTTTTCCTATGCTGTGGTAGATATTTAAGACAAGTTACATGGATTACATCCCAGAAATACCCGGGCTGCTGCTTTTATGTTTTTTTGAGCCATGCAATCTCTCTTCCTCTTCACAGTATCATGTGAGGGGCAGAGCTGGGAGACAGAGCACAGCTCAGTTTGGTCCACATGCTGAGGGGAGGGAGGGAGCCTGTAGCAGGGCCAGTGACTCCACAGGCCTGTCCTCCTCTGCTCTGTCTGCCTGGTCTCTTCCCTGCCCCTCAATACTGAGGAAACTTCTGGAGACATCATTTCTGGCTCCAAGGGAGAGGACAGTATGGTGTGAACTTTAATTCCCATTTTCTTTCCAGAGGTAACCCATTCACCTGAAAACTATTTCAATTAAGATTAGTAACTAGATGAAGAAGATTTAAAAAATATGAAAAATAACCTTTCCTCCTCTGCTCTCCATCTCCTCTGTCTGATACCTACAGTAACTTGTTAAATTTAACTGCAACTGAAAAATTCATGTAAAAGTGAAAAATATCTTTATTTGTAGCAAGCATTTTGACTCTGATTGATGTAACTGTTTCTGCTGTAAGTCTGGGTAAAGTTTGTAATCTCAACTGAATTGTACAATTTTCAAGACCAAATTTTTTTCTGCTAGTCCAGAACCTGCTTCCTAACCCCTGAGAAATTTATTAGAGTCCATCAAAGAAATGGAATAAACTCTAGAACACTTGAAGTCCCCTTAAAAAGTTCTTATTTCTTCTTTCCTGCCCCCTCCCCCCCCCCCAATTAAACAAGTATAGTTACTTCCGCCAAAGGTCAGATGGGTATAATATATGTCCTGAACTGCAGGTGCAAGCCTTAAAAGCTGCAACTTCACTCCACATCTCCACCCTTTCCCTCCCCTTCCTTTCCTTTTAGGGCAGAGGCAGAGAAGCAGAGGAAGAGATGTTGTTTTTGTCAGCTCTTTTTAGTGCAGCCTGATTTTGTGCACGTAGAAGTCATTTATAAAGTAAGAATGAGCCTTTTTGCAGCACTAGAATAATTCCATTGTACTGTATTTCTGAAGAGTAGCAAAGCTCATGGCTATTACTGTTAAATAGATTTGAACAGGAATTGTAGGCTATATAAACAGCTCAGTACATAATTCTAAATGAAAATCACATACTTACGTGTGAGTGATTTACACCAGCATACGCTGTCTCTGCAGAAAGTTAGGGTTTGTTCTCATGCTTTCATTTTCCTGAGTGGAAGACTAACTACACATATTTTCTGATTTCTTTTTTGAAGTGGTTTCATATTAGCATAATATTTTTTTCCCACAATTTCACTCTCACACAGATTAGTAAAATGTAATACACTGTTTTTTAAACATAGTTCTTATTCATCAGATGTGTTATTCAGACTTCTCATATTCACAGCGCATAAGTATAACTGTTGCTGTTGCACATTCTCCCCTTTGCTGTAAGCAATATCCTTTTTTGTTTTCCTTTAGATAACTGTTGCAGCGACCTCATTTCTGTGTTTAAGTACTAACATTTACGGGCTGGATACCATGTGTATGAGCATTGCTAGTGAACCTAAGTAAGACGATTGCTGCTACGACCAGGCACAGAATTTGGCCCTACATAAAGACTGATTTTTGTATGTGCCATTAGGAGAGCTGTTTTCAAAACTGTGTGAATGACTGAAGGCGAAGTTACATGAAGACGTTTCTGTGGGGTAAGGAGACACCAATGGATCCAGGTGGCTGTGCATCTTGCCTGTAGCAAAGGAAAGCTAATTACTCAAGACTGAAAAAGCTTGTTCAGAGCTTTGCTCACAGGTTTCTATACTGCAAAAGGTTTTAGACACACAGTGGGTTCGGTGAGCTACTTATGCATTTTATCCACCCAGTGTTCAACACTTTTTGGAGTAGAAATGGTTTGATGCCACATGCTTCACGTAAGTGCCCTAATTACTTGAACAGAAAGTCTCACTCTTTTTCCTGCTTTCTCTCTATCCTGGATTATTTGCATTGTTTTTTTCCCAGAGTGGTGCAGTTTAGAAAGGTGTTGAAAATATTCCCCCTTCTCCTCTGCTTAACCCCTGAATAACTGCAGCCCCATGTTTAGGGGTCTTCTATAAAAAGAGACAATTTTCATCTTCACTCCTTCCTCACCTGGGCTAAAATAGACAGTAAACCCCATTTTACTGTGCATCATATTTAAAAAGGAGAGAGTGCAGGGTTATTAATTCCAGTCTTTCATGGGCCCTGGATGGTGCCCAGGGCTAAGGGTGTATAAAATCCCGAGAAGGGTAGGATTTGACTAGATTTGGCAGTTGACTAGATTTGACAGTTTCTTGCTCTGCCAACCAATGAACCCGAACCTTCTTATAAGACAGTTAACTTTTCCTAAACTAACTTTATGAGTCCTGTATTCAGTCTAATTGTCTTAGGAACTGACATGGAGGTATCGCTCTGGTGAGGGTCAATGTATCTCACCCCTTGGGGGAACCTGCCCTCAGGACTGATGTGAGATGATCTCATGGAGAGCATATGCTGCTAGGCTTTGCTTGAGTGTAAACAGGGAAACGAATGCTGATTGTGCAACTTCCAGCAAACTATAAAAACTTACTGCAGGGGTAAGAAGTAATTTTCCTGTCAATGTCCTAGTGCTTAGGATCCTTTGCATTCTAAATGCAGAGAGAAGGTTCAGGGACTTTCCTATGACCTTGTGTCCTACTTCCTCCCAAAACTTCTTATTGGCTTTTTCTTGCTGGCCAAAGGTTTCTGTGAAGCTAACTGCTGCAGAAGAAGTCTGATTATGACTATATTAGAGATATTATTAACATCAGCATAATTTGATAGATCAGGATGCCAAGTCAGAGAGATGGAGTTATTAAATGTACAGAGGAGTATAAGGTTTTGGCAGGAGAGGGCAGGATAGAAACTATAGCACAATTTGAGGTGAGTTTGTAGAGTAAACAGGATTGGCAGAACAGTTGTTATTAGTCTGCAAAATGGAATTCAGTTCTAAGGTTTGCTTAAGGAGAGTTTTCCAGATGTTTAGTGTTAATAGAAATAATGATGTGGGAAAATAGTGAGAATTTTAAACTGGAAATGTCAAGACCTTCAGCACTCATTTCAGTGCTGGCATAGACATTAATAAATAACAGATTTACTTTACTGTGTTTTCTGAGAGCACAATAACCATTTGAGTCCCTTGCATGCTTTCCCTTTAACGAGCACTCAGGTGTCCAAAGTGTTACAGGAGCACTTTGCCTTAGCCATGCTACTGCATATGAACCAGGAAGTCTCAGGATGTCAATAGGCTTCACTCCACTTTCACAAATATTTAAAAAGCAGTCATCACCTCCCCTGCCCACAAATGGGAACATTTTTATCTGACATCATGCTGGTGTTTTAAGAAATCTGTCCTGAAGTATCAAGACGTTTAATCATTGTTGTTCCCCTAAAGGAGCTCCAAAAGTCAGTTAAGCCCATGTTTTCTGTTCCGACTGAAGGGAAATAAAAAGCTTAGGAGTTCAAATGACTGGGGGAGGCTCTAGGGAGTTTTTGCTGGGGTGTGTCTGTGGGAATAACAGCTTGCCTGGAAAAGCAAGAGGCAGCAATGCATGACACGAGTAAGGTGAGGCGGAGCAGGGCAAATGTGAACATTTAGGGTAAGGCTTTGGCTAAAAGCATGGATACAGTGCCATCATATTCTGAGCTGACAGATTTTCCATGCTGAGGGAAAAGAAGCATTGTGAATTTCTTCTAAACAAGGTTGCATCAAAGAAAACCGCAGTTTATCAACAGTTTATCTTCCCAGCTGGAAACATGAACAAATAGCTAGGACCCTTGGATCAAACGAGTAGTAGCAGTAGTATCAAAGCCTTCGGAAATGGTGACCTGAATCTAGACAGACCATTTTCTTACAGATCTGTTTGGATCTAAGCTGCTGTAAACAATTGTTCACCAAGCTTGTTATCATCAAATGGCTTTTTTTAGTGACTGTTTTAGGACTTTCCCAAATAACAGTTATCAGAATGGCAAAACTCACCAGGACCTTTGACACCTGCCCATGAGCCAAGGTGCAGGTGGTCTTTTAAAGGCCATAGTTCAGCTGAGGTTTGTAACAGTTTGCTTGTTCCTGCTGAAATGTGCGTCATGCTGCTTATTCTTCCTCCCACCCTCAACATTTTTCTTTCTGGATTTCTTGGTCTCTCCTGTATTATACTATATATTTTTGATAGGTTGGTTTTCAGCACAGTTAGGTCAACTCACAGAAAGGACCAGTGGGCATCAAAGCCAGCACAAGGAAAGGGACAAGAGTCTGTGCCTTGCTGTAAGGTTGGATCGTACTTTCCCTTTCTCAGCTGTTGATGAGTGGTGATGTCTGCTCACTCTATATAATGCAACCTATATAATGCACTCTATATAATGTATGTGAAAATACAGCTACACTCCTCCTTCAAGTTAGGTGTAAAGGGAGGAGTAATTCTTATCTAGCAGCTGCTCAAGCTGTACCCATGGTAGACAGGAGGGTTTACTTTGTTTTATGTCTTCTACTGCTGCTGCATCTGTATTTCACAAAATGGTTTGGGTTGGAAGGGACCTTAAAGCTCATCTAGTTCCAACCCCCCTGCCACGGGCAGGAACACCTTCCACTAGACCAGGTTGCCCAATGCTCCATCCAAACTAGCCTTAAGCAAGTTAGTTTCCACAAGTAAATATGAAAGAGCTCAGAGGGAGCTCTCACACCTCACTTGTGTATTAATCAGCTGGTTAACAGCAGTCTCATACAATATGAGCAGGCAGAGGCAGATGCAGAGCTGCATGAGGTCTGCTGGGGAGATGCTGTGCTGCCAGCATCTGTGGTCCAGTGAGGGCAGGACAGTGGCTGCTTGAGGAATACATTTTTATGACACTGAATTTTATTCACTCGGAGTTTGTTGTCTAGGTTTCTACTGTTTGAGCACAGACACTATCTGAGGAGACAGATAGGTAAGTGACCATGTCAGCACTACATAAGCAACTAAATGTAGCATCTTTTTTTTTGTTTTGTTTTTGTTTTCTTTTTTCTTTTCTTTCAGGTAGGATGTAGCTGCTTTGTAACACACCGGCTAACCCCATCTTTTTGGATGGAATAAACCAGTATTCTAAATGGTCTGCTAAAGCTGGGTTTGCTTTAAGCTACTAAAACAAGTTTAACCAAGCCATATTGTAATAAGCAGGATTTACAAAGGGATTTAAACTAACTGCAATTGTTTCTTTTACCAGTATATCTGTTGCTAAAATGGATGGAGACAATCCACAGAAAAGGCTAGATATCCAGTGGTCATCAGATGGCACAGATTTAGTGGAATTAATGGAATTGCACTGGTCACAGATAAGGGTCTGGTTCTTGTTTATTTTTTCAGTAACTGAAACATATCACAGAATCATAGAAAGTTTGGGTTGGAAAAGACCCTCAAAGGTTACCTAGTCCAACCCCCCTGCAATGAGCAGGGACATCTTCGACTAGATCAGGTTGCCCAGAAACACATCCAGCCTAGCACTGAAGCTTCACCAAAGGTCCACCTAACGAGTGTAGTCTTCTGTAGTTGCAAGCAATCACAAATTACACCATATGATTCTTTCCAGAAACCATTCAAATTACATTTAAAAATTGTTAAGAGTTTTGCATCGGATACCCTTTTGGGAGGCTACTTAAGCAGCTCAGACTGCTTGTGGTAAGAACTTAACTTTCTGCTCAAATTTGTTGACAGACGCTGCTTACTCATTTGCTTTTGTGACAACAGTGTTTTTAAACTGCATAATAATTTATCTTTTCCCTTGGCTATATTTATAGAGATCACCCATCACCACTCTTCGCCTTCCTTCAGTGGACTAAGCAAGCCAAGCCTTTCTGGGCCCATCTCAGAAGATGGGCTTACTGGTCTTCTGACTATCCTGGAAGTCTTCATGCAACCAGTTCTCACCATCATGTCCTTCCCTTGAGGAAGTCTGACCTGAGTTGCATGTAACATGCCAATAGACCATCTGTACACTGACATGAGCATTTTTCTGACCACAGGTACATGTAATAGGATTCATAATTCTCTTGTTCATAGCTGGGCTACTGGAAGCTTTTGGGGATCCTTGTGTTTAGTGAGTATTCTCCCCCTCTTTTAACATTTTCATAAGTTATTTTTCCAATTTACAGCATATTTGAGTTACTTGCTCTTAAATCCATGTCCTTGCATTTAGTGCATTTTGTGTGCCTTGATTTACTACTGTAGTTCTCAAAATCATCCAGTTTTTTCTGCTCCATCTCTTCATCTTCTTTTTTGAGGTTGTTGCTAACTTTGTGTGTTACTAGAAGATTTCATCATCATCCTTCTGTATTCCATGCTAAGTGAAAACATCAAGCAAAATCATCCTTAATCTTACGCAGTCATGAGTCGCTTGGAGTGAAACTTACAGAAGTATTTAGATGTCTAAATGAAGAGAAGTACATTGCAGGATTTCAAAAATTAATTAAGGTGTAACTGGGGTGAAAAAAGCAGTGAAGATCTGATGTATGGTCATAAAGCCCTTTCTGTCTTGTCTGAAGATGACAACTAATTGTTGTGGGTGGAAATAGTATGTACAAATGTAGTAGGAATTATCAAATCTGCCCAGATACCAAAACATGTCTCAAAATCTTGAAGGGGAGCATGGTCCCATCAGATAAATGTTAGGCAGGGCCATACCTGCAGCAGATGCTGTAACTGAAGACTGGACAATGCAATTAAGTGAGAAAATGTATTTCTCTAAATTTCTGTGAAAATGTTTTGTAGAGAAGAAGAGAATTTGGCCATGTCAAGGAGAGCTGCTCCCAGAATCCCAGAACACTAGAAAAATACAGTAGATACTCATTGCTAAAGAAATGTGATTCTTATTATTAAAAAGATGTTTTCAGTTTGAGTGTGGTGGGTAAGACATGCTTTACTGAACATTAACTGCACCAAGTAGGTGGAAGAAGTAAAAACTGTTTAGAAAGGCAAAATGTGCTCATTTTCATTTCTTGAAGAAAGAAGTTTTCCCCACAGTTGAAAAGGTTACTTGAAGGAACTATTTTCTACTCCATGTAATTCTTTGAAGTTAGTGTACGGAACATGTGGATGACAAAACAGGCTATGCTGAAGGAAAATCATAGAAATTTAAAAGTTAGGTAGTGCTACCACTGTGACTGCTTTGTTAGTGGAGCCAGCTCCCTTATGCGCAAACATTATTGCAATTAATGGCTCTGTTTTTTAACAAAGGGCTTCTTCGTCACTCCTGCAACAGGATGAGCAGCACTCACGGTGCAGGCAGGCAGCCCATGGCTTGTTTTCGGCTGGCTGTTCTGTGTGTGGCTGCATGCTTTGTAACCCTCCTTTAAAGGCAGAATTATTAATTTCCATCTGGGCTTCCCTCACTGCTCTGTGAGGCTGTTTTTTTCAGCACGGGCTTGTGAAGTTGGATGGTTTATTTTTGCTAAAGCACAGAAAAATTAAACTGAAAGTATCCATTGATTTTTGGTGTCCAAATTGAGTTCCTGAGGGACTGATTTTTGACAGTACCTTACAAAATTTTCTATGTTCAAAGTGCAGCTCCCACTAACTTTTTCTAAATCTGATGCCTGGTACTTATTTTGGAGAGGCTGGGATTTCTAGCTGTCAACTGGGGGCAAAACCTTTCCCTCAGGACAGCCCAGGGCAGGGGGAAGACCACAGAAAACTTTGGCTTAGTTTTTGCTGCCTTTCCCCACAGCACACATGTTCATTCGCACCAGCTTTGTGGAAGGGTGGAGAGGAAATTTCTACTGCCTTTCTCTTCAGAGGTCTCTGTTTTGTCCTGGTATACATACAATACAAATTCCTTAGAACAGCAAAAATGCCCCCTGGCCAGGCCTACTCCTGGTTTATACCTTCAGGACTCACATCAAGGGGAGACCCAATGTATGCATTAAAGTTTGCTTCTAACTGCAATGGACTGCTTCATTTGAATTGTCCCCATTTTCCCTTCCTCTCTCCACCCATTCCTCCCTATGCAAGCATGTTCTTTGCTTATGGATAGAAAGGAAAATTTTCTTCTTTAAATATCCTCATGAAACTCTTTCAGGTTCTGTGTTTGAGGTATGTAATCTTTGGAAAATTTTCAGGGTTTTCCATACTTCTGTACAATGTATATTTTTTTTTACTGCTAAGCCATCCTATATGAGTTTAAATTCCCACATTTTATAGTATTTTAAAGGAGATAATTACGTCATTAATCCAAAAAATATGCAGCAGGCTATTTTTCATACCACATCACAATTCCCCTCCTACTCTTTCTTAAAGGCAATCAAAAATCCCAGATGTTTTTCCTGCAACATCTGGCTCCCTGGCACAGGCTTCTGAAGCAGTGTTTGCAGCCTTACAGTCATGTCTTGGTTTTGTCATTTAGCTTACTGATGTGTTGTTGGAGTCACTGGTGGCACAGAGACTCATTTGCTTTGACAACTCTTTCAGTCTAAAAGAAGGAGATGGCCTTGCAGGCCTGTTGGGATTCTGTTCAGAAATTTTCGGTACTTAGGAATGTGACGAGCTCAGCCACCTTGGCTTCCTGTCTTGCAGAAATACGTGCAGCAGGATTAATGCACATGGACCCAGAAGTGTTCCCTGCTCAGCCTCAAAAATGAGGCTGCTCATGTCTAAGTCATTAGCTGTATTCCTGCAGAACATACTGTCAGGCATTCAGAGTCACTGTGCCAGACTCTGCCCTGGGGGAAAGAGACAAAACATAGTGGGAGGGAGCAAGAAAGGGCCATGCTGCCACGCTTTTATGCTTTTTTTATATGTTTCTTTTTGGGACATTTACACATAAAATTTTGCTCCTCTCACATCCTGCCCCCACTGTGCTTTGATCACCAAGCTTTATCTTTTGACTCCTCTCTCATGGGGTGTATACAGTGCAATGGGTCCCATAGGATACCTGCTTTCCTTATATTGGTTGATTGATAAGATAACTCTCACTTAGGATTTAAGTGCCATATGTACTGGGGAACTTGACAACTAACATAGCATTCCAGGTGAGTGTCCTAACTATTAACTTTTGCCTGTTTCAGGAGAGAAGAAGATTTTTCTATTTCCTTCTCATCCTTCCCATCCCTCTAGATCTAGAAAACTTCGGTGTTCATTCCAACAAGGAGAGAAACGAACGCTCTGTTGACTTTCCTGGATTGGAAAAACATCTTTTTTCCTACTTGAATGATAAAGCTGCTGTTATCAAATGCATATGCTACTGCCAGCAATATGTCTCAGCCGGGGGCACATGCTGCTTATTTTTCATCAAAGAAGCAGAGGGAAATGGCTCCACGAAGCATGCTCTGTAGTTGCCTGCTGAAACCTCTGAGACGGGCTCTGATTTTCCTGCTTTGAAACATTTTGCTGCCCCAGCAGAACTGTTCATGTAGCTGGCATGAGGCAACCGCACATCTCTTCTGAGCTCCAGCATGCTTTCCCATATGGGCAGGATGTGGCTCTCTATGTCCCGTCTCCTCCTAGTTGGTTGTTTGTGTAATTCAGCCTTCCACATCAACATAGGGTTCTTGCATGCTTTTATGTAAGACATGTGATTTACAGTCTGGAAATACCATTATCCCCTTAATTTACAATGTGTACTGTCTCCTCATATCACTGTCGGTACTACCTGTGCAATATTATATAGCCCTCAGAAAGGTGTTATTCTTCTGCTTTTTACCTGCACATGTGACTGGTGGTGTGTTATGTCTTTTCCATAATACTTAACTGAGGATTTTATCTTGCACACCATGGTGGGTTATAAATGGGATGGGCAAATCAGGGACCTCAATCTGCTCATGAAGCAGGTCTTGAAGTTATCTTGCTTTAATAAATTGGCTATAAACACTAGAGCAGCTCCAGGTGTGCTCCAAGAGCTGTCCAGCTATCCCTGTGAGGGCAGCACCTCCCCAAGAAAGGGCGAAACAAATGACAGAGCATCATACATCTTTCAACCGTCTGACTTTAATCCTCTACCACATGTGAATGATAGCCCTTAGATATTTTGCAGGGTCACTTAGTTTTATGGCAAAAGCACAAGACAGTTGCTCAATGTACTAAGCAAACTGTCACTAATAGGACTTTTGGTATCTTGGCCAACTACAGTATGTGTGAAGTGGGAAAGGATCAGCATGTGAGGTTTGCTGCAAGTAGATGTGAACTTGTTCTGTCTTCCTCATCCTCTGGCCAGGTGGGGCCCTACTAAAGGCTGTTGCTTTTTAACCCAGCCACAACCTTGGTATGTATCATTTGGAGATGAGTAGACATATTTTTCCAGCTCTGAACAAGCATAAGCAGAAGTCACCCTCTGACAACAGAAGTGAACCGAGTAATTTGTCGTGAGTGGTGGTTTAATGTCCTACTCCTCGTTCAGGGACAGAAGTCTAAGGCCAAATCTCCACTGTCTTGCTTTTTTTTTTTTTTTTGTACTGGACACAATGGTGTGGGACACAGACTGGGATCCAGGCTGGGCTATTCAAAAAGGCACAGTAAAATATGCAGGGTGCAAGTTTGTTTGCTAACAACGGTTTCTAACAGCTCTGCCAAAGGATGAGTATAAAAGAATGGGAAGAGTAGAAAGACCAAGGAGACGAGGAGTCTGTGAAAGTGAAGAAACACTGCAGTGTAGATTTAAGCAAAGGCTGTGAGGAATGGTTTGTGCTATTTTGCAGAAGTTAGAGCTTTGGAAGGTTATGGCAGTATTTGTGCACTGTAGAGTCTATTGCATTGTGAAATTTGTGAAATGGACTGGTTGTTTTACTTCAGCACATAAATTCAATACTGAATACATTTTTTTGTTTTGTCCAGTACAGATAAGGAGCCTGCCACTGATGTATCCTGGGGATGAGTCAGGGTGGTGGTGTGACAAATTCTTTATCTACACCATATCACATAAAAATGTCTACTTCTTCTGAATCAGTTACCAATATTGGGAGGTTTGCACCATCTTTCACCCTTGGTACTATGTCAATTAGTAGAATCTCTTACTTTTAGGAGATTTAATTAATATGTTGTTAAATATGATACTGTGGCAATATGCCTATCCCAGGATTCCCTATGCTGTTAGGCCTGGTGCTGCTGAACTAATAGGAAAGGCTAATGGGAAAGTCTAATTACCATTTTTAAAGCTTAAATACCAGTCATTTAATCTGACACACCACAGGCTGCCAGTTGTTTCCTTGGGATGTTCATGAAGCAGTTAAATGCAAACTAAAATATGCAGTCAGTGGAGCTGCTTTACAAATGTTCTGTCATGCTGGAAATCTTCAAAACTCCCTGAATATAGTATTCCACAACTGATATCTGAATGGATTTTCCCCTCCCCCTCAAAAAATTTAATGTGCGCACACACTGCCACGATGCATAGGAAAAATCCTATGGAGCAGTCCAGCATACACAATCTGTCAGACCAAGAAGAAATAAAGGTCTGTTGTTAATTCAGACAAATGGTCAGCAGCTGCAAAATAGTTTCCACAAGAAACAGAGCAAAACCCTCTCAGTTATGGATAGAATTTTTTACAATTTTCTGTTGTGTTTTCCAAGGCTGAAATATACTGCATATATTCCTACATAACTTTTATTTGTATTCTCTGCTAAGTCAGTGCTCTAAGCCATAGCAACAAAAAGACCTCTTTAAAGTAAGAAAAGCCCTACGATTTTTATACTGCTTTTCAATATTTTAAATAAATTAATTGCTCCAGTCATACCATTACAGACAGTAAAAATGCCCCAGCAGCAAAACTGAATGTTGGTATTCCGCATTCTCCTTATAAGACTGCAGCTATGGTAACGGGCATGGGTGTGCTTGCCAGAAGCGGGTACTTCTCAGATTGCAGTGGGTATATGGTCACTGAGTTAGGGCATCTCATCACCACATTCCAGGATACCTGTCACTCTTATTGTAACAGAGTGCTTTTCTTAGCTGAGTCACTTTTTATGTGTGTTACAAGGACATCTTACATCTCTAATACTTTGCTACTCAGGAGAACAGGAAGAGTTTTAACAGTTCCAATTAAAAATATATAAAGAAAAGCAAAACATGATGCTATCCAGAGCCTTTGCTGCTGCTGAGATGAACTCCTGGCTTCTGATACAGGTTTCTATACTGGAGGAATGGTAAACAGCTACTTCAGCAAATTTAGTCTCTTGTGGCTTTACAGACAAAGACAGCACTGATGTCAAGAAGATGGGCTGGGTCTTTCCTAACCTTTTAAGGTCAGTGTTTGGGTCTGTGTTATTAGCTTTGCATGTGCGGGTGATACAGAAACAAAAGCTCTCAAATACCACTTAACTCCTATCCCTTAATGACTGTTTCTAGGAAGTTTTGTCAGGACAGTATTGGTATTCCCCAGCACAAATCCCAGAGTGAAATCTGGAGGTGTTATTTAAATTATGCATAGCAAGCTGAGTTTTATTCTTCAAGGTACACTGAATCAAATCTATTTTGGGTGTATCTTCTCTTAAACACTAATTGCAGTCAACATGCAAGGAACTTGAAGGACTGTTGGGTTATTGGAGATTAAAATATTCATATTGCCTTTGTAGCCTGATAAAGAGCACATCATCCACAATATTTTTACTGTTTTTTTAAAACCTAAGCAATAAGAATATAGTCCTTGTTTGTCCATCTGAGACACATTCAGTAGAGCTCAGATGTGGATTTGGAAGTTAAACAGACATACATTTCCTGCAAGTGTCAAGAGCATGGGATCTTTCCCTTGCCCATTGCTGACTACAGTGCCTGGCAAATTTAGGAGTATCTACATAAACTACAGTATGCAATTGCTTCCGTCTCACTGTGTTAAAAAACTTACAAGAAAGTTCTCTGTGCTGAATGTGTTGATTCAGCCCTAGAGATGTGTGAGCCTGTGAGAACTGCATGGAGAGATGAAGTCAAAAGAATTTAAAAAGAACTTAACATTTAATAGAGACTGAAGCAAGTAAGCTGCAAACACAAAACATTTCCAGAACTGCACCTCCAGTGCCCTAACACTGTTTTAATGAGTTATTATCACCTGTTTTAAAGAAGATCCCCATGTCTGTAGAAATGAAATGACATCATATAAGCTACGTGAGTATCACAGACCTAGTAGTGCATTCATGAAGATGTAGTTTATTGCTGTATTTTCATGGGCACCTGACTCAAATATTAGAGACTAGTCCCTCATGAGATGTGGGTGAGGATGTGGAGTCCTCTCAACTGAATAGGCTTTATGTTGACATAAGCTCAACCTTGTTGGCTTATGCTAAACGAATGGACACTGTCTTTTTGAAACAGCGGTAGTTACATGCAAGCTCTCTGATAAGCAATTCCACAAGAAAGGTGAATAACCATACATGCAATTCTTGTGTGTCTTAAAAGGTCTCAAGGTGTGAATTGTTCTAATGTCATTCCCACGACAGGGTCAGCTTCCTCCTCTAAAGGGTTCAAATTAGAGTATGTTGGGCTGCAATTCAGTTACACAGAATAAAATAAACCAAAAATGGTTGTTAGACCGTCACGTCAGGAAATCCTTAAGCTCCACACATTTTAGTTTTGTTTGTTACAAATGCTTCTGCAGGATAAAGATCCTTTAATATGCTTCCAGGATATGTAGTCACTGACATTTGGGCAAAGTAAGAAAAAAGCAGTATAGAAGAGAATGTTGATGAAATAACATATTCAAGTGTAAAATAAGCTTCTGCATAAAGCACTCGTCTTGACTTCAAATTAGACAAAGCAAATGCCTTGGGTGGCTCAGAGGGTTATGACAAGACCATTATTAACTTCTTTCACACAGTTATGTTTGCTGTTTTCATTCTTGAAATATTAAAAAGTTCTGTTGCCTACATTGTAAAGGGAAAGAATATGTTATCATTCTGATGAAGAAATTTTATGAAATACTTTTGCATATAGATGAGTGCAATGGGCTAGATCCAGAATGAGACTTCAGCAAAGTGGTGATGGTTAAGTTGGGTGCCTGGCTCTGAAGATGCATTTTTCATTGCTGAATTCCCTGTGCTTTGAATGGGGGAAGAGTTTGTGGGTTGTGAAGAGAATCTGCAACAGCCAAGACACTGACTGAAGGAAATGCTGGAGACAGCTGGGACTCTGAAGGTCTGTCCCTCAGAATTTTAACTGAGTGCTAGTACAGGTATCTCTGTGAAAGTGGGTTCCCTGCACAAAAAACGCTTCCCACACTTTGTTATCTAAGACAATTGGATTACTGAGCCTTTTTAAGGTGGCAGTAGTAGTGTGAAGGTGTCTGACAATAATGGGCAATGCTTTATCTTTCTGGGAGCTGTGATGAGCAATCACATTACATGACAAATTGCTGTTTCCTGTGAAGTATTACTTGGACACATGCAAACGCCACCTCTTCTATCTTGCAAGCCAATATTCTTTCTGGTTGGCAAAGTGGGCTGAGTTGACTCCAGTTTCTTGTGGGACTTTCCCTCCTCTTTCTGTAGGCGCTGGGTGTTGAAACCACAGAATTTCCCAGTCATTTCTCAGCTGAGCACGAATGAAGTAAGTTTTCTTATGTCCCTATTAAAAAAAAAAAAAAAAAAAAAAAAAAAGGTGGACATGGTCATTTTCATTTCTCTACTGAGGAAACAGTAGTCCTTTTTCTTATTTCTCTATGGAAAAAAAAAAAAGAAAAAAAGAAATGAACCAACCTTGAATCGTTTCATAGCAAGCTGCAGCTTTCAGGCAATTTCATGGTGTCATTTGTTCCCTCTGTTGATATGGCTGTAGAGGACAGAATGCAAGATTTTGTTTCTTTTCTTCCAGCAGTAACTTAATAACATTTACTTTCATAAACTACTGCTTCACTAAAGCTTTTCATGATTTTGTAAGAGGGGGGAGAAATGTTGCAGGGTAGGTAATGACTACCAAGAAATGACAGCACACCTAATGCTGGCATATGTCTGCTGTGATGGGAACTTGTATCCAGCATGCTCTGTTTTTTCCTCCTGTCAAAGAATGAAGGCATTTGTTTGAAGCCTTGAGTCAAGTAAACAGTGATCCTGCAGCCAGTCACATTATGACTTCTGTAAATCAGTCCGAAGCAATGGGAGCTCACACAGTGGACGTGCATCCCGGTCAGGACATGAACAGGGCTGACATATGGCAGGGCTGAATTGCGATTTCCCACAGAACAGCTAGAAATAAAACAGGGGAATTCAAGGTGAAATTTTAAACTGAAAATTAAGTAGGAAGCTCAAAACAGGCCAATAATACATCCCATTTTTGAAGGAAATTTCTGTAAAAACACTGAAATATTATTTTACTCAAATCTGATTTATTTCTGCCCCTGTTAAATGTTTGAAAACATTAAAAGATTTTAGTGACTTGTTAATTCTAACTTGTGTAAGTAATCAGATTATGTCATTGAATCAGCTGTAGTTATAAAACCTCATTGAAGACATAGTGGTAATTCTTCTACGATGATGTGTTTTGAGCTGATAGGCATAGGTATTTCTGTCTGGTGTTTTACCATTCTAAGTAGTTTGCTATCACCACATTACAAGTGTTTAACAAACTGGCTATTTCAAAACAACCTGTGAGACTTTAAATGTATCTCCCTCCCCTCCCTGAATTCTTCAATCTCTGAGCTTCAGGTTAAAATTAATAAACATTATGATTGTCCTACATACCAATAGATGATGGATTTAGTAAGTAAATATTGCTTTATTTTTCAGTATGGATGAGCAATAGTTCCAATTAATATTTGGAGATAATTGTGTTTAGCATCTTTCAGAACCCACCCCACCAAAAAACCCTCCAAGACCAGCATGAACCTAATTAAGCATAAATAATACTCTTAGTTATAGTATGAATTTAAAATATTTACACAACATTTGCTATAGTGTGATTGTTGCCTCAGTAATAAATATGACAACTGTTTCTAGCTAGCACCTACAGAGTAATTATGTCTGGAGTTACATAAATCATGTTTCAAAGATGGGCAGGCTGTGAGCCACAGCAATTTAAACCCATCTCTAAGCATACCACCAATTGGTAGAGGTTCTTGTATATTCATATGCATGTCTTTTAGAGGATGCTGTCAGATGAACATGCGTGGTTTCCCTGTGGCAGTTTGGGACATTTTTGACACAAGGCGTTCACTTGGACCCTGTGCTGCATCCTGTTTCTCCACTGGGGAGCCAGCAGCTGGGAGCCTCCGCCACAGTGCTGCCAGACTCACAGTTTAGATAAACCTGCCTTCATTATTGACCAAACATAGGCCAAGCTTTCATTGAAACGGCTGAGACACAGGCACATAGTCTATTTTTATCGTCTGGGAGAAGTGGTCTTGGACACTGGAGCAAAGTAAACTGCTGGGCAAATAATTGCTTGATATCTTCATGTTTTCCAGAGTTTGCACCCTTACGTACCTGAAACTGCTTTATATATTTGTATTATTTTTCCTCTTCCGTTAATTATTATTTCCTTATTTCCCAGCAGGCACATTAGACTTGAGTCTTCTCTCACATAAAGTTGCACTGATGTGATTCTCCTGAGTTCATATTATTCTGGACTTATGGAAGTAAAAGCAAAAATCTTGGAAGCTGTGTGGCTTCCACTTCTATTTTATCCTAGTAGCCTTAATGGGAGGAGATCTTTTGTTAAGTAAGACAAAATTATCACTATAACAACTCAAATAGTGGTTTGAGTTGTTGAAAAGGCTGCACCAGTGGCCTTTTCTACCTGAAACTATACTTTCCATCACAGTGTCACAAAATATTGCCATATTAGTGTATTCCCTGTGACTGTATAAAGAAGCTGAGAAGTCCTGTTTATTTGTTCTTGCTAATCTGTGCTCCACATTGTTTTGAAATTTTTTTAAAAAAGGAAGACAAATACTAAATGTTAATGGTCACTGTGAGACCTCTTACAAAGTTAGAAGCCAGCCTTAAAAAGCAGTCCTTTTGAAATTCCTTATTAAAAAAAAAAAAAAGGTTCTTTTTTGCTCTTTATGGATATCAAAGGAATGTTGTACGTGATTGAGAGCATCTGGCTCTAATTGTGTTAAATAGCCTTAAGCATCTGACTTTAACTATAGAAGCTGAGAAACTCCATTATGGGTACCATTTCTTCGTATACCTTTCAGATGCAGAAGGAATCAGGATATTGTTCGTATTTCAACAACCAGCCTTAAAAAGAGACAAACATGACAGCAGAATATTACAGTAAGTTTTTATTTTGGAACAAAGACACTCCACGTGGATCAGAACAAGAAACTGATCCAGAAACTAGAGTCTCTTCTTAAAACAAATTGATTTGGCCTGATTGTTTTGTATTTTCAGTCTCAGACATTATGAATGCAGAGAACATGTATATTCACATGATTATTAACAGTATGAGCAGCACATGCTATATTGTGCATGATTTAATTTTTGGTTCACATATATTACAACCCTACCAAAGTGCTTTAGGCAATAGCATCTCTTTATAGTTAGAGTATACACACAGGTATTCCTGAAATGATGTATCTTTAGAGAATTATATTTTAGAGCTAGGATAGAGGAGTGAGAGGAAAAAAAAAAAAGAGCATAAAATAAAATTTAATGAGACACTGCCCTTTAAGATGAAGTCTTTCCTTTCATTGCAGTGTTCATTCATTTCTATGGAGCGTGAGTAAACAGAAAGGAAGTAGCTTTTGGCCTGATGAGCACTGGGAGGATATTTCTGTACAAGAATACTTTGTATGCTGTACATCCAGACAGTTTTCGTTGCACTGGCTGGAAGACATTGCCAGGCATTAATGTTATTAGTGAAAAATGCTGAAGGTGAAGAAAATAAATCCTCACCTGAAGGTTATAGCTCAAGCAGTTAAGAAGGCCAGTGAAACTGTGATATAATTTTAAAGTGAAGAGGGCATGAAAGAAGAGTTCATAAGCAAAAGCTGTCACTACATACAAATGGCTTTAGCAGTCCAAAATTATACCTGCTGCAAACATGATTCTCCAAATTATGGAGTGCAGTGGCATTGATCCAGCCATGGTATGATTTCATATCACCCATGCCCCACTGATGCAATGACTTAATTCCTGATGCACGCAGGAAAAGCTGAACAGCACCAGACTTTCTTAGAGAGAGCTGCGAAGCACCGGGCTATGTTAGTGCCAGCTTCCTAGCCCCCTGCTTAATCTTCCCTTGCCTTATGATTTTAGAAAAAAGCCTGTGCTTGTTTACACACAGACTGGAGCACCCCAAGTAAGGCAGGATGGAATGAAATGGCAAAAAATGAGGGCTGTGTGCATACTAAATTATTAAAGACCCCATTCACTGCAAAATAGTTTAAACAAAAGCAAGAATACATGACAGTCTTTTTTGCTGTTATTTAATTTCATATGGACAGTCATTTGTGTTTACACTCAGTAAGTTGTGTCAGTTCAGACAACTCGAAGCTGAGCTGTTTGTCCTTGCGGTATTTCAGATTTCACACCTCATGCTGTAAAACTTTCCAGGACCAGCTCTGTGCTTTGAAGTATACAGTGTATGGCAATAAACATTAACGAGTCATAAATATATTTGGCCAGAAAAAATGTTTTACAGATTATATTTGCCTTAGTCTGTGGTGATACTGTTCATTATTCTGCAATTTTAAGAACTTGTAGGATGGCAGATAGCTTAAAATCATGCTATCTTGATGAAGCAATCAGACTTTATGGAAAACTTTTTTATTAAAGGCTTAAAATAAACAAATAGGTATTTAAACAAATTATTGTGGCTATGTGTTTTCTTGACCCAAATAGTCAAAAGGTTTTTGCTGGTGCTTAACCATGCATGAGTTCCTGTTCAAATTAAATTGTCACAACAGTGAACAAACTCTGAAGAGTATGACGGTTAAAAGTGTGACGTTTAAGAGGTAACATTTTAATGAAAGTAATGCCCACCAGCTTACGTTAACACAGGGCTAGTTTAATGAAAACAGAGTGTAGTTATTCACCCTTGATGCCAGCTGTCAGTGTATAGATACTATACATTCAATTATAGTGATCTGAAGAGAAGTGTGCGATACCTCTAACAGATATTTGCAGCTGTATAGCTGCGTTTATGTGTCTGTATGAAGCTGTGTTTTGATAAACTTTGTGAGTACACATCGAAATCACAGCCATACCGATTTCAATATGTCTGACATAAGAGCCTCTCACATAACGTTGGCTGATTCTCAACATTGTGGTGAAAGGTTTCAGTATAGGCAAGGACTAAGAATTAAAGATCATCATGGGGCTGAAGTATTTTCTTTTTCGCTGTTTTCTCATAGCCTGTAACAGCAGCGATGTCTTTCTTGACTCACTCCACCCATGCATTCCTATTCCTCCTGTTTTTCATGTCATCCCACTTTTCCTCCTGAGCCCCTGGGTAATGTTAAACACTCTGTTTCCTGCCTTAATTGGTGTGGCCTCCTCACACTTATTTAAGGTTTCACTCCTGTGATTAGAATCTTTGCAGGCTGACTCTAGAGAGTTTTGTAGACTTGCTGGGAAATAGATTGGCCCTCTGTGTGGGTCCACTTGCAGAACTATGTAGTAAGTGCAAAATCTTAATAGAAATAAACTGCTGAACTATTATTATAGTGAATAATACCAGAAAACTGAAAAAAAAACCAAAACGCACACACACGTATAGATACAAGTATGCATATTGAGGTCAGTATATAAAGGAGCAATTCTTCGCACAAAACAATATTAAGCACAAGAGATATATTTTTTAATTACAAAGTAAAGTATTCCAAAATTGTCTAATTGGTGGACGGGAAGCTTTAGCAAAGTGCTGAACATAAGGGAACCTGACATTAAATGTTTGGTATGCTGCCATGACATTTGCTGAATTTTATTTTTATGCTGAATTTAAACCATCAGTGCTACTAAATTTGAGTCTTAGAGGAATAATGCACAATAATGGAAACACAAAATAGAAAAGAATGTAACTCTTGTGAATGTGGTCAGATACTACATTTTATACTTCTAAAAATGATAAAAAAAGGATTTATTTTGTTTTGCTTTGAAATTCCTCTACGTACAAAGAGTGGAATGTTCTTTAAGAATTAGTGTGTTACTTTATAAAACAATCCTTTAGTTTTCCTTCAATTTAAATCTAGGTTTTTCAGTATATTCTTTTTCCTTTCTTTTCTTCTCTTTTCTCTTTTCTTTTCTTTTCTTTTCTTTTCTTTTCTTTTCTTTTCTTTTCTTTTCTTTTCTTTTCTTTTCTTTTCTTTTCTTTTCTTTTCTTTTCTTTTCTTTTCTTTTCTCTTCTCTTCTCTTCTCTTTTCCTTTCTTTTCTTTTCCTTTCTTGTATTTTCTTCTCTTCTCTTCTCTTCTCTTCTCTTCTCTTCTCTTCTCTTCTCTTCTCTTCTCTTCTCTTCTCTTCTCTTCTCTTCTCTTCTCTTCTTTCTCTTTTCTCTCCTTTTCTCTCCTTTTCTCTCCTTTTCTCTCCTTTTCTCTCCTTTTCTCTCCTTTTCTCTCCTTTTCTCTCCTTTCCTCTCCTTTTCTCTCCTTTCCTCCCCTTTCCTTTCCTTTCCTTTCCTTTCCTTTCCTTTCCTTTCCTTTCCTTTCCTTTCCTTTCCTTTCCTTTCCTTTCCTTTCCTTTCCTTTCCTTTCCTTTCCTTTCCTTTCCTTTCCTTTCCTTTCCTTTCCTTTCCTTTCCTTTCCTTTCCTTCCTTCCTTCCCTTCCCTTCCCTTCCCTTCCCTTCCCTTCCCTTCCCTTCCCTTCCCTTCCCTTCCCTTTCTCACTCTCTTTCTCTCTTTCTCTTTCTTTCTGTGTTGATCTTTTATCTTTGTGGAAGGAGAAACACTGGCAAATGTGAACATTTATATTAATCCTCAAGATGCTTGATCGGTAGAGGAACAACATTTTGTTAAGTTGCGGTAGTGGTAAATTATTACCATCATTTGTATAAGCATCTTATGTAATTTTTTTGACTTTACCTTTATTGGGAAGATAACTTGTACAAGCCTTTATTTTTATCTCAAGTGTGTCTCAAGTCTCCTGAAAGGTGGAAATAATTTGGGCACTAAAGTGTGCCATACTCTTAAAGAACCCATATGGCCACAGGAAAAGTCCTTCCAAGCATGGACACTGGACAAGGAAAATAGGAATTTTGCATGGACTGCCTGGCAGTTTCCCTGGGTGGCAACCTAGTCAAGAGGGCCAAACGTGTTTACCATGGACTGCCTAAGATGTCTGATCAGTCCAGTCCATAAAGTCCATTTGGTGGTCCTGCAGTATGATTCAGACTGGGTGATTGTAACACCTTTTTTATCTAAACATGGAATCATAGAATCGTAGAATAGTCTGGATTGGAAGGGATCTTTAAAGGTTATCTAGCCTACTCCTCCCCCCTGCAATGAGCAGGGACATCTTCAACCAGATCAGGTGATGAATGTTTTTGAACTCATACATGTTCACAGTCCTAGTGCAAATAAAGTGCATCGTTTTTACCATGGACAGACCTAATGAAATACAATACAATGGAAAAATCTTGATCAGTTATGATTTTTTAAAACTTTAACTTGCCTTGCCTATGTTGAAATTTGTACATGCATTAGGTAGAAATTTGCCTACTTTGTGTGAAAAGCAGCCGGGCTGCGAATCAGGCAAGATGACCTGTAGCCTAAAGCTTTGAGCTATAGTAGACTCAGTGGGCCTCAGAAAACAATTAGGAGGCTCTCTTTCTGTTGAGAAAGTTTCTTCCCAAAGGATTTAAAGGGCTTGGTAAAATTTTTATTGTTAGCTACATTAAAATTACACACTGTGAGCAGGAAGGTGTCTGCTGTCTGTGCCTTCACTCCAGGATGCCTTCTGACAACACCGTTCTATGTTTTTCTTATAGCGACATCATTTTCCCAAAGAATCAATATGCATTCTTGTCCTGGTTTACTTTTGAAGAAAAAAATGCAAAGCATAAATTCTGACATTATTACACATTAGTCCAGCAACACTCGAGGGACTTCTGCTCACCCCCTCTTGTTAGGGGAGGTGATCTCAGGGAGCAGGGTGAAACTCCCTTCTACAATATGGACCCCTCTCTGCAATACCTGGGGGTACACTGAGGTACTTTGTTCGCCCCATACCTCTTTCCAAACACACGAATCTGAGCTCCTTGCTTGCTTTTTATTTAAAGAAAAGATTATCTAGGCTCATTTGGGAAGACCAGTTTTTCTCCTTCCCTTTCTTTCTTGCAACTCCCCCTCCTTCTCTGCTTCTTATCAATAGTGAACAGAGAACAAAAGTTTTCCACCTTTGAGAGGGGCAGGATTCCATTCAAATTCCTTTGCGTTTGCACAGAGCCTGTTAACACTGCAACAGAAGTCACTGGAGTGATTATATACTCCTAGAAACCAGGAAAAAGATGGAGAAAGTCTCCATGGGAAACAGAGTTCTTAAAATATGACCGAATCCCAAAACAGTACATCCTTAATCCAAGCTAACGTTGGCTAAAATAGCTAACATAGATTAAGCTGTCAATGAATTGGTCTTTAATGCAGATTAGTAGCCCAAATTCTGCTACATTCAGCTGCTCATTCGACTGCTTTGCATTATTCCAGTACAAAGCAGCAAGTGAATATGTCCCAGCACACTTCTTGTAAAATCATGGATTTGTTTAATAATTGCTCAGCCAGCTTCATTTGTCCCTTTTACAAGTCACCTCAGAGAGACAGCAGTAGACTGGAAAGGTTTGCAGTATGGCAGCTCTAAGAAGGTTTTTGCCTAAGGGAACATCATGTATTATAGAAGTCATGAGAAAAAACAAATCTTTGAATGTTTTCTTCAGTTTGATTGCAATTTCAATAGTGGTTGCTGCAAAATATGCAAACCTAATATTTCTCCAATCTTCTATGTGACATGCTTTCTCATTCCTTCTCACTGTTTTACCTCACAGTCTATCAATTCCCTCTTTCAGGTTGTGAAAAATCTCTCTAGAATAAGCACCCCATGGAGCCAATTATTTGCATGATTTGAAATGAGGAATTTGTCAAACATAACCCTTTTTTTCCCATCCTTTAACAGACAAGCTCCCACAAATATGTTTGCTGCTTAAAATTGCCTGTCAATGTAAAGAAAAGTCTTGTTAATAAGAACTACTGCAAAGAACCTTGTAATTTCTTAACATAACAAGCTTTCAGGATGTCGAGGTTGTGTGCCATATGTACTTTAAGTTATGGTACGAGATCTGTCTTATTCCTGATTCAAGCATTTCCCAGGACTTGCTCTCACATAGCAAAATGGTTAGTACAGTGCTATAAAAAGTGGTGGATGCAATAAAAATGACAATGTATAAAGGCGGCTTAGAGTAATATGGAACTAATTTACTGAACATAAACATAATTTTCCATACCATACATTTTATAATTCAGCAGTTCTAGAAACTGCACATACAGCAGTAAAAATAAAAACATAGACACCTTACCAAAATCAGAGCAAATTTGTCAATGGCTTCAGTGAGAAGGTGCTGAGGCCTGGGATTGTTTTTCAAAGACTATTGAGAAACAGAAATGCATATTCCAAAATGTCATGATTGCAAGTACTTGCAAACAGAGTACACACTTTGCTGATCATAGAGTTTGGCATATATAAGTTATGTTCACAGAATGAGAAGCTGAGCTTTAGTCCAGATAAAATTGTTGTCTTTGTAGGGAAGAGCTTTAAGGTATATTTTTATCTTCTCTTATTTAAGACTAGTCCACATATTGTCTGTACGCTGATTTAATTTTATGACAGTTTATGAATATATTATAAGCTAGTCAGGCCACTTCTGTTTTCATCAAGAATGTAGGCATATTTGCATCATTTACAGTGATTCAAGTGAAGCAGGTTCAATAGTGCAGTCATTAAATCTGCTAAAAACCCCCAGCATATAAAGAAACTGTAGGATAGTGTCTTACCAATTGTCAGAAGAGAGGGTAAGTTCCTCTATTATTGTTGGCAAAATATGAGTTGCGTAGTGTAATCTCTCAAGATAGATAAAGTAAATACATTCTTTTGCAATTAGGCTTAAACCCAAATCCTAATTATAAAGGATTTGTAGTATTAATTTGCCATAGAATGGTAAATACAGCAGGAAGAATTTATCCTATGAAAACAAACACTCCGTGAAGTCTAAGGTATTTTCTACAGAGTTTATGGGCTGGAAAAAGGAAGAAGTTGCCAGTGGAAAAGATTCACTTGTCCAATAATGGGTGATTCTTGTTGAATCTTTAAATTACAGTACAGGTGGTTTGGGTCTTAAATCTCTCTTGCACGAACTAGTCATCTCATCTTTAAAAAGTACAAGGTATGGAAAGGACAGGAGAGGGGTGCTGACTGAATCTCAAGAGAATGATGTGCAATTCTTGGAGCCTCCAGGGAAGATGCATGCATTGCTGGGAAATATTTCCTTACAAGAGGAAGGATCAGGTTTGACTTCAGTGCAAGCTACAGGTTGTCAGCCATGAATTTAAAGTTCTCTATTTGTTGTTTCACTTCAGGCACTTGGATTAGCCAGTTTTAGTCCAACCCTACAAATGATATTTATTTTGTGCTTATCTTTGTTAAATTTATTAAAAATGAAATGCACCTAGTTACTCAGCGGCCAAAATAGGGATTTGCATGAACAAAACATGTTATGTTTATCCTGGTATTTGGTTTCTCTTCTGAAATAGAGAATTAGTATAATGAAGGAGAAAGGCCGTTCTTTCTCAGAGCCAAACCAAATCAGGACAGAAGTATATGGAATTGTGATTATGCATTTCAGTAGTTGGCTTCAAATTTCAGGTGATGATTTAGAAGTAGTCAAATAGCGAAGGACAAGTTGCCCAACGTTATTGGGCAACATTCCTGGCCTGTTCAGGAGGTCGTTCATATAGAGAGGGTCTCTATTTGAAATGTTTTACTTCCGCTCTGGAAGGAGAATGGTGCTTAAGCTCAGGCTACCCTCTTTCAGATAATAGGTAGAGAGGAATGATTGTAGCAACTAGAAAAAAATAACCTTGTGACTTTATGGATAGTCCCATATTCCTTGATTATAGGGTTTCTTGAAGTTGGTTTGAACTCTGCAGGTTGGAACAGCATTCCAGGCGTGTTCTATTACGTTTAAATATTTTAATAATTAATTCTATTACCAGGTATTTTAGGGCAGTAACAAACTATATACTGTGAGGAACCATGACCACAGTCACTTCAATAAAGTTTCATAGAAAGAATTTGCTTTGTACACAGCTTGGCTGGAGCAAAGCAGAATCTATAAAAAGTTGTTAGGTTGACTCCATAAGATCACATGTAATGGAGTTACCTTCTTTATAATAAAATACCTGCTTTCTCATATACCTCTGTGCCAATGCCAAAAGCAGTTTCCCATTGTATCACATATAGAACATGCATAGTTCTGCTTAAATTGATAAAGTTTTATTTTCTTTAAATATGATGTATTATTTAAACCTCATTGCTTTTTATTTTTTAAACTAATTGTTTTTCCTCTACATTTTTATTATATTTCCTTCTTTTTTTAGGAGAAAACACCCTAAAAGAAAGACCAAATAAAATGGAAATTATGATGAACATAACCTTTAAAATATTTCAGCCAGTAAAATTCATACTCACATCAAAGAGATGAAAATAATAAACAATTTAAATTTCTTGGTTCCCATATAATGAATCACTTGGCTTAATTGTAGGCATGTTAAAGTAGATAGATAACCTTGAATTTTGGTGTTTTTCTGATCAGGAGCAATTCATATTTCCCCATATCTGTGTAAACTGCATGTGCACACAATGCGTATTGTCTGTATACAGTGCATATACAGTATGCTGTGTGTATACATATATACAAATATGTTATGTTAGTCTCAACTCAACAAGAAGAAGATACAATGGCCATAGATGGGCAAAGGGGCAACCTAGATGGCAGAGCAAAAGGCCAGGAAAAAGATGGTTGTGGCATGTATAATTTATTCTAGGCAAGGCCTAGAATTCATGCAGTATTTTATTTTTATATAAAACCCCATACATTTGCTGCATTTTTGAAGGAGGGTGTGTTTCAAGATGCGCACATGGTGAATGCAGAAGCAGTGAAGACACAAGCTTTTGTACAGAATTTTGAAGTGGTTTCAGACCTGACTGAGGATCACTTAACTGTGCGCTGTAAAATGACAGTCTCATGAAAAGCATAGGTGTTGAAACATACTTCTGAGGCATTTATGATGAAAAATACGGTGTGGGGCATGCTATAGGCTTGCACTGCCTAGTCAATCAGATTGGTGTAGAAATGCCAGGAGTTAGCTAGTTGCTGTTATAGTGGCAGAGTAAGCCAGTCAAATGGTGTCTGGTCCTAATTTTCTGTTGCTTCTCAAGAGTCTTACTGCAGTTGCTGCTATTGTTTTCCTTTCAAAGCTGCCTATACCTGTCAAAACTTGATACAACCCATTAAAATGAAAATTCTTACCTCCTTGTTAACAGTATAAAATCATGCGGCATTACCAAGCCTTTTCCTTATTATTTATGGGGAATACTTAACAAACGTAGGCCTGCTTCAGGTTTCAGTGGCACTAATGCTGACCAAACACAGCTAGAACCTGGAGCTAGAGCCACAGCCATAACATTTCTCTCATGTGAAATGCTGAGATTAAAAATGTTCATATCAGACAGGAAAAAAAATCTAGTGACAATGCAGACAGAATATGTGAAATACATGCCTAAGTTGCTTTCTGTCCCTCTTCCATACATCAGTCCCCATGGTCATTCTGGGTTTTGAACGACAAACCACTGCCTTCAGCTGCCCGCCCCATGCTGCTATCAGACCTGCATAGCAAAGGCAGGAGGATGTGTGCAGTCTCACTCTGTGGCTTGATGTGAACTCCCAAGGTGGCTAATGCGTATGGAAATTGGTAGTTGGTTGTGGGTATATGTGGCTGCAAATGAAGATGGCTGAGCAGCCAGCACATATAGAACTTACTGCATTTGTGGAGAGGACAGAAAGCTGGCATGGCCAGCAGTGAGATGGACAGCAGGAACTGTCCCCTTCACACTCACCAAATAGAGGCTGCAAGTCAGGGTCATCAGTCTTATGAGTGATGGGTAATGAGCTTGCCCCACTCTTCATTGTGTAAACAAAATGCTTCTGTTTATTGTATGAACAGAAGTTTTTACAATTACCAGGTAACTGTAAGAAAATCCTTCTCCAGAGTAAGCAGTATCTTTTAGGTTCTAGGAGATTCAAATTCAAGTTCCTCATTTCACTCAGTTATGTTGCCTTGAAATGCTTTTGTTCTAACAAAATGAATTGTTCCACTGAGACATTTCTGACTAGCTCCAGTCATAATCCATTCAATAAAACTAAACTCCTCTATAAAGAGGAATAATTTTGCAGATTGCATTTCTGAATCTGTAATGCTTCAGAGGTGCTAGATTTATACAATATTTCTTTATTTGTAAAAAACTCCACAGTAGTACTGGATTATAATATACATCCAGCATTTTGATAATTACAAAATTGTGAGGACACTTTTATATCACACTTAGCTTGAGCTGTTGGTTCCTACTGCATTATCATAATTTTGTTTCACTTTTCCTCACCTTTCCTCCCAAAAGCAGACAAGTTCTGCACCAGGAAGGGCTCCTAAGGTGTCCAAGACCAGCAAATTCATACATGAAGAGAGTGGCACAGACACTTGTGTAAGGCTTTGAGGTGATGACTTTCAAAGGTCCTGATAGAGGCTACCCAACTGCTGAGTTAACTGGCAGGTTAACAGTGTAGTGTAAAAACCTTGCTGTTCATTTACTGAGTCAGTTGTGTGCATGGATACACACTCTGCCTCTATATCTCTTGCTGTCTTGCAGCCCATGGGGAGAGTTGTGAACAATTAGCTAATGAAGAGCACACTTTGTCTAGACAGAGCAAACTGTTAGCAGATGATCACTGATTTGTCAGTGAGCTGAGTGACATGAGCAAGATACATGTGCATCAGGAATAGATATCACTGGACTCTAAATTACTGCCCATCTTCCAGTGTTTTTTTCCATTCATTGTCAGAAGTACAGATCATGCTGAGTCCCAGCCTCATCAGTGATGAACAGGAGTGATGGTAATAAGACCTTTAAAATATTTACCATCTGCACATGGTTTCCTCTTCCAGTCTTGCATTTTAAAAATAAAAATAATGGTATGTATTGCTTTTCACCCGTTAGCGATTAAAGGATCAAGGCTTAAATGTTGTGCTGGCAGCACTGTAAGAAACAAGAGCTAGGCTTGAAGATAGGTGCTAGCTTGAGACTCAGGAATCAACAGATCAGTTCCTGTCTTTGTTGCACATTTCCTGTTTGACCTTGGGCTGATCATTCTGCTTCACATTGCTGTGCCTTGCTTTCTCATCTGTAAAGTGTGGATAAAGGTGCACCGTGCAAAGACAACTATGTGAAAAGTATTAAGTTGCTGCAATCAGCGGAAAGACTTGCAGATACTCCTGTCAATGAACTTGAGTGTGGACTTTTGTAGTACATTTTCTTTTGCCTAAAGATTTTGTGGAAGGTAGACACAAGCAGAAGTGAAAGCATTAGAGTAACTGTCGTTTCATCTGTCTTGCTGCAGGTGAGGCTTGAGAGCTAGATTGCTTCATGGTCCTACAAGTGTAAAGCAATATTTTAGTAAATGTTCAAGAAATCTTGTAACTGTAATACTTAAGATGTAGCAACTAATGGAAGCCATTAGGACAACTGTAGTCTAGAAGTAGAGTTTTAGGTATAAAGAAGAAATTTATGGTTCTGTCTGGTTTAAAATGAAATGGGAATGTTTTTAAAGGGTTTGTTATTAGGAAGCATTCTGGCTTTTCTTTCTAGCTATAAACAGATGCTTATTCATATTATGCCAGGTTTACTAGCTAAGGCTGCTCTTCATCAGCAGTGCATAAATCCCTCTTGACTGATTGGCAAGGCACAACAAATATACTGGCATATAAAGGGGAAACTTGCTTACTGTCTTTGCAGTGATTTTATAGTCCTATTCCTGCAATATTCCTATTGACTTTGGTGGTCTAAATTATTTTTTAAAGATCTGTTCACAAGAAGAAGTTCTGAGGGATCATACTTTGTGCTGAGAGTTGGATGTAAACTACATCATATACAATATAAAGCAAAACTCTCAAAGTCAAGATGCGACTGAACACACCCTGTCTGTTTTGTGCTCAATATTTCCTTGAATAAATCACATGGAAGATACAAAAGAAGAAGGAAATGTTATGCCTTTTCTAATGTGACCCTGCATTGTCCAAGTATGTTTTTGAGTAGCAGTCTATCCAGCCCTGCACGCTATATCGTTGCCTGGGAGTGATCTGAAAAATTATGCAACAAAACAAATCTCTAACAGATTGATAATGACTGAAAGTGATTACCTCTAGGGATGATGTTGTTTATTATACTGTCAGTTGTCTATAAGAAATGTGACATTGCTAGATGTGGTAATGGAAACAGAACACCACAGAGCCCTCAAGGACGGGCCTTGGAAACGAAATCGCAAAATCCCCTTACCCCCTGGGGTGATCTTTTCACCTAAGAGCTGGCATGTTTCTGTTCATTACTGGCACTTGTACTTCAGTAATAAAAAGCATAGATATGAAGTCTACTGCTGGCCCTCTTAAACAGAATGAAATCCAGTCACAATTTTTGGGCAGAAAAAATTAAGTTTGGGCATTTACAGGTAGATATCTACATCCTAAGTCATAAGATGCTATAAAAGCATCCTTTTGATGATTTTATAACTGTGTGAAGAGGAAAAGTCACTTTTAGGTCATGATCCACATGATTTATTTCACAACTTTGTGCTAGCATGAGACAAATAAATACAAAACTAAAAATACTATGTTCTCTACATTGTCTGTGAAGGAGATCAAAGGTGACCCTCTTAGGTGCAGATGGCAACATTGAAAACCTCCTCTAGATGACATTAATGTACCTCAAAATGTTTAAGTTATTCTGCAGAGTTTGGGAATCATGAGGGTTATGTCCCCTTTTAAAATCCATGTAGTTTTCAGATGTCTCCTTCAAAGGTCACAGTGACAACTGAATTAAAAGATGTGTTTGAATGGGAGGAACTCTCTCCTGCTTCTTGTGCAAGGTGAGGAATTCCACTTTATATGCTTACTCTCCCTGTGAGCATTGGAGGACCTGATACTAAAATCCCTTCTGTAGATCAGGCTGTTTGTTTGACAAATCTCTGCTTTGACTTAGAGAAACTGGTGGAGTTTTCATTGTTGTTGTTTTTTTGCTTGTTTGTTTGTTTGTTTTTAAGTTTGCCAATTTTGCACATTACAAAGGGGTAGAAAGAGGTCAGTTACAGTTCAGTAGGAAATGAATGGAACATTACTGGATTTACTTTACCAAAGATCCCCTACAGACCTTTAACCAGAATTAGTTTCTCTTCAGTCTCATCAAGGCTGAAAAACTTCATGAGAAGACCAAGACATTATCACTGCTATTAGAAGGCTGAGATTTGGAGAGGGCTAAATGAAGGAAGTCCTCATTATTCATGTTTATGCAGCATACACACTGAACTATTTTTAGCTTTCATGTTGTATTCTTAACACATTTGAAGTATAGAAGTGGAAACTGGGAATAATTTGTCTGTGAACTACATGCCTGTGGGGTGTAAGCTAAAATGCCTTCTTTGATCTAACAATGAAGTGAATTTGTGTCATGGACCACACACTTGAAAAAAGGCAGGCAGTGGAAAGATAGAAGGAAGGATTCAAGCAGTAATACTAAGGTCCACATACAGTGTTTTTTTCCTCTCCACTCTGCCCTAAAATTAAAAGGCAGTTGCTGAGGTGTTTAGAAGAGTTCTCTGTTGCTGTAGAGCACAGCAAGACTTTGAGCTTGTAACTAATGCAGATTAGTGGAAAATAAAATTATTCCTTATTGCTTTGCTGGTGTCTGTGTTTTGACAAGTTTCTTGTCTTTCTCTAAGTGCTCTCTGTTCAGAGGTGGGAGAAATCAGTTCATTAGGTGACATCTTTAAGTCGGTTGCTTTCATTTTTCCTAGCTGACAGTGTAATGGGTTTCAGGACTTGCAGTCAATATAGGATGTGTTTTTATGCAGCTTCTTTGTTGTCCTTTTTTCCCTTTTTTCCCTTTTTTTCAATTCAATATGCTAACCTTACTTGTCACAGACCAAAAGTGTAGGTTTGTGGTTATGAAGTGTGTGCATATTCTGTAAATATGTTTGCATTAAGATATACAGAACCAAATTCAACCCTGATATAAACTGTCACTGATTTTACTGAGGTTATGTGAGGGCTGGGTTTGCCTCTGTGTAAGTCAGCTGATGCTTTTCATCATGAGGAAGAGTCTGAATAAATGTGTCTCTTATTTGGGATATGTTGCCTTTCCCCTCTAGAAGAGAAGAAAATGTTTTCCTAATAATGATTTCATCATGCTGCTTTCCACTAGATACAAGCACTATCTTGCTGACATGAAATATTTGGTGTTTTTTCATAATAAACGAAGTATAAATAAAACAGAGCATCCTTATGCTAAAAGCAAAGAGAGGAGGATATTAAAACTGCTCTATGATCAGTGAAATTCTTAGCTGTCCCAAAGTGACTTAGGCTCACTAAGTCACTAGTCTGATTAATTTTTTACACTAGTTATGCTCCTGAACCACTTAGTGTTTTTGGAAATCCAACCTACTACTAAATGCAAGTTCATGGAAATAAGAACTGTGACTGACTCCTTGCAGTAAATGAAAATCAGGTATCTGAAGACAGCCTTTAGCTATCTGCCCAGCTTGTCTTCTGGATGGTGTTGCCCACAAGTTAATGATCTCCTGTAAAGGAGTGTTTGAGTTGCCACAGTGATGTGTGCAACACTAAGACAAACTGAAATTCACTGGTTTACCTTACATGACCAGCTGAAAACAGGAGCTGGGTTGTGAAAAGCTTAGATGATGCTGTCCTGAGGCTAGCCATGTCCCCCATAGGGGTGGGGTAGGCAGCTCAGTGAATGAACAGCTCAGACGTCCAACTTTAAAATGCCGTTACATGTCTGTCAAAAACTCTAGTTGAAAAAGAATAGCCTTAGATATGCAATAATTGCCATTGACAGGGGAAGCCACCATCTTATCAGAAGGCTTGGTCCTGGTCTCTTGCTCTCTTGCTAGCAACAATAGAAGGAATTTTGTCCAAATAAAGATGCCATGGTTGTGTCTGATGAAGAGAACATATGAAAAAGTGATAGTTTTAGAAGGGCAGAAGCCCTTGTTGACAGCTTTTGAATCTGAGCAAAGATCTCACACAAACTAAAAGAATGAGCACAGGCAATACCAAGTACTGACTCTCCCACCTTGACAAAATGACTGGTATTAGGAGGACATTAAAATCACTTCCAGCTCCCCAAACTCTCATTCTAGTCCCTTCCCAACACAAGTGAACTTGGAAGCCTCTGTGGACAGTTAGTAAATCTGTCCAGGAGGATGTAGCCATAGGAAAGGCAGGGACCGCAGTATGTCCGTTTCAAGAGCTCCTTTGGGGTGAGGGAAGAAACAGTGGAAAAAAGGAAAGAAGGAGGCAAGGACACAAGAGAAGGAGAGAAAGGGAGAAAGACAGAAACAGAGAGAAAGAAAAGAAAGAAGGAAGAAAGGGAGGAAGGCAGGAGGGAAGGCAGGAAGGCAGGCAGGCAGGCAGGCAGGAAGGAAGGAAGGAAGGAAGGAAGGAGGGAAGGAAGGAGGGAAGGAGGGAAGGAAGGAAGGAGGGAAGGAAGGAAGGAAGGAGGGAAGGAAGAAAGGAAGGAAAGAAGGAAGGAAGGAAGGAAGGAAGGAAAGAAGGAAGGAAAATAATTTTCATTAAACATGAGTAAAGAGGAAAATTTTATCTACCTTGGTTCTGGCAGATATATGCCTTCAACCGTTTGTTTTTTGGCTTTCAAGTACCATCCTGGCAGAGAAAAAAAGTGAAAGAGAGGACTTCATGATGTGAGTCTCATAGCCTGAAAACATCAGTACTTATAGGCTTCTGTAAAAAATCTTAAAAAAATATTTTCATTTATATTTCAGAAGATTTCAAAATCTTCTTTAGTATGAGTTTTTAAACTGTCAGTGGTCACTTTAAATCATCTTCACATTGTATTTTGCAAAACTGACTATTGGCAGAGAAAACTAAAACACTACTAGATTGAGTAGGGGTGACTCAGGTCCAAATTATAGGCAAGGGAAATGAGGATTCAATAGGGAACTAAAATAGTTAGAGTGTTTCTTTCTTCTCTCAGTAGCACAGCTCAATGTATAAGTGTGTTCCCGTACAGCAGGTCAGCGTGTGGCTCACCAGCCTCATTGTACACTCCATCCACTCAGTCACTGCAGCTCCATACTACTAAGCTCTTTACTGCCATTGAGGACTGGCGTGTGAACTGCATTCACTCAAGCCTTGGGCTGTTTCTGGTTTGGAGGCCACTAAAGGCAAGCACAGATGAGATGGTTTGTCCTTTCAGTTCTTTCCAAGCTGAGACACATTGAAGTATTTTTCTAGATATCTATTTACACATTTTTCTCAAACTTTTTCTTCCTGAAAAAGCATGATATTGCCAAAAAAGTTAGCATTAGCAAAAGCCATAGTTTTATTTTTCTTAGTTCATGAGGAATTTTGCTTAGAAGTCAATTAAAGGTAGTAAGTTAGTTTTGAGCAAGTGTTTTGTCATTTTTAGAAAATACCAACTTTTGAAGTTTGTTTTGACTTTTTGGTTCCAATTTAGAATTTATTTTTGGAAATCTTACAACCTTTCACAGGAAAATGATGTTTCTGCAGCAAATCTACCTATGAACATTAGCTGCATAAGAAGGTAAAGTGAAAGGAGATGATAGAAAATTCTTTACCTTTTATGACAACATAAATGCACTACATGAATAGATGCAATAGCTGTATTATACTTCCCTCTGACTACTAAAGCTACTAATTTTTCTGTATCTGTAGCATATTAATTACTATTGAGGACCTATTTTCCAAGGGAAGCATTTGTATAAACTCCTATAAGCTGCATATAAGCACCAATAGGGCACAAAGACTTGATTAGGGCTATGGAAACTGGAAGAAAAATCAAAAAGAAAATACAGTTTTAATGATAAAACTGTTTTCAGCTTTAGTGAAATTCTGTAATGACACTGAAAGTCACTCTGTTCCTGTTCTTTTAGATTTGTTGTACAGCAAGATGTCTTTTGAAACATTAGCCTTTGAGACAGCATTGGGTATTACTTTTGACATAATATTCAGGTTAAACACCTAAAATAAGGGTCAGACAAAAATCACAGAGAAGTCAAAAGTCTGTAACACTTGTAGACATTTGTCTTCTAGTATGAGATGCTATCAGCTGGGAAAAAAAAAATAATTTTTTTTGGCTTCCTCAGTAATCCTAGAGCTTAGAATCAGTCCAAATTCTAGAGCCAACCTTGGAATTAACTTCTGGATCTGAAAACCTCTGAAAGACTGAAATGAAACATCAGGTTTAAAACAAAAAGGTGGAAATGTGGTGCTTCTATTGCTCTTTGTTGGCATGATTTTCGTATAATTAAAGCTGCAGGTGTACTTTTGATTATGCAGGTATTCTGGTGTGTGGTTCTGTGTAAATAATATGTTTGCAGTGCTTGCTGGCAGATTGTTCATTATGAGCTCATTTATTTGAATTCCCCTCTGTAAACAGGAAAACATAAGTCAAATGCTGGGTTAGTTTTCCTTGTCTTGTGGGAAAACTTGCACACAGGGAGAGAGGAGGTGTTTTGCTGCTGAGGACACAATTCCCCTGCTTTCCCCTCAATATGTCAGAGCTGAATATCTCCACCTATGCAGTACTTGAGAAATATTAAAGGAGCCATGGGCATGCACTTCTTAGATTCTCTATTTCCTGGAACTCAGGAAAATAGCTCCATTTGAGATACACAGCTAGGTTTCCCCTGTACGAGCCTGGTCATTTATGTTATGTAAATCCTAAATAATGGCAAAATCTGTGGATTCCATCTGAAATGGAAGCTGGCTCGTCAGTGTTCTTCCATTTATGAAAGATACCTCAATACTTCAGACAGAAGAGGGGAAAAAGGAGAAAGTTTTGAAAGTACGATGTCTGGTTAATCAGACTTATTTACATGTTCTTGTAAAGCTTGTACCTGGTGCTGCAGCAGTGACTTAATTTGAGCCTCTAGCTGTATATGTGTTTGAAGGTTTCATCATGTGTTGTGTATCACAGCATGTTTTTTTTGTGTAATATCCAAGACATCAGACAGTCCTTTGTGTCCTCTGACCTTTAATAAGCTAAACTGTAGCAGCTCATAATTTCAGTGGTCTGGATTCAAGCATTGAAGCCATAGACTAAACTCTGATGGCTCCACACATCCGTATTCAGCTTCAGCAAAAGCACATTTTTGCCCTCTACATCCTTCCCTTCTCTCTCCTGTCCCAAAAAGGCATATGTAAATTTGATGCGAGAAACAATAGCACTTTGGTTGTCTAGATTCAGATATCTTGACTGCTGATTCTGTTAGCCTACCTGAAAAAAGGACTCTTTTAAAGTAATTCTTAAAATCCAATGTTAAAGTAACCCACAAATCTGCTTCTAAGACACCACCAAGATATGACCCAATTAAAAAGCTGCATATCAAGACCTTGAGAGCAAACCATCTTTTTGAAGGCACTGATGAAATTCCTTTTCCACTATCATAGATGCTTAGTTTTTGACAACCAGTTAATCATGGACATAATCTTTTAAATATGCATTAAACCATAGCTATGCCTAATCATCCCATTAAACATCAGCAGGTCATTCTTTGCAAAGATAAACAGCTTAAGGAGCATTCTTCCTTTGATCATGTTATCCCTGATGCTTTTGAAAGGAGGGGAAATGCATCCTCCAGATTTCATCAGTCCAAGTCTTCAGTGAGCTTCTGCATTGTGCTTGTCTAGGTGACTGGGACGTGCAGCTCTTCACCATTGCAGGCTGAAATGTACTATGAATTTTAATGTGCAACAGCCTGTACTACTATGTGTCTAAATATCGATCATTCACCTCCTATGTGGAGAGGATACTGTAGTACATGAGTGAGAAAGGAGTCTCATTATAGTAATAGGCATATGACTACATTACTAGGAATTACTTCAGCCACTGTTTACAGCATAAATGAAATTGGCATTTTCCTCAGCAGTGTATTTAGGCTGAAACAGGTTAGACTTCCAACGCCTAAGAAGTTGGCCTTCGTTCTAGCTCAGTAGGGTGATCTGCAGTGACTGTATGTAGGCCCACTCCCTTCAAAGCAAGGAGGTTTAGTCCTTCTCAGCCAGTCCCTGGGACACTTGCTTCTCTTTTTAGTGACTATAACAGGTCAACATCCTAAGAATGAGGCACAGTCAAGCTCCTCATTTGGCCAGATGCCTACTGTTTAGGTACCATAGTGTATAGGTTAGGCTGGGAAAGAACAATGAGTCACCATATTTTCCATTATTCTGGGGTAGTAAAAGTTCAGGGAATGTCATATCTCGTAAATTGAAGAGTTCATCTTATGGCTTGTTCTTTGAGACACATCATGTCTAGGGCTGAATTTGGAGAAGGGTTCAACAGAGGGACAGTTCCTGTGAGATAAATGCAAAGCTGGGGGGTTGTTTGCCAGCTGCTTTTGCATCAGAAGACACCCCTGGTATGTGCTGTGAAGAGAAATGGGGGAAAACTAGGTTTTTGACTGGTGTAGAAACAGACGTCAAGGAAAACCCCACTGGCTACCTCAGAGTGAGGAATGTAAGCATGCATTCTTTATTGATAAGATACAGAGAAGACGTATGTGGACCTGCTTTAAGGGTGTGAGGAAGAACACAAAACAGAGCCAAGATGATGACAGAAGTTATTGCAGCTTTGATAGCCCCACTTATACTGTGCACTGTAAATGCAGGCACTTTCAACACTGATGTTGAAAGGATATTACTGCTGGCCATGGCAGAAAGCCTGGCTATGCTCTTGACATACATTTCTGGAAGAACAGTCCTTGCAGGGCACTGCGATACAGACTGAGCATGCTACCAGAAACAAAGCTCCAACTTACAGGCAAAGTCCAACCTGCCACACAGGCACCAGCTGCATATTGCTCAGTGATGGCTGTCTAGGAGCTTGGCAGATAGGTATATCAGTGTGTCAAGGGGAGGTAATTACCGTATTTTAGAGGTTTCAGAACTGCAAGTACAGCTGTCCACCTGCTTTCTTTGCAGTTATTTTATTGAAGTATATACTAGAGATCAAAGGTCTAATGCTTGCATCTTTGCACATTACGTTTATTATTTTATAGCCCTACTTGACAGATTGTAAGAGTAGATGGCAGTAAGTTAATTTCCCTCCCTGCTTCAGCAGGGGTTTTGAAATAAGAGAATTTTCCTCAGTGTATCCCAAGGCATTAAATGTCAGCGTGGCATAATGAACGCTGGAACTGGATCTTTAGGAATGCTTAATTGGCACTGCGTAGGACAAACTCACCTTTTTCATTAGCTAGAAGTTTTTCATTGCTGTTCATTCAAACTTTTTAAGCACTGGATTAAAGTGTGCTTGTTTGAATAATTTGAGTGGTAAAATGTCAAGTGTGATGTCAACTAAGATGAATTAGGAGAAGCTTGGTTTATGGATAGCTGGAGCAGTAAAGTCTAACCGTATGAGCCAGTACTTGCCTGAGTTCATCTGGCTATGCTCTTTGGAGAACTCGTGTGATGCTGTGTGTTACCTCCTAGCATCGTATCTTGCAGGAAGATAACACTCTGCCTTCCAAAGAGCAGCTGCTTCCCTCTTCATTCCTGCAGCAGGAAGCCTTGACTAAGGTGCAGGTTCACTAATGCTTGATGTAGGACAAAAAATCACTCTGATTCTATTTTCCTGTTTTCCTCTCAAAGCTTTTTCACGACTGTAAGTGGAATTTGCTGCTTGAATGACAGCCTGCCTTCCACTTGTTGTAGACTCGGCTGTGCATTTCTGCAAATGTATTTACAGCAATGCTAATGACCACATGGTTGGGCCATGATCTAGGTCAAGGAACTGACCCCAGCAAGAATTAATTTCTTAAAAAAAAAAAAGTTTTTAGAGCTAAGAATTGACAGTGTTCACCTTATTGGATTCAAGAATGTGCAATTTCACAGTAAGGACAATGCTTTTTCCCTTTCACTGGTAGACATCTATTAAATAAAAAGTGATATTAGAAATAGTTTAACTAAAAAATATGTTGGGGGTGTCTGTAACATAGGGGTGGAACCTCGTTGTGTGAGATGAAATACATTAGGGTCTGAGGAAGCCAGAACATTTCAACACTAATGAAGATGCAGTGGTAGAATCACTGTCTGTAGCACTGTATCAACTTAGGAAAAATAATTTTGCCATTATTGCAAGTCATGCTGAAGTTCTATCTGGTTCCATACCCTCACAGTTGCCTTTAATGCAATCTCCAGGGATTGGCATTGGGACTGGTGCTGTTCAACATCTTCATCAGTGAGCTGGACAGCGGGATTGAGTGCACGCTCAGCAAGTTTGCCAACACCAAGCTGTGTGGTGAGGTTGACACACTGGAGGGAAGGGATGCTATCCAGAGGAACCCTGACAGGCTTTAGAGGTGGTCCCATGCAAACCTCGTGAAGTTCAACAAGGTCAAGTGCAAGGTCCTGCTCCTGGGTCAGGGCATTCCCAAGCACAAATAGAGACTGGGCAGAGATTAGATCGAGATCAGTCTTGAGGAGAAGGACTTGGGGGCATTGGTTGCCAAGAACCTCAACATGACCTGGCAATGTGCACTTCCAGCCCAGAAAGTCAACCGCATCATGGGCTGCATCAAAAGGACTGTGACCAGCAGGTCAAGGAAGGTGATTTTCTCCCTCTGCTTTGCTCTCATGAGACCCCACCTGGAGTACTGTGCTCTGGGGCACCCAATGTAAAAAGGACATGTCTGAGGAGTTGGTACTAGATGATCTTTAGGGTCCCTTCCAACCTAACCATTTTATGATTCTATGATTCCACTAATATCATCCAACGCTTGTCTTAGATTACTGACACTGTGGTAATGGGATCTATTAAGTAAACTTCTAATATGTAAAAATAAAGGGGGTTTACTTCTTCAAACCTGCTCCCTATATCACTGCCTGCCCACCATGGATGATGCCAAGACTGGCTCACCCACAGGCCCATGTCTGGGCTTGGCCTTGTCCTGTCCCTGTCCCCAGGGAGAAGCCTGATGCTGCCACCAACTGCCCTGCTCCTGGCTGTGGTGGGACAGGCCCTGTCCGTGGGACCCTGCCCTGTGGAGCTCCCAGCCCCACTGCGCCCTGACAACAGCACTTGTTCTCACTTCACGTATCTTTGTCCAGTATAACTTCCTCTTACAAAGGCTGGATTGTCTGCTCTTACTGTATTGTTTAATTATCTACAATTGATATTCTTACTGTAATTGACCAGTTTACCTGGTGCAGAAATCAGTCTCATTTGTCAGTTTTTTTCTCTAGAGCCTCCCACGAAGTCTTGAAACAAAACTCTTAAAGCAAAACCTCTTAAGCTTGAGGACCAGGTTGAGCAACAAAGCTATGCACCACAGTCAATAACGAGGATATTCATAGCTGAGATTGTTTTAGGACAGCTGGAACAATGTTATCTCTGACTTTTTTTTTCTAAAGTTGTTTATATTTTAATTTTAAACACTTTCTCAAACCTCTCTTTAGCAGAAATTTTGTAAACACCTCTGTAGCAAATATTGGTGCAAATCAGTTATTTATCTTTTATTATATGGCTTCTTAGAGTGCCCTTGTACTAAAGTCACCTCTGAGCTCTGAAGACTCACCTGCTACATGGCCTATATTTTTGGAAAAAATACAGTTTCTATGTCATTAGCAAACTCTTTCTCAAAATCTCTTTTGACACCACATTATACTTTTACCAGTGTTGTTATTCTTCTCAGTTTTCTGTTTATTTCACGAATTTCTATTTTTGAAAGATGTGACGATGCTTTTCATAGCTGCATGTACTCTCCCTTTTAATTATGCTAACATTTCTTAAGGTTTTTAGAGTCTTTTGACTGTGGTGTACATTTCCTCTGGACATCTCATTTTTATTTCATAAATTGTCTCCATGGCAACTGTAAGCATTTTTATCCTTTTAGCTGTTCCCTTTAATTTAACAAGCTTCCTCGCTTCTTAGTTTTTAGTGATTCCACTTTTTTTTTTTTTTTTTTTTTTTCTCCAGAAATAAGATACTACAGTTACAGGGATGGAAGAGGGTTTTTTTTCTAGCAAGAACACTGAATCTGCACATACTGAAAGTAGTCATACAGAGCAAAACAGAGACTGGGAACTATTCACTACTAAAATAAGCGTATTTTCTTCTCTAATGGCTTCACCAATTAGGTACTTCAATAAACAGTTGGTTATAGAGTCTAAAAATTTTATTTCTGCATCACATCCTGTCATAACATCTGAAGTCTACCTCTGTTATCTGCTATCCTGTTCAGTCACTGCCAAAGCTCTGATCATAGAATCATAGAATAGTTAGGGTTGGAAAGGACCTTAACATCATTTAGTTCCAATCCCCCTGCCATGGGCACGGATGCCTCACACTAGACCGTGTTGCCCAAGGCTCTGTCCAAGCTGGACTTGAACACTGTATAGATTTGAATGTCAATATAGAACTTTAATGTATAGCTGTGTAGGTATTCCTTACACTTGGCAAGAAATTGAATTTATTAACTTTCATCCCTTAGAACGTAGCACTCTGCACAATTGCACAGTGCTTTATCATTTACTGTGAGAGTGGTAAGGCACTGGAACAGGCTGCCCAAGGAAATTGCTGGCTGCCCCATCCCTGGCAGTGTTTAAGACCAGGCTGGATGGGGCTTTGAGCAACCTGGTCTAGTGGGAGATCTCCCTGCCCATGGCAGCGGGGTTGGAACTAGATGATCTTAAGGACCTCTCCAACCCAAACTATTCTATGATTCTATGATTCCTGTACAGTGTTATCCTTATTATCAGTGTCACACAGGTTGTCCTGCTTACACTTTCTGAAAGCCTTATTACAGAAAAGCAAACAAAGAAAAAGTCTGAGTTTTCTTAGTTTTGCATTTGTTTAAAAACATTCACCTAGCCTTTTTTCAGCTGTTGCAAATAAGTTAACTCTTTCAAAGGACATGCTTGTGAATACTGCTGTCTTGTGCACCTATTAGCTTTCCCTTCCTCTGTAGCTTAAAAAACACCCTGTAACCTCTCACATTTCTGGGAATTCTAGTTTGAGGTTGTTTTGCAGTCGTATTTTATTTGGACACTGGGAATCTGTATGATGGTGCCTTTCCATCTTTGGGACTTCCCCCTTGTCCACAGCTTCAAGACTGTTTAGAAGAGCTTTGTGCAAAGTATAAACATGAGTTTCCAAGTCTTTTGGCCTTGGAAGAATTGTTCAGAGAAGACAGACTGCACTTGATAGTCACCTCATCTCCCGTAACAGTGCTAAGCCTCTATCTGCCTGTTGATGACAGCTTCAGCCTAATTGCAGGCCAAGTTTTCTATGCACTGCTATTAAACAGACACTGGTTTGCAGCAGGACTGCAGTTGCCTGGCATGTCAAATCATTTCTTTACAACATAGCTTATCATTGTGTAGCCTATACAGTCTTACTGATCATTCCCAAAAGTCCTTTTAGCACATGTGCAGGCTTATTTCCATGCCATGACGTGCTGAGCACAGTAATTGCTGGAGGTCAGGGGTAGCTTGCTGTCCCCCTGGTCTGCCTAGCATGCTCTGATAGGCATATCTGGCAGCTGGGCCATAGTATATGTAGCTGGGGGAGGGCAGTTCATGGGTGTTTTGTTTATTTGATATTTGTGGTGGGATGTTAGAAATGGTTGAGGGAGAAGTGACAAGGTGTCACTGTCTTCAGTGCCTCAGCTGCTTCTGGGGGCTTATGCAGCTGCACAGCTGGATGTCCAGAGGACGAAATGAAAGCTGTACTCTTGGCTCACTTCCAACTGGCTCCAAATGCACTTGAGAAACTTCCATGTGATAGTTAATGTAGCACCTGCTCAACAAACAAAAACCAGTTTCCCCTTCTCCCTTATACTGTACATCTGTTATTTTGCTGACATGGAAACTAGCGTAACAATTAGATTCATTACTTGCCCTCTAAGTTGATTCCAGCTAAGCTGAAAAGACCTTGTTGTGTTTGCTTGGTGATTTTCTAGGCTGCAGCACGAATTAAGAAATTCGACCTCCAATGAGATTTGTTCTACATTGTAATTGCACTTGCATGTGTATGTTTATACTCGAGGTGAGACTGTGAGGCAATATTTTCTTCTGGCCAAATACAGACTCCAGCTCTGGACAGAGGCATGTTTGCATTTGGAGTTCTGGTTCCAGGTCTAATTAGAGATTAGAGAAAGCAAATAAGCAAATGCCCAAAGAAGACAGCCTCACTGTGAGAAATGGCATTGTTATACACATCTAGCCACCTCACCTGTCCTCTGCCCTTTAAGCCTTCTCTGTTGGGACTTCCTGGGACATTCAAAGTATCCCAGCAGTTTCAGACAGCTGCTATTAACAAAATAATCTGCCAGTGAAATGTTTTATTTTTCTCCACAAACTTGGAATTTCTCCCTTCAGAAAATCACACTAGTTCAAGGTCAGGACAGAGAACAACCATTCTTGAAGGAGTGACAAGGTTAAAGTCCAAGTCCTCTCCCACTCCTCAGCTCCCCCACAGCTGTTATTTACTACTGCTGTGTGACTTTTAATAACCTGCTCTGCAAAGACATGCATTCTATAGGGTTACTCATGTGCTAAAGACAAGTGTATGCTAAAAATGGAAGCTAAGTGGTTGATTACTGAGACGTATGTCTCTTTCTCACCTCACTTTAACTTGTTTCATATTCTGTTGCATGTTTTAGACCTCCTGCTGTTCAGACCACTCCTTAGGTTTGGAATTAATGAGAATCAGATAATACCCTGAAGCACAGATCTAAAGCATGCTACATTTTGAGAGATTTTGATTGCCAGTATAAGCACTGTTCTCTGTATGGTTCCTTAGAATGTACATTGCTCTGAAGCTGATATTTTGCAGCAACCAAGTGCAGGATTTCAGATTCAGCATGTTAGGAAAGATGAAGAGTGCAATTGGTTTGTCTTTATTTTATTCTCTTGCATTATTTGGTTTGGCTTGGTGCAAATGGCTATTTCATTCTGTGCCCTCATCAGGAAATTATCACAGAAACACTTTCAAAAGATAAACAAACCCATTACAAGGTCAACTTTTTTTGATATATCAAACCAAAGAAAAAGCTCGTTACAGCAAAATGAGAGCTCTTCACTAAGCATAAAACTTTTATCTTTGGAAACTCTGAATAAATACAGAAGGGGAATGAGTGGGAGCAGCTCTGCATTTTACACTAAGCTTTTACTCAGATATCATTCAGCCTTGTTTTTCTTTCATGCCTGTTTTTGGCTTGTCTGGCCTGAGCCAAAAGTTGTAGTGAGACTTTTCTTACTGTTCAGAAAACTGCCTCCATGAAACCACTTACCCAGGGTGTAAGAAAGTCTTAATGTAACCGTAACAGCTGGTACACAAAGGACGTAACTGCTTCCCTGCAAGCCTTCCTGTGTAATGAACCAGCTTCAGTTCATTTTGCATTCAATTTTGCTAGAAATCTTGAATCCTGGTTGTTTACAAAATTTTGGGCACCCTATTTTGACATTTAAGCTATTTTGGCTTTTTGGAAGGCAGGGATTCACTTAGAACAAACACAAACTGTGTTTATTGTGGTTTTGTTAAAGAGGTTATGGTTATAATGCAGGAGGGTCCTATGTTGTTCTCTGCCATTCAGGGATATGCAGTGGGTGAAAGAGAGGACATTTTTTGCAGGAAAGAGGAACGGTCTAGGCAACAGCAAGGCTGGAACAGGTCTGTCCAGGCACTTTATGAGCAGCTGCTGAAGAAAGAATCAGTGCCCACCATCAGCTCAGGCAGACACTAGAGAATATGCAGCCCCATTTAATCCTCAGGGCATCAGGTCAGTCCCAGTGGGACAGTGAAAAATCTGTGCTAGAGCTTTAGTTAGATCGTAGCACAAACTTGCAACTTAGTGACTCTTGCTAATTAGGATTTCATGTGATCCAGCTACTTGTGGTTTTATCCCCTCCCTACCAATAACACCTATGTATGCTAAAAGAAGATTTTGTTCCATAAAAACTTTCCTTTTGGAAGCAGGATGGTTGAAGAGGTACTCTTCACATTTATTCATGCTCCTTATGCAATGATGTCCCACTAAACTGGAAATATTATTTCATTCTTTCCATTTCAATTTTTGCTGCCAAGTCTAATACCAGAGCACAAACCATCTATCTTACAGCAAGAAGCTGTTTTTATTTGGGATGTGGGGCTTAGTTATTCAAAAGAAAGCAAGATACAGCTTTGCATAACTATTGAGGTTCTTTTCAGAGGTTAATTTGTTACATCACATAGATTATCTGCTCAAATACTGTACATTCCCTTACCCTGAGGCACAGAAGTTCATTAAATGAGCTATGCAGTGAAAAAAACAGCCTTTTTCTAATACAGTTTCTAAGCCTCCTGGCAGTTCTGTGCAAAACATCCTTCCCATGCTCTCAGTTATGCACAGTCTTCCAAAGGGGACCCACTGTGCATCTGTCATAAGCTTTTTCCAGTGTCACTAGTAATAAGGATTAACCTCCCTATGCCCAGCTCCTGAGAGTTGGCTTTTTATGGAGACATAAAGAATGTCTGGGGGCAGAAAGCAAAGCTGTACTGGTGCAGGATCCTTGGCTTTAGCATCCACATCACCCAGTGACTTGACAGACCCTGATTTAGTTGACCTTCAAGGTACAGTGAAAGGCCAGTCTATTTACTCAGCTTTGTGCCTGAGGGAGGTAATTGTAGGAATTGGAAACATTAAACAAAACAGTGCTCAAGGATGAGACACTATCTAAACCGACATTTTGTCAATTAACCACGCAAATTGTCTGAAAGTATTTCATAAGCAGCAGGAGTGTGGGGTGTGGATTTTGCAACCCCCCAAATAAACAAATAAATAAATAAAGCTTCATGTTCTAACAACAAAGATGAAAGCTGGTGAACTCCCACTGAACTGTTAGAAAATCACTGGAGCAGTATCATTTATTAATACGCAGCACATAAAACTGCACTACTGCAGCTGTATTACTGTAACCTACTATGCAGTATTTGAAATGGGCCAAATTCACTCTCTCCTGGTACAGGAAGCTGCATGAAAGGCTGTCAAAAACTGGTTTTTCTGATGACTCAGCACCGACCCTCACAGCCTTCAGCTATGCTCCCTCTCAAATCAGCATCTTACTCTTTTTCCCAGCTGTGCCAAAAAAACATATCCCCCACAATGAAGAAGGGGCTCAGAAGATGCTGGAGAGTGAAGTCTGCTCACCGGTGGCTTTTACAGAAGCCTCCCTCAGTAGAGATCATATTTTGAAGCCAGCCTTTGTATCAGGGATGAACTCGCACAGTTTGCATGCGGTTTTTGTTTCCCCAAGAGCTGGAATTGCCACTCTCCTGAGTTGCAGTCTGGAGTGGGAGGGAGTAAGCAACTTCCCCAAGCCTCTGTAGTGCACCCCAAATCTGGGCATAGTTGCAAACATTTTGCTCATGGACACCCCAGATTTGCTCTTCTGCTTCTAGGGTGCTCGGTTCCTCTAGAAGTCACCTGGTTGCTGCTCAGACATGCAAGATAGAGCCAGGTCAACACTTCATCCACAGAGCAGTGAAGAGAGAGAGAGTGCCCATGAGTAATGCTGCAGGCATCTTGCCTGAACATCTGTACTGGTTTGTAATGCATTCTCTTGGGACAATTGGCTTTTTAGAGCTCAATTTTTGCTTTTTCTTTAAACTTGTGGGGGTTTTTTGGTTTTTTTTTTTTTTTTGTTTGTTTGTTTTTTTTTTTTTTGGTTGAATCTCTTGAACAAATATTCTGTAAGAAATGGACTACCTTGCTTTCTTGAAAATATCAATTATGTAAGCAGGAGTAACTAGTACTGTGGCATCAAAACTGTTTTGCACAAATGTGACCTAAATTTCTTTACCCTGAGGCTTCAGTTGCTTTCAATGCAGGAACCCAAAGGCAAAATGGAATTATGGTGGGTTTTTTTGTTTTATGAGGTATTTTTACCTCTTTAAAATACCATCAGAAAAGTCGGACCCAATGTATGAATCTGTAGCCATGCAAAACTAAAGAAACACAAAAGAAAATATATAGTAAATACCCAGTAAACATTAAAAAATCTCCATACAAAACCTCTGAGGGTATCCTTATGTCTGAATAAAGGGTGGCTGGGCTAATAACGAGTAAGCAGGGATTTGTATTTTGATTCTGTTAAGTAGCATATTATAAATGACGTTAACATTTTTCTATCTTTCTGGGGGACCTACATGAATATAGCAGTGTTACTAGCTGTTGTATTCCTCACTGGCAGCTCATCTCTTACTCAAATGGATGACTAGCAATGTGTGGAATTCTTGGTTCTTTATTCTTTCTGTGTTCACTCTGTGTTTTGATAAAGTTACTAAAATGAAAGCCAATTATTAACCCTGTTAACTATCAGCTGTCTGTAGATCATAAGTGAGAGAGATTAATGTGTCTCCCTTTTTTTAAAGAAACATTATATACCTTCCAGATCTGAATCCACTATTAGGGCATTAATGCATACAAAGTCTTCAGTTCTTGACACTACCTTGTCTGAGCAAACGTGTGTTCAGCCACCACTGTGTTAATGGATTCAAGCACTCTTAATGAGTTTGGAATTAGTTTATATACTGGGATGCATGGACTTCTTTATTTAGTGGAGTGGCTAGCTAACAGGCTTTGTTAGCCTGAAGGCTGTGATCTTTTGTGTATGTATGCACTACACATCCACTGTAGATTCTCAAATTGTGTCAACTTTCTTGCTGAGATGGCAGGCAGCTGTCAATGTGGACACTGGCAAACACAGATGGAGCAAGTCATTCAGGAAGGGATGCAATATTTGCCAATTCAGACTTCCAAAGGGCTTAGCAGGTAGGCAGCTACCGCATCCCCATGTTGCCTTAGTCTCAGATCAGCATAACGAATCATGCCTGGGAGACCAAGTTAATCCCTTTCTGGTTCCCTGGACTGTAGATCTTTCTGAATTTTGCTTTCTTTAGTCCTTTATTTTCCTCCTGCTTTGTACTGAAAGTTAACTACAACAGCAAGAATGTATTAGGCTACTTGGAATACTGTCTTCAATTCATCCTGTCCTGCTGGCACATGGCACAAGCAGAACAATGAAGAAACTCCTGCCTCACTTCTGGAATGAGTCAACAAGGGGGTTTATAAAATACGACATCTATGCACACACACACAAACGCGCGCTTAAGCTGGAGTTGCTGTTGTCCTGGTTCAAGGGTAAATGCAAATCTACTGTTTGAAGCCACCATTTGCCAAAAGGCTGTACAATCTGCCCCTGTCAATCCAAGGAGTTATTAACTACTCCCCAAGTACTTCCATGTCTCCCAGCGTATGGCATGCAGGTGGCCTTCTCCAGCTGGTTAGATATACTATTCACCACTTCAAAAGCAGTTACAATGCCCTCTTTTGCACTCAGCCAGAAGAAGAATCCTATCCCATCCCATTCCTGGAAATTTCAGCTTGGGGCATTCTTCTTCTTGTATGAACAACTCCCATTGTGTCTTGTAGAAGGGGGTGTGGGGTGTTTGAGGATTAATCCTATCCTCACTAAGGCACATCTGTTATCCATTAGATTAGAGAAAGGAGCACCAAATACCTTCTGCACCTAGGGTTTTTATCTGTCAGTGCAACACTATCCTGCCATGCAATTGGAACTGTTCTTTTTTGACCTGATTGTTCGCTGTGATTTCTGCCAGACATGTGACCATTAGGTGGACGTTGGGCAGCAAAAGTGTATCCTCCTGTAAGATTAAGCAGTGTATGAGTAAATTTTGATGGCTGGGCAAAATACTGTTTTTATTACACTTTGGCTGTCATGGTATAAGCCATCAACTGGAGAAGTATGCTTCTATATAATAAATCTCCAGGCTAAGTAAGCTTGAATATTTCATCTGTAAAATACAGAGATATATCATATCTAAATTAAAACCAGATTTGGATTATCCCATGAAGATCAAAGGTCATCTCAAGCCTTTTACACTTCTTCAGCATAACTTTATCCATTTACATTAGGGCTAGAATGCTCCAAACCCTCTCTATTTTGTATCAAATGAAACTGTTCTCATTTACCCTGTGTTTGAATCAGGCCCAGAGTATTCAATAGCCACAAAGTGCCATTTTTTTGTGTTAAAATAGTGGGTAGGTATGTCATCTGCGTTGGGAAATGTGTTCAGAAACAGTGCTATCTGCCTTTGAAGTGGTTGTTCCCAAACTGTGCCCTTGTGATTCTGTAACTGACTAAATAACCATATCACTTTTACAGTGTTGCCAACTGTAAGGTTAAAAGGTGATGATCTCTGTGATTTTGATAACATTTTGATAGTAATCCAGTGCTTTGAGAAGCTCTTCTTTGATAGAAGGAGGAAGCAAAATCTTTGCAGATGAAATTAAGCCAACACAAGTAATTGATTTTATTGGTTCAGCAGTAGAATTTATGAATAAAAATAAAACCAGTACAGATCAAAGGGAATAAAAAAGATAATTTTTACTTGACAAAGCAAAACACCCAAAGCTGTCAGTTTGTGTTGCATGGGATGTTCTATTTCACTTGAAATGAAATATCTACTTCTTTCAGGAATGTGGGAAAAAAAGCAAAGAAGGTTGTATTAGAGTTATGAAATGTTCAGAAAGAATTGACCAGAATTGTCCTTCACTTCGAAGCACAGAAAAAATGTATCACTAGTAAACATAAATAATATAATAATTTAAATAATATAATAGTTTAAAATAATATAATATAATAATAGAAAATGTTATCATCTGCTAAACAGTGAAAGGTTGAAAATAGATGGCCAAAACCACCACTGAGAAAAGAGCAGAAAACAGCCACTTAACACTCTTATACTTAGGTTCATCACTCTTTAATACATTTCCAAACATAAGACTGGGTCTTAATATTTTGGAAAGTGTCTCGCTGTTGTTGTAGATCATAAGGAATAAATAAATAATAATTTGTAACTTCAAAATTTCCTATTCTGTGTTCAGTAAGATTTTCCTATCTCCAATTGGTTGGCAGACAAAGCAGACATTATGCTTGTGCTCCTTGAAGGATTTGCCCATTAAAAAATAGAAAAATTCTTATATTGGAATCATTAGAAGAATCAGAGTTAGTATCAATCAGAAGGCACATCTGCTTCCAGATGGACACTGGCTGTTATGAAGTTCATCATGCAAAGCTGAACAAAGTTTGAATAAAGAGCTTGCATTTGCAGCACTGCAGGTTGGGGGAAAGGGTGTTGTAAGCCACATCATGATTACATAGAAGTGACAATACCAAAAAAGCTACTCTCCTGCCATTCCTTGCTTAGCTTCTTGTGCTTACAGAGGAGGACTTCAGGCCTGTTCAGTGTTGCCTTTTGCTTAATTTTTATTTAGATTTAAATTACAGAACCACAAGGCAAGAAGAGACCCTGTTTTTCCTGGGCTAATCAGTCTGTGGCATGGGCAACAACGGAGGCTTTGATACCACTTTTTACGGGATTATTTGCTATGCTCCTTCACTTGTTAACTGGTTTCACCCCTTTTCCTCTTTTGTCATTACTGGCTATGTTAGGGGACTTTTTTTTAACCCCACTTGCTTTGACTGTAGGAAACTTTGCCTCAAATAAATATGAATATTCATCTATGAGTGTTTTTGTAATTATTAAACTAGATTCATTAGCACGTGTTTTCAAGGGAACAGCTAAAAGGTTCCTAAAAGCTAAACTATACATATGAATAACCTAGAGACAAAATCCATGGTAGCATCAAAGATTTTTTAATTATTCAGTCACTTGCAATAGAGTGTATTTTAAAGTTTGAGATAATGTCAAAGAGGGCAGCCTGAAGCTCAGTGCACCTGAAATTAGTGACTGGATTGGCTACAGTGACTAGCAAAGCTATTATACCTGAAATCATGAATTAATACATTCCAATATCCCTTCCATGATTCAAGCCTTTTGTTTGGTAGAAGAAGTAAGTAAGAAACCTAGCCACAAAAAAATGCTGGGTAGAAAAAAGTTAAAAATATTGTTATATTTCATCCAAGAACTTTTCAGATCTGGTGATACAGTGCAAAAAGAGGTTACTTGTTAATACAATGAATAACTCAAAGTGTCAGCAGAATGAAGGGAAATAGTTCTGCATTCATTCTCATCAGGTTTTGTCCTTTCTTAATGTTATAAGGATGTAAAAAATGTCAGAAAATGTAATTTTATCAGTTTGTCTCTTACATAATTCATTTCTTCTTTGTAAAAAGGAAAAGAAAGAAGACTATATCAAATTGACGGCAGTATCGCTGTACTTTACCATTGTGTTAGATTTTGATAGCTTTATTTCCAAATGTGGGAGGAGTTAACTACTGTTTCTAGTCTACTTTCAAGCCCACTATACAGTAACACTTCATGCGGATATTGAAAGAGCTTTGTCCTTTTTACATAGTGCCTTACTCAGTAATTGTTAGCTATCAAACTACTATTTACATTTTCTGAGACAGATTTCTTTAGGAGTTTCTCTTTTTTAGAAATATATCTAGCAGAAAACCCATTCTTGCAGAATCTTAATTATGCTATATATGAAGCTTGTAACACAAAACTGATTTCAAAGTGAAATAAACCCATTATTTAATAAAACTTCCCAATGTGTTACAGAATCACAGAGCTGTTGATGGTAGAAAGCACCTTTCTAGATTACCGAGTCCACCCCTCCCACTCAAGCAAGGTCAACTAGAATAGGTTGCCTAGGACTGTGTGCAGTCTGGAGTTGTGTATGCCCAACAATGAAAACTTCACAGTCTCTCTTTGGCAGCCTGTTGCAGTGTTTCATCACCAAACAATAAAAAAGTGTTTCCTTAGATTCAGAAAGAATTTCATGTGTTTCAGTTTGCGCCCATTGCCTCTTATCCCTTCACTAGGCACCACTGGGAAGGGTCTGTCTCCCTCTTCTTCATATACGGTGCGCTAACTAAAGGTAGATCCATCTTAACTAAGTTAAAGGCCTGAAAGATGGGTGCATAGCCTATTCCTCTCAATGTGCTACCTCATCCTAGACATCCTAGGGTGTCTAAGCAACATGATGATGATGATGGCCATTTGTATATGATTTTCTTTCATTGACTATCAAGCGAAGTTACAACAGTGAGTATAGATAAAAATGATTCATTTCTAAGAAGGTGAAGATAGTAAATTTAATTTATTCCTCCTTCATGCTATAGTGATTAGTTATGATTCAGCAAATTAAATGCTTGCATTGTTGCACTTTGGTACTCACTGAATGTCAGTTTAAGGTGATTCCAGAACAAACACTTGAATATTTAAAAGTAAAATGACAAATTTTGTGGGCATTAGTAGTTTAGTTAAGTTTTGACCAAGCTGTCTTTGTTGACATTGCATGGGTTATAAAAGAAGCAAACCAATAAAGGAAAGAAACACAATGGCTGTGAGATCCATAAATGCCTTCCTGTCAGCATCAGGGAGAAACCTTATTTCTCTTCATTCATTTCTGCCTGCAGGTACACATATTTATGGATAAAGGTAAAGAAGAAGGAGGTGGTGGTGCTAAAGGTATCATGATGGCAGTATTCATTTTGCTCAGATTTGGAACAGACTTCTTAAAATTTCTGAGTTCTGACAATGGTATACTCTAGATCAAATCTTACAGGAGCTGGAATTATATTTTAACATGTAAAAGCTGTTTAAAAAATGGAAAAGCTTCTACACAAATGGAAATAGGTTTTAATTTGTATGCTTTGTGGAATACATCTTTGAACTACTCAGAAGGTAGCCAGATATCACCTGTATCAGTCTTCACATCCAAAGTAATAATTCAGCTGAAAATATATGGTTTACATTTGCCTTAATGGTGCCTTTCATCTGCATATATCTATAACATAATATGTAACTCATATAATGGAGTTGTCTGCTTCTTATAGGACATTTTTTCAAGAAAAAGAAAATGCTGCATTGCTGAAATGGAATCAGTTCATGAGAAGGGTTATGAAGATCTGCAGAGCTTAGAAGAGAAGATCAATAATGGCTGTTTTCAGATGGGCTTGAATGAATGGTCTTGAATGAACATTTTCTAGTCCTACAGTTCGCAATGCGTTAGTCGTGTAAAGATAAAATCAAGCTAAAATGTGAGCCAAAAATAGGTCAGATTTGAATGTTTTCTAAAGACTTTATCAAAGTTACTTGTTTCCAAGGATGATGAAAAATTGTTTACATGTGTGCAGCTTTCCATAGGCAAACAATGCTGATTTCTGGTGGTGCGTAATGTGTGACATTATAAACTCCTTGAAGAAAGACAGCAGTAGAATGTTAACATGGTATTAAAAACTCAATTTATATTACCTGGTATTGAGCCCTTCAAGACTTTTTGGGAAATGTCTGTGAAGAGAGAAGAGTTGTTGAGAGCTGGCTGTGTGTCCCAAGTAGTAACAGACAACGGAAACATGCTGCACAAGATGTTAGGTGGGTTTTCCACTTAGTCACTTTAGCCAAAATTCACCCGAAGAACAGGACAAACTTCGTCCCTGTGTACTTTCTCTGTCTGAACAGCAATGACAGACTATAATTACAGGCTATTGTTGCATGTGCCATTTCCCAGTTGTCATTGTCAGATGGAAGTGGCACAAGACAGCAAAGTATGACTGGAACTGGTTTTTATTGGTGGTGTTTTTCCTGAGCTGGAGATGGATAAATACTGCTGCATGGCTGTAGGAGACAAGAGCAGGCATTTTGGGAAGCTTGAAACCTTAGGACTGCCCTGAGCCCAACTGGGATCAGACTTCTGGTTTAGGGAAGAGGTGGCACACAGCCTGCATGGTCCTGCAGACCTCTGTAGAGCTGCAGACTTCTTGTTATTTGCCCCCAGCTCTTTCCTGGTGGTTTCAGGGGGATTCTTATTTTCCACAGTGATACTGCAGTAAATGGGCCATAACAGTTTGGAAGAACTTAATCAATCAGCACTTACAGCTACGAAATCTATTTCCTATATTTGCAAAATTCATTGCAACTCATTTGTTCAAAAAATGCCAGTAACTGATCAGATATTTTCTGAGATGAATAGCAGTGACATAGAGCTGCTGTACTACTGGGCTGTGATTAGTTTTATTTCACTGTTGGAAGCAATATCTTTCCTCGATGATGTAATCTTTCTGACTTTTAATCTTTGACAACAGAAGAGTATGGATCATCCTTCCCAGGAAACGGCCTGGGTCTGATTTTCAATTTGTGTTTTTAAGAAGCCACCTTCCAGTGCAGCACTGTGCAAGGCTTTCAACTTCAGCCTGTAGACTGGTGGCCTTGGACAGAATAGCCTATTCTTTAGAGCCTCGTTTTGCTACCAAGCTCACACAAACTTTTCTGATTACTGTTTCAAGAATTAACTCATCAAGTAGAACAAAAGTTAATTTAAGTCTACAAATACCTGATTATTTAGAGAATAATCTGGTTTAGATGTGCTGGGTGGGGCATTAACAGTGTTAGAGCTTTAGCCTTGGATTTGTATCCTTGTCTCATGTTGACCTTTGAGATACAAGCAACTCTTTCTTCAAAGGCTACCTTGGAGAGCTGTAAATGATTAATTCAGCAATCATAGTCAAATGTTGTCTGCAGAGGACACGCCTGAATGAGTACACAACATGTGACTAAACAAAAGGTAGATGGAAAGTTGCAATGCTATTGAATTAAGTAGAACCATAGTTTTCGTGATACCCACGGATGTCAGATGATTTGATGATAAACAAATTTAAAACATAGATTAGATTCCTAACATTAGATTTCTAACAAAAATGCATAACCTTTCAGATGAAGATTCTGACTGTGATTTTAACGCATGACATGATTTCTGATAGACGTGGCAAGTAAGATTAGTATGAGTCACGCTCTACAGGGCTTTTGTTCATAAGCTTTGAGGAAACAAGCTTGAGAGCAGTAGCTCTATTGTATTTTGAAATGCTCCTAGGCTGATTTAGATTTGCTGTCTGAGATGGTGGTGAGGACACTTTTCTTGCAATTGCTTCCACATAAGGCTGTTTATGGTCCCTTGGGTCTTTCACTATCTCTCTTTCAGCCTAGAAGATAAACCACATCTCTGTTTTTTCAGCAAACTCATATCTGGGGCTCAGACATTTGGCCTTCTAGAGAGGGGTAGCACAGCTTACAGCATTCATACTGGCTGAACTTTTATGGGAAAGCCTATTTTGGTATGTAACTTTTCTTTTTCCCACTTTCCAGAAATAAGTTTAAGGTACAAATGTACTTCCTTTTCTCTTGCATTTCCAAAAGCACCCTGGAAGAATTATCAAGTGCCAGAACTAAAACTGCAAACAGAGTATCAGAAAAATCTTTTTCATAATTAAGTATAGAAAGCACTCATCATGTCACACATATCAGCACGAGTCATTAAAGTTCAAAGCTTGGAGAAAACACAGCTAAGGCCTAGTAAACAACAGCGTGCTTACAGTGGTGTTATGGAGATGAAATAATTTACACACTTTAAATACACCCAGGCTAGGATGGGATTGATATTTGTATGGTTGGGCAAGATGCAGCAATCCAACTCTAGCAGCTGGATTAAAAGTCCAACACATTTTATTCTTCAGTCATCCAAAGTTCATCTTGCAATTCACTGATGCAGATGCTGCTGGAAGGGATTTCTTTGGCAAGTTGCTGGAGGGGGCTTTCTGACTGAGTCTGTTCCCAGGGACAGCTGAGGGCCAGCCACCTGCGCTCCAGGAGTGTGCTCTGCTCTTTGTAAATAGGCAGTCCATCAATACATATTCTTACTGTATGTAAGTGTGTGGGGAAATAGAAATTAAATTACACAGGTGACATTATTCACTCTACTAACAGAGCAGGTCATTTTACTTTTGAAGAGATAATTTCTTGAAATCATTCTGTATGTTCACTAAATGTTTTCACCAGCTAATAATTGGATCTCAAACCGTTTTGAAGCATCTCTCATAACCAAACAGTCGTGGCAGCTGGATATTCCTCCTATGGGGGAATGTCGTGCTTGCACTGGGGATCCTGCTCTAGTCATCACAATAATGTGGAGACCCGTTCTGACTGTAATGCCTGGGAGTTAAACTTTTATTCCTTTCAGGAAGTAGAGTTGAATTAGGTGAGCAAATCCTCACCTCCACTTTCATCTCCTTGTGGACATTTAGATAATTCTACTCCAGTAATTAGCCAATATAAACCACAGCTCATAGCTGCCAAAAATTCCTGAAGACAAGTGAATGTGCAGAGCAAGCATACAGGCCCCAAAAGAATTACATCTCAAGCAGGGAGAAGAACCTATGTGTATGCGGTTGTGGTTTTAAGCAGGCACAAGTACAGACTATAGTTAAAAGGAGCTGTTTTTCTCTCATCCTTTCTTTCTCCTTGGTTTCCCAAGGCCCTAGACTTATGTTTGCGTCATAGCTGTTGTGCTGCAACTAGTACTTGTGGGGACATTCAGAGGGCTGGATGTGAGGAAAAGGATTCAGCTCTTGAAAAAAAAAAAAAAAAGTCTCCTTTTTGATACATTAGCTTTTAGGTCTTTCCTGAAATTTATTCTGTAGCCATGTAATGAAAACGCTGAGGGGCTGAGAAGAGGATCCTACTCCTCACACTTAAGGTTGCTTAAAACTGTTTCACTGTTAGGGAAACAAATGTGAAACTGTTTCACTGTAGGGATTCCTACAGGCAGGTTCACACCAGCACTTTTCCAAAAGGACAAGTATGGGAGTGGGAAACGCTCTCACAGCCAAGGCAGAAAAACTCTATCCAGTCCTGACACATTATGATCAGAACCTCTGCTTCTGTTTGTCTTGCAGACAAGTAATACAAATTTCTTAATGTCCTGAGAGATCAAAAAATATTTTCTATTGTCAAGTGAGAGGTGGATAAATCTATACTCCAACTTTCAAAATAAAAATCTATCTGAAATGTTTCTTCTTTTCCTACTGTATACCCTGGTTTCTAACTATGACACAGTGCTGCAACATTCACTACTGCAATGTCTTGATTCACTTTAAACAATGCCCAACTTAAAATAAATGCCCAGGATGGCTAAATGAAAGTGCAGTATAGGTGCTGAAAATAAGATCTTAATGCCTTTAGTCTTGTGCTAACATTCTGATCTTTTGGCCTATGGCATCAGTTCTGGAAAAAAAAAAAAAACAAAACACAAAAATTGGCCTCACATCATGTCTTCTCTGAGGAGGATAACCTGGGATGATGCCACTTTTGCAGCTCATAGGTGTGTCTAAATCAAAAGACTACAAGCACAATGCATCTTCTCTCTAAATGCAAAATGAAATACAGGCGTGCAATGCTTAAGGTGCACTATCTTGTTCTTTATGACACTGCCAAAGGCATTTGATAAACCCATCTTCATTTACTGAGCTCTATCTGATCATAGCTCTGAGGACATATCATGGCACTTGCAAAACCTGTACTGTGACTCTATAATTCTCATGAAACCTACAAAGCTAATAATTCTGAAAGAAAATCTAAATAACTCCAACTATATCTGTTGGCAACCCACACTGCTTACAAGAGTTGTTAGCTGCCAACAATACGTAAAAATAGCTAGAGAACAGAAGAATGTTTTCTATTACTCTAATTTCTCAAATTTGGCTTTCGTTTTAGGAGCAACTGGGCTTTTTAGCATATCAGGTTTCTGTGCTATGCTATGCTATGCTATGCTGTAGCTAATGAAGTGGCAGACACACACAGAAGGTGGGGGCAGGAAAGCTGGAAGCACAGTGGTGTTGCTAGCAATAGCTTGCATTGTCTGTTTGGGAACGAATCCCTCCCTGTCACATCCCTGGACTAACTCTTAGCTGCTGCAGAAGAAGTCACAGTGGATTTGACACTGGTGTCTGATCAACAATGAAGGTGGTGTTCCCATTCTCTGGTGAAATCATTCAAAGCAAGAGGACAAAATTAGATTAATTTAACCTCAAATTAAAACTCATATGTTAGTAGTAAAAGTTATTAAATGCTTGAAGAGATTTTCTAGCAATGTTATGGATTCTTTGTCACTTAGGTTTCAAAATTTACAATTCAAACACATACTTAATGCAAGAACCGCAAGATGTCACTCTGCAGTGGGTGTCACCTAGGACTGTGATGACTCTTGTCCCTTATGGTCTTTATAACTATGAGTTAGTGCTGTCCCAGGCTAAGAAAGATCTGCTCCTCTAATATTTTTGTGACTATTAGGATTGAGTTCAAAATTTTCAGGTAAGAGGGTGAGAGCAAGAAATGGTGTCCACTCACTGTACTTATGCACAGGCACCATTCAGTGTGTGTGTGTGTATGTGTATGTGTATGTGTATGTGTGTACATGTTCCTACTCCTACAGCCAGGCTGGCTTTCCTGGACTCCTCTCCGGTAGTCACATGTTGCCAAATTTGTGCTTCAGTTTACTGTCTGTTTATTGTACTGGTTTTGTTCATGTGAAATCACCTAGATTAAAGATCCTTGCAAAATGGATAAAGATGGGAATTGGTGGCTGGTGGCCAGGGAGAATGGGAAGTTCTAATCGTGCTTTTTGCTACCAGGAAATTATATTGGATTTTACCTGTGTGTTTGTTCACCCTGCCCTGGGCTAAGCAAGACATCAATGGCAGATTTCCTGAAAGCACAAATGTGCTTATAAAAAGGTGGCAGATAAACAGTGAATTTGAGCAGTGTCATGGAGCAAGCAATTTTGGAAGAGAATCTAGATGACTGGAGTATAGGTGTGCACAGACTAATGATAAGCTTTTATAATGTAAAAAGAACTAATTACCTGGAAAGAATTAAGGGGGCGAGAGTGGAGGGGGTGAGAAAGAAGACATTTATATAGCTCACAAGGTACAGCAACTGTTATTTTTTTATTATTATTATTTTGAGTAGAAGGAAAAGTTCAGAAAATAGGTTAAAAAAATGATGACTTTTTAAACTTCTGAAACTTCTTCAGATGAGTTATACTCCACTAGCATTTCAGTCAAGCTTAAATCTTCTAATCCTTTCCCTCTGACAAAGTCTCAGAAAGTGGCTTTACTTAGTGGCTTTAAAACCGCTGATGTTAAGCCGAATGCTGTACATTTGCATAGAAATGTAGTTACAAAACAAATGCAAATTATTTTAGGGCTTCACAAAATCTAGCATCAGGCCTCTTTTATTGACTGACACAACTCAAAAGTTGTAGGAAGATATTCAGCTGCTGTCCAGAAAAACACCTTTCTCATAGAAATAGAACTGGTCTTTTTTCCCTGTAAATAATATCCGAGTATACAGCCTCCTTTAACCATGATGTTATTAAATCTGGGGTTTGATGTCATAAACACTTGTTAGGACTGTTAATTTTATGACATAATTTTAAACTATTTTAGACTAGCATTTCAAGGATCTTGTTGTATGTATTGACATAACACAGAAATATTAAGGCACATGTTTACATTATACTGATTGTTTCCTGTTATACTTTGGTACTTTTTGATGTGCAGTACTTTTCTCACAGAGTTATTATGCAGAAAAAGGCATACCTCTTGATAGTGCAGGACTAACATTAAGTGGAACAATTCTTGTCCCCCTTCTTGGCATGGGCCTGCAATGGAAAGGAAAGATGCAGGCAATTTTTAAAAGATTTTATAATGGTTCTAGAGGTAGTGGCTCATCTATTCTAAAGTTGTTCACAGAGCACAGCAACATGGATCAACATCAGTGCTTTAATTAAGAAATGAGTTCTAATGTATCCTTAACTGAGAACGAACCTCATCTTATAAATTCTTATAAATTCTCTAGATTATAATTAAAGTGCAAATTGCAGGTTGCATTATTTTAATACTATGTAAGGTAGTATTCTGTAAATGATTCTTAGGCCGAAATAAATTCCCTCATATTACCTTCCAGTTACATAACTCCTAGGTAGTTCTGCATTTGAGAAGCGACAAGAATTCAGACTTTTACATCTCCTATTTGGCTTCTCAAATGTAAATCTTTAAATCATCTTTAAATTTGCTGGCTATGCAGCAGTAGCAGATTGGTCCTATGCATGTTTATGAAAATTTCAGTCCTTTCTGGGAGCTTAAGAAGCTTATATAGTTCCTAATGACTTCTATGACAGCTAGATGAAGTTTTGGTGTCAGGCAACTTGTATAAAATTTTGCTTCACTTCTGAATTTGACCTCATGCAATTTCTCAGCAATAGTGAGAACTCTAATGCAGCAAAAAAATTGACAGCAAAACAAAAATAAGGAGGAAGTCCTGTTTTCTTCTTTTAATCTCTGAAAATTCCAACCTACATTGAAGTTCCCTGAACAAGAAGAAATGGCTTTAGTAGGACTTTCACCTTTTTTACTTATAAAAACTGGCAGCTAAACACCCTACTTGAATTTGCACAATTAAAGTGATTATACCATTGGATATTTCCCTATTATTTCATCTGCTTGCAACATTGGGCAATACTGGGTACAACAGTAATCTGTTTTCAAAGAATTTAAAAAGTCTTCATTATAGGAAAAAAAGAGTTGATAGTCATCCTATTCTCTTCAATTCACTGCCACTTTCTCCCTAATTAACTATAATTTTCTGGGCACTCACTGTGCTACCAATGGTTTTAAAGGTAAAATATTTGACCTTTAAAGTACACTATTTAATAAGTAGCAGAAAATGTTGCAAAGTTGAACAGTGAAGTTTGTTTAACCCTTCTTTTTTTTCATGTTTTTTAAGGGAAGATTTTTTACTGGTAATCCACAATCCTCCTCTGCCACCCCTCACTCAGCACCCCTACCCAGGGTCTGGCCTCTCCAGATCTGTTTTGTGTTTTGTTCAGGAGTAACAGGGCTAACAGAATTAGGTGGTAAAGGTACCATGCTGTGTACTTGATTGACATTGATCTGCACACTTTTTTGTCTCACTCATAACATATATAAAAAGTAAAAAGTACATCTTCATCTGAAATGAATTTTTATACACAAACTCTATAACACCTTTTATTTTCTACACTCTAAGCTGCTCAGGAACACTAGCAATTGCAGGCGCTCCAGGTAACAAAGCTAATGCTTGCTTTAAAAAGTACAGGAAATTCAGGGAAACCAGACCAATCTTTACTAAATTAGGCTTTAACTTTTGTAGATTTTATTGTCCGTATACCTGATAGATTCAGAGGTTAAGTAATAACACATGTGCTCAGACAAACATCCAGATGGAGATAAAAATACATTCTTGAGGAAAGCACATTAAAATGATTTGGTTCGATTTTCACAGCTGTAATTTATAGACTACTCAGGGCACTTTTAATGGATTGTATCAGACATCACCAGGCTGCTATGTGTGGTTGGATTCAGGTCTCAGTTCCACTAAAAGAACTGTTACACAAAGCATACTGGGTTTCATTCTCTTTGGTCTCCAGAATATGGGAATTAGAGGCTCGGTGGCAATCCTCATCAATACTGCCAAAACGCTGAAAAAATAAAATGTCTTTAGGAAAAGGAGGGAAGGCACCCACATTTTCCATAAACTAGTTTGCGTTTTATGCCTGCACTTCCCTAGTTTTCAAGCTGCCTTCTCCGTAACCCAATCTCTACTGAAAGTGAGTGGTACCTACTCCTTGGATAACCTAATTGGAATCCAGCAATCATGAAAAGTTTCTCTTTTGAGTTGCAAATACTCATTTAACAGTTAGGTAAAGACAGTGTAATGAGGCACTGTTTGAATTAATTCCCCAACTCAGAGCTCTTTAAGCTCAAGGCATTTTGTTATTCACTGCTTTTCCCCCTCTGTAAGGGCTTAAGAAGTACGGGGACACCATGAATCTATGTTACAGAGCCTGCAGGGAGGTGAAAACAAGCTGAAAATGCATTTCAGGCATGACCTTAAACAAACCAACCTGCTCCACTTGTTCACCTCAGCATTTCATGACTTGGTTCAGCAATGTCCAGACCGTATTTTCGCAGCAAAGGACCACATCCTCCCACCACCACTGCCTTTTCCAGAGGAAAGGGAAGATGCTGCCTGGATCTGCAAGGTCTCCAGGCTGCGCACCGTGAAGTGCTCTGCTGTGTCAGCCTGGATGAAGGAGTCAGTCCAATGGACACGCTGTGGGGCCCTGCCGTGCTACTAACTAGATAGGAATTGAAAGATATATGGGTTCCTGTAATCATGATGATAGCGATTAAGTTATGTTATTTTGGTACCACAAAGAGAGCCGTTAATTAGTCTAAAATTTTCTCATGTCTCTAGACCTTTACTTTTCTCCCCAGGCAAGAAATCTCATTGCTGTTGCTGACCCTGAACTTTTTCTTCCACCAGCATCTCTCTCTGGTTTATCACTATGGTTGGACCCTTGCCAGAGTTTGCCCTCACCCTGACCTTGTCTTTGATGAAATACTTGTTTATACCTTACTCAGTTCTGCACTCAGCTAATGCAATCCCCTCCTTTAAATTCCCTCCTGAATGGTCTCCTTGAGTTGTCTGGATTTAATTCAGTGTTGACAGGAGAGCACACGATACATACTCCTGCTGTAATAAGCTTATTTGGTATCGGATAAAGAGTGGCAAGCTGAGGATAGAAGATTACAATACTTTTTTTTTTTCCCTTGCTTTTCCCCCCTCCTTCCCTCCCCCCCCCCTCCCCCGCCCCCCCCCCCCCCCAACATGCTTTCTTGTTTCTGCTGTCAGAGCCCTGTTTGGATAGATTGTTATTGAATGTGCCTGGGGTGCCAGGGACCCAGCCAGATACAGGAGCTGAGCCTTGGCTTCTGCAGGAGGAGGCAGGCAGGTGGGCAGGCTGACTTAGCAGCAACAGCCTGGGAAAAAAGGGCAGGGGGTGCTGGTGGACACTGGGATCAAGGGGCTGTCAGCTTGCACAGGCAATTCAGACAGCTCTGAGCTCAATACCAGGCATTGTTTGCAGGGAAAAGGGGATGTGCAAGAGGAATCTGTCCTGGGGAGTTTTTGGCTGTGGAGTAGTAGTAGGAGGAATGGATGAACTGCAAGGATCTGGAGTAGATGGGTATTAACACCGAAAGCTTTCTGGGACAGTTAAGAGATGTTATTCATAGCAGTGGGGTTTTGAAGATGTTAGGTCTTTACTATAAAAAGTTTCTGATTGCTTTTAATTTCAGTTAGATTCCAGGAATAAGCCCAGCTCTGGGGTGAAAGAGGGAAGGAAGGAGTTATTGAAATGAAAGGGAAGGATTAAGCAGGAACGAGTTCGGGAAAATGAGGGGCAAGTTTGGAGACATGAAGGGTACACAAAAGGTGATTCTAGGGCAGTGTCTGTGGAAGTGGGTAACTGTGAGACCTAGGAAGGAAGGGACAGTGAATTCAAAACTTTTTTCATAAGGGAAATAGGAGAAAGTCAAAGGCATGAGAGCTTCTGCCCTAGAAAAGACTGCTTCTCTGCAGCAGTAATCATCTCTAATTGGAGAAGTCTCTAGTCTAACTTCTAGTCCACCCACAATCAGTTTGGAGGTCACTGTAGAATATTTCCTTTGTTCTCCTTATCTCAGTGACAATGAGGGACTGCCACTGAAAGGGGCCTTGCAATGTGAATAAATTGTTTTAGTGCTTTTTCAAGAATCATTTCACTGACAAGACTCTTTCAAGGACCAAGCCTAAATTTAAACATTCCTGGAAATGTTAAAAGTGAGAAAGCACATCTCCTTTCTTACTGAGCTGTGCTATTGACTCCAGTGTGTTCTGTGCCACCCACTCCTTGGTTCCTCTATCAGGACCTCGTAACCTTTTAGTTTAATCCAGTCTACTACTCCTTTAGCTGAACTTTTTCAAAAGAGGGATAGACAAGATCAATGATTGAACACATTGTCTTGGTTTTAGGGTTCAGCAAAAATCTTTGATGTTTTAGTACCAGAAAAGAGTTTGCTTGGATGTTTTTCCTGTTTCAGTTTACAAATACAGTTATGAGATACTGCTTTGGACAGCCATCCATTTTCATTTTTATGTAACTTAAAACTTCAGGATGATCCCAGTGCCTGCCAACGAAACAGGAAGACTGCTGTTGTAAAATCATGTTTCAGAGCTACCCTAGATTACTAATAACTGTGGGAGATCTTATTAGTGCTCTTTTTTCCATAATAAAATTTAAGTTCCAATTGTATTTATAGTGGACAAATATCTAAATAATTAAAGCCACCAATAAAGCAATTATCAATTATTGCTCTTAACTGTGCCGGCAGAAATGACAAGAACCTTGTTATAATTGTTCTGTTGACTAATGGAGGACATAGTATTCATGAGCTGTCAGTCTAGCTCTTTTTAGAAAAAAATAAGTTTTCTTACTGTAACATCAAGGTAACTGAAGAATCCTTTAAAATATGTAAGTGAATTGTACTGTTTTGATTCTTCTTGCTTCAAATCAAAGCTATAACTTATAACATTTGGCCTCTTTAATTCATTGTAATCTACAAAAGTAAAAATAATATGGCCTCTTCCTACAGAACAGAGGAAATAAATACTTTTATAAATAATAATGACATTACAGTAGGCAACCAGCATCCATGCACAAAGTGATCTAGGAATGAAGAATCTTATTTCTCAGTTTCCAAGTCTGTCCTGGACTTGCTTAGTGATCTTCATCATATTATATCACCTTTAGGTGCCTGTTTCACCATTGTAAAAATGTACCTGGAAGTAAGTATTTTGAAATCTAAGGTCATGAACATCACACAGTTCATATCACTGTTCTTATTTGAAGAAAATTTTTAACTGTGAGGGAGTTAAATTGAGTGAATTTTTCTCATTGATAAATAGAGACAATTGTCCCAGAATATTCTGAATTGGTTATCAGACATGTGAACATTAAAGTACCTGAAAAATGTAGATCAGAAGTCCATTCTAACTGTAGGCATAAAAATCCACAAACAAAACCAAGTTCAGAACACAGTTTAATATCTTTTTGCAATGTTTACTATGATCAAATTTCAGTTCATTGTGGGAACTGCATCAGGGACATGATCAGGTAGGAAAAATACATTTTAGAGATATGAAAACTGCTGTTTGTAATACACTATAAATGCCTGGGTACCATATCCAGTTCATACCTTAAACTCATTTCACTTTTGCCCACTGAAATAATAACCTACTTTAACAGCTTTGATCTAACATTTTGATGTTTTGGAGACTTAGAATCTTATTCTGGATCTGATGATTGAAATTCAGAGCAATTTTGCTTTGACTTTGAATGTAGACCAAATTAAATAATTAAATAATTAAACAATTAAATAATTAAATAATTCATAAGCTTAAATTACATTCAAGGAGTGTGTTGTTGCCACCTATTTTCTTTAATCCCTCCCTCCCAATCAAATGCTTAAAAAAACCTCCCTATTGTTCCAATCCTACTGTGAAAACAAACAGGGAGGTATGTAAACATTCATTTAATCAAGTCCTGTCCAGCTGCCTTTTTGCATTTTTCTTTTCCTTTTTTTCTTTTTTTTTTTTTTTTTTTTTTAACATTGTTAATCCTCCTGTATCTTACCTTGGTTAAAATATTGTGCAAACATAATTTGACCTTTCTATCACCATCTCATGTAAGCCTATTTGAAAATGGGTATACACAGTGCTAAATATATTCATCTGGGGGAATTTTTGCTAGCAAGATTGTAAAAATTAAAAGCATGTAAAAAAACCCAACATAGGGAAAGCATTAAAAAAACATTGAAATGTGCTAAGTGGGCATATAAATGAATAACACTTTGGATCATTCATTCTCCAGCTCAGCTGCTACTGAATGGTAGAAACATCCAGTAACACTGAGTATCTAATATAAGATATGTTACTTTTTTTCTTAGCCTCAGTGGATCTGGTAACTCAGTGCAGGAGATGGGAAAGAATATGAGTGTTCAAGGTCCTTATTTCTCTGGCCAAGGTTGTATCTTGAGATGCAAGACTTGCAGAATATAACTTCTCAAGGTGCCATGCTGTTGGTGATTGAAAGACCAACTGCATGCACCCCAAAGGCTTTCTTTAAGGCAGTCCCCTACATTACTGGACTTTCCCGGCCTACTTGTCTAGCCATCCTTGAAAAGGGTAGACTTGTTCTTTCCTTGCACCTGAGGAACAGTTTCAGGATTTAGACCAACCCATAGGATTACAATGTTAATTTTCAAAAAGTATCTTAAGTGGAGTCATACAGTGAGAATCGCTCTCTTAACTACTAGATGAGCTCTAGGAGTATGTCCTTGCCTGACTAACAGTATAGTCTTATAAGTCTCACAGAAGTGATAATGAGATTATTTCAAGAAAAATGTCTTCTTGCAGGATTCCTCTGTATAATTCTACAAATTTCTCCAAGTTGCTCCAAATTACAGATTACCTAAGGAAAGGCTGTGCAAACTGACCCTTTGCAAAAAGTTAAGAAAACGAACCATAAACCAATAACTTTCTTCAAGAGCTGTGCTGGAAAAAAAAAATATAATCTGTCACCATATTTTATTCTACCACTTCACCTAACACTGCAATCTCAATGTAACAGCTTTTCCATCCTTAGTATGTATACATTTTTGTGCACATTCTAATAAAGATATAGGGCCATGATACTGTCAGAAGTTTTTCTGGTCCAATAATAAAAAGTTTAAGTCTTCCAAGTCCTACACCCTGCAGACTTCAAATTCATCTCACATGGCTTCACGTGCTCTAATACTGCACTTATATGTTTGTGAAGGCTCAATGAATTGGTTATTACTTATGCTTGGTTAATATCAATGTAGACAGTATTGACATGTTGAAAACAAATCATGGTCTGAGCAACTATTGATGTTTTTTTTGCAGCCAGTGTTTAGGGAGTTCTTCAGCAAGAAAATTGATTTTCTTTTTGACATTGTTATACTGTATAAAGGGTTTCAGGTTTTGTTGGGGTTTTTTATTAGTTTTTTCTTTTTTTTTATCTTTCACCCCTGATTTTGGTTCTTTTAGGCCCGGGGCTGTGGTAGGCTAGTTGTTTACCTTAGCTGTGTTCATTCTGAATGCCCGTTCTTCCTCTTATCTCTCCTGTGGTATCCTCTCCATTTGTTCAATGAGTACTAACAATTTTCAGTCCTATCTTTTAAGATCATCTTTAGGAGCAGTTTTTCAAATGTTTTCTGAAAAGGACTTGGCACTTAGCAAGTCCAGGTACAAAACCATTTAACTGGGATTTCAGGGGAGAACATAGAGAAATTAACATAAGCACTGTTGTCTTTTTTTTTTTTTCTTATGTAGAATGCTTCTTGTCATTTTCATTGAGCTTTACTCCCCTCCACCTATGAAAAGGTAACATTTTGCGAGAGGCTGGGAGATGCAGGGCAAGGCTAAATTTGTAACTTTCAGTAAAGTGCATTTATCTGAAATTACTGCACAAACAGGTATGTAAACTGAACACTATTAAAGGAGGCATACATGGTCTTTGATGTGAGTATCTTTACAAGCAGCTGATGTAATAGATAATAAAGATAAATGAACATAGTTCATCTCCATTCCTCCCTCTTTCACATTTTCAAAAGGAACCCTGAAATTAGATTGATTAATGTGAGATTGACTATTTGTTTGCCTTTCTGAATATACCTTCAAGCAAGCTTAGCACACCAACATAATGTAGGTTTGCACTATAAGGCTATTAATATACTGTAATTAACAAAGAGCATATCAATCATCTGGCTCATTGCTGGGTGTCTTTCCTACATATTTTGACTTGTCTGAAGGAAAGAGACTGTAACAGTAAAGGACACTGTGTTAACCAGATCATAATCTTTCTTGTGATAGGTGCCATAAATTATAGGAAACAGGGAAACAGAGAAATAGAGTTAATCAAAATTCTCCCCAATCTTATGAGAATTATGTCATCTCTGAGTGTGTATGTGTCTTTAATTAGGGTGAAGAAATCTAATATTGCCTTGTAAAAGAGTTAGTTACATGTCAGTTTAGATAAATTTCTAAAAAGTTTGCTCACTGAAGTCTTTACAGAAATGGCAAAGGAAAATAGGGAAGTTTTTCATATGGATAAAACCACTTAAAATAAAGGAAACTCAAAGCAGAAATACATGGTCAGCTTTAAGTGGAATGAGATCACCACTGATGTCCCACAGGGATCTCTGCTTGGACCTGTGTTATTCCAGAAAGCAACAAATGATTAGAAAAAGGGAGTGGGTGATTGGTGAACAGGCCACGTTCTTTAGTGATACTGAGTTATTCAGGACAATGAAAACAAAATTTAACTGCAGAGAATTTCACAAGTACATACTGGTATTGATTGACTCGACAGTAGTACAGCAGATTATTTTCAATGCACCTAAATGTAAAGGAATGCTCGTGGGAAAAAAAGATCCTGCTCTGTTGCAAAGTGATGGGCTCTGAGTGTCATTAAAGAATTAAATCTAAGAGCTAGAAAACGAAACTTCACAAGAATATCAGCTTAAGATCTGGTCCTGGTCAAAAAGTTGAATTGAACATTACAAGGTAATCGGGAGGACAGCAAAAGAGGGACTACCACTGCACTGCTGTTTGAATCCATATGGGGCTCTGAACAGGGCAACAAGAGAGAAGGCAGCAGCTGACCATGTGGACTCCCATACCCTCCTGGCCACGTGACATTCTTCAGAAATTTCATTTGTCTTCAGCCACTGACATTTGTAAATAACTCATGACATTCAAAGGGAAGAATCACAAGAGTTAAAATCTTGGGTTTTGTCATTCACAAAAATAAATGAAGATTCACGCTGACTGAGAAAAAGTCATACTAAGAAGTAAACAAGCAAACCACTCCGCCATTAAACACTTAATGAGGGCAGTGCAATTTAAGAGTGAGAATCATCGTAATTTCAAAACAGACCCTCTCGCTTGGGAACACCTGGCTATAGAAGTCAAAACTACTAAGCTGCTTATGTACAGAGACCTTGTGTGTTCAAACAATTGTAAGGACAATCCACTGTTGAATAAAAAAATCCCCCACAACTCTGCAAGTGTAGAATATTGGTGATATTCTACACATCTCTGTCAGAAACAGAGGTAGCATTCTGCTATATCTGTTATTTATTTGCAAAGCTCTTACTGTTATTTTCGTATGATTTTATGTGAAATTTATACAATAACTCCATCAGCGTGACATAGGAAAAGCTTAGAAAGAGCAAAAGTAAAGTAGCATCTCGGAGACTCTTGAACTCTTCAAAGTCTAGCCTGGACACTACTGCAGCATCCATGTATATATGATAAGAAAACTGGACTATCATTATTTGTCTTTCAGTAGCAAATATGTGGTAATTTTTCTGTTTATCTTAAATAGAGATTTCTTACTCTCCAGTTTAGTAATGTATGATTGCAGTCACATACACAGCAGCTGCAACTAATGACTTTACTGGGTACTAACCAGAGGAACAGTAATTCAAAGCAGATATTAAATGACACTGACTATATTTTTGTAACAGTACAATGTGAAAAGGCACCTGGTTATTTAGATGCATACCCATATCCTCAGATGTGCTCTTAGATGTTAAAGCCTATAAAATTCTAAAAGCTTGCCTTAAGTCACACAGAGATTGTAACAAAGGAGTAAAAACCACCTATTTTACTTCTTTATGTGGTAAGGGTGCACCATTTAATTTGTGCAGGTTTTGTGTCTGCTGTCCTTCCTCTCGCCTGGGAAAAGAAACAAAATTTTATTCCTACCCCATGGTTAGTTTCAGTTGCCTGTATTGTCACTGAGTATTTGCTTTGCCTGCAACATGCTATACTTAGGTCTCAGTCAGTTTTTAGACTGTCTTTCCAACATAAACACATAGGGCATGACCATTTGTTGTACTCCATATTTTGTTTATGGACATATTTGTGCTTAAAATGTGTTCTTGGAGAGACTTTTTTTCCAGTATATTCATTCAAAACTGTTCCCAGTCAGATTGTTTTAACTAGGGTAGTTATTAGTATGTGTGTTCAGAGACAAGTATTCAGCATTTTCTTTTTCTATTGCCATAAGTTCACTGAATAAACTGGTACAAGTCACAGAGTTTCCCAGTGTTTTTGGTTGGTTGGTTGGTTTTTGTTTATCCATTTCTTGGTGTGTATATATAAATGATTTTTATCTCCTCCTCTGAATGAACCTATACAGGTGCAAATTGTTATAAAAGGATGACACAGTATACCTCTATTAAGACATGGTGTGTTGATTTGCAAAAAAGGGAAGAGATTGAATGATTCAGCAAAAAAAGTGATATTTCTGTTTCTTCCCACTGTCCTACCAAAGCTCTTCATCCCACTTAATTGCTCAGAGAAGAGCTGCCTCATTTTTCCAACAGTACAATGCTAGAGTGAGCGCTAGACAGCTGCCCAGAGGTAATGTCTGTAACTTTGTCTGAGGAGAAGCATCTTTAAAAACAAGACTATTTACTGCTGTTAAATACTTGTAAGAGGCTGTTTGTTTTTCTCAAGTTTTCCTTTTTTTGCATGAATCACTGGAGATCAGTCAGATAACAGAAAAGAGAGCCTTTTCATCTCTGGACAACTCTTCAAAGAGGTGGATGAGAATTTGGCCACATGATAGCTTCCACTGAAGGAAGATGTACAATTAGATCTATGTATTACTTAACCAGTGGTTTTTGACCTTTGTCAGTCTGTGAAATTGTAAATATATTCTGTGGAAGATAGGGCCTCTTCAGAAACTTCACGAACATGGATAGTTACATGCACGTATGGTGTTTTTCATAATCAACTTTCACATTTGCGTTAGAAACAGTATGTGATTCACTTTAGCCATTTACAAGCTACTCTCCAGAGAAATTTTATGAACCTTTTCTCTGTATCATAATTCTGTGCAGCTCACAAACATCAAAGTGAAAAAATGTCCTGCTAATTTAGTTCTAGATGTCAATTTTATGTAGCATTAAGCAAGTATGTGTTATAAGCAATACAGAACTTCTTTTTCTTCTACGTAACTTTAGTCTTGTAGGAAAAGAACCTGTAGGGCCTCATCCAAAATCTACTGAAACATTTGGGATCCTTTCTGTCTTGGTCCTTGGGCTGACATAGAATAAAAAGAAAATGCTTTTCTTCACCTAGCTTTGTTTTTCTTCAGTATATCTGTCCTTTGGCTATAGTCTATGCTGCTGACTGTACCCTCTGTGCTCATAATGACAATTAGATTTCATGAAAATCTTTCAGACACTGATGAGGTCTTCTCACCAGAAAAGGAGATTTTTAATGTCTAGTCAGGACTAAATAGAAATTTTGCTTCCTGAACTCCATTAGGCACCTCTCCTGGTTAATCAGCACTTGAGGTACCTTAACTCATCGTGGCTTCCCAGCAGAGAAAGGATTGCAGAGGTACTTGTTCCACCACAGACTACCGCAGACTTGTCTGGCATACGTCACATCTTCTGCTGTGTCTGTAAGGGCTGGCATAATGCAGAGCTGAATTGATCTTGTGGTCAGCAAAATGCATTGGGAATCTTCTGCATGAAAGTTGTTCTCCTATTACTGTACATAATTCTTTGCTTATTCACATTAGTATAACTTACTCAGATGGAGGTAAGTTGTACAGGAAATGAACTTAAGTAATTCAGAATTTAAATACCCAGGCTGACATTTGGCCAGGACATGGGAGTTTGCAACACTGAACTTGAGAAAAATGTTAGTGATGTTCTTATATTTCCTTTCCTTGTTATAAAGAAATTGTGATTTCTGTAGTGACTGCACATCTGATGTTCCCCTTCTGAAGCATTATAGCTTTATTTGTATTTCTGCATTGCTAGGGAGAAGATCGGTCACTGTTTTTTATCACTGATGAAAGAAGTTTAAATTGTGGATGGGCTATGGTTAAAGATGAGAAAGAAAAGCTTACTGGGATAAGAGCTCCAGCTGTGAATTAAAGAACTGCCAAATCGTGGCAGCTACGTCATGTACGGATGGGCTGCTTCTGGGCTGGCAGGACTTAGCCATTTATCTGCACGGTGCTAACTGTAACATGAATTTAGTATCACTGAATAGTAGCACACCCACTTTGAAAATGTGGGTGTTAGGATGTTTTTAGAGGCTAAGCTTTGGAAGACCTCAATTCTGTCTTCCACTAGAAGCTCCCTGTGTGATTGTAGGCAGAGCACATTCAAACATGAAAATGTAGATTTCACACAGGAGCCAGGCACTTAAAAGTGAGGTGCTGTGCCATGGACCTGTTGCAATGTTCAAGAGCATTTTGTAGACTTGATTCTCAATCTCTCTGTTCCTTAGTATCTGCTACTTGCAAACTGTAAATAGCATTCCTACCAAGGAAGAACGGTGAGAGCAAGTGCCACAGGGCAGATGAAGTATTGTGGTACCTGTATAAGTACTATGTTTAAGACAGGTGGATAAAGATAATGATTCGTACAACAAATCTATTTAGTGTTATGGACATTCCTTAATAATACTTAAATCTGTTCTGTGCTTTCTGGTAGCTGATCCATATACAGGATGAAAGTCTGGTCCTGATCCCAGAAAACAGGATGACATCCACCTCATGTGACTCAGTTAACAACGTGACTTGTCCTGTCTAAACTGCAGATTCCATGTGTAGTCAGGGAAGCAAGCAAGCCCCTCCAGGAGGCAGATTATACCTGGCTTCCTGGATTATATCCTAAAATGAATTTCTAAGCCATTAGACATTGGGGAGCTGAGGACAAGTCCTTTTGAGGAGCCTGTCTCTTTCCACAAGCCAGTGAGGAGGACTGGATGGTTAGCTTAGCTGAGGTATCTATGCTTTTGATAGCTAAGTAAGTTTCAATGAATTCCACTGTGGTCTCCCTCCAGGTGACAAAGACCTGGGGAAGTTCAACGGCTTAATCTCTCCTCATGATCCACAGGCATAGTGATATTAGAAGTCTAGAGCCATAGAAAATTTTTATAAAGTATTCTTACTGGGTAGTCTGTGATGAATGTTTTCTCCTTAGCTTTTTGAATTGTTTGTTTACATGCCATTAATAAAATGAGTTCTGATAAACTCCCATACACTATAAAAGGAAGGCTAATGTAGTTGAACTTTCTTCATGTTGGCTGGACAATGACAAATTGTACTCCTCCTGTGTCAGCTAAATAATTAAAGCTTGATTTGTGAAACGTTACTTACCTGTAATGAGTCATCTGTGGTTAAGAGAGAAAACAGCAACAAGAAGGCAATGCATGTTTTAAATGGAAACTTGACTCCTTTTGCTTAAGCTAACACAAAATCAAATGAAGCCACTGTAATACAAATCCCTCTCCAGTTCCAGAGCAATGCATACGGCTTTACATTGTCACTTCTGCTATTATCTGAAGCCAGAAAAGAAGTGTGTTGATGCTGAATTACTTGGGAGTATAAGGTTTGATTATTTGTCTCAATTTTCACACTTTAACAAGTCTTCACATCTGGGAAACCAAGACAGGTTTCTCCAAAGCAGAAACCTTCAACTGTATGCCACAGCTTGAATGGTCTGAAGGACTCTTTCATACAGACAATAATTTGAAGAGTTCATGAAGTCTTATTGGCCATCACTGGAATGAAGCATATATACAATGATGCAGTTCCTGTTGTGAGAGAAATCCTGGCAGAGAGACTGAGACATATTTTACACACACTGCTACTCTTCCTTACATTTTGTATTCAAAATCTATGTAAAATAGACATCTCACATATTTAATATAATGAATTACTTAAATATCACAATAAAATTAAGCATGGACAAGGGCATCTGTAAATCACTCAGAAAATGAAAACTGACTTATGAAATTCCTTACTTTTTCAGATCCTTCTCTTCCATGTTCTCTATTATTCCTTAAATAAGTGAATATATGCTTCTACTGTGGGGACACCTTGATCCCTTGAAATGCAGGATGTGTGAAGCTTTTATCTATATTTCTTAAAGGAAGAAAAAACTGGGGGGGGAAAGTGATGCAGATGGATCAATATAAACATATATGACAGTAGCTTGGAGCTGCATGCAGTAGCATAAGTAAACAGAGTGACAAGATGGATTTTCAAAACAAGCTTGTCATGTTTATGCTTGTTATCAACTCTCCTGACAACAATTTTCCCATCAGCTAACTACAGACTTAATTAGGGCATTAACACAGTCCTGCCCCCACACCTCCTGCCTTCCCCCAGCTAAGCACTGGGTCATTACTAGGAGGAGAGAACACAAGGAAGTGGGAAAGAAAGAAATGAAGAGAAAGAGAAGAGAGAAATAAACAAGATTTGAAAGATGTAAGGAATGAAGAAAAATCAGTATTTTGTTTGATTACATTACACAGGATGGAAAGGAAACAAATAGTGCTTTTCCATGTTTTGTTCCAGGTTTCGCAAGACAGCTCATAAGAGCAAGCAGGCCAGACCACTCAATTGAGAGAAATGAGGCTAATTTCTCTGATTTCCACCTGTAAATGCTTACAAATGAAAGAAATGCGAATTCTTCCACTGTTTGTTAAGATGCATCCCTCACCTTCATGCAGAGTAGCTGCTCTGTGTAATGAAGATCCTTCCTGTGCACATGACATAGAAAGTTGCAGGATGCTTTTGGCAGACCGTGCTTTTGGGGAGTAGAGATGCTAATTGCTCCTCTGGAGCTTGTACAATGGCTTCACATAAATTAAAAAAATGTGGTGCGTTTTGCAGTTTCCAGTCCCTGTGGATAGTTCCCATGTATCACACCCAGACTAGAGCTCCATGATAGACACCAATAATGACTGGAGTAACCTTGAGCATTTTCATGACAAAGTTATTCTTCATAATGACATATTTTCATCTACTACTACATTTAAAAATTTGTGATTTTGTAACAGTAATGGACCTGAATTTCCTGGTTTTCTTTATTATTTCAATAATTTCCTGGAATTTACCCTGTCCAGTATAGGTGGTAAACTATGTCTTTGGTAGCAGGGAATTTTGCCTCACTAGTCTTTCCCCCATTCACTGCCATAAGGTACTCAGTTAAACCCAGGTACTATTAATTGTAGCTTATTGCTTCTGACTTGTCCAAGCATTCAGGAATTCAGACCTTTTCTTCAGTTGTATTACTGAAGTGCACAGCTGAAGGTCAATGATATGGTAAGCTATTGGACACACTGGCCCAGGACAAGCCCAGAGATGGTGGTAGCCAAACCCTAGACTAAGCTATAGCACAGATGCTTCTGCAATGTGCATAAACAAATGTTATATCCTCTGGGTGGCTTCCAGGCAAATGAATAAAATGGTTTCTGATTGCATAATCAGAAGGTGTTAAACAGTAGCTATTAGAAACCCAGATTTTAAATCCACATGTCCAGATGTTTTGTTTCTAAAGGAAATGTTAAAGAAGTTACTGAAATGGTTGTTCTTATTTGGTCTGACTTTGAAAAAGACCTAGGAAGCTTCTGAAGAAGCGTGAAACCCTAGATAACCTTGATCCTGCTGCTATATAAACATTTGTCAGTCTAGGACAGAAAAATTGAATGGACAGTCTGAGCCTCCATTAAGAAGGAGATAATGGTGAATAATTAAACTGGTACAAAACAACACAAGGAATATGGAAAATAAAGCTTGTTTTTACTGCTTAGGCTAGTTCACTTGTTATAGATAATAACATTGATGTAATAAATTTCTGTAAAATGTTTGACTGATGTTGCACTGCTTTTTGCTTTAAAGCCTAGATAAAATAAAATCAACATGGCATGTATTAAAGGAACTAAAATTTGGAGGCATATTAAATCTCAAAATAAAACTGTAAACAGGGAACCATGAGTGAACAGATGCAGGGTTATGAAGAGATCACTGTTTTTCTTATAATATTTAGTATTTTCATAAAGAACCTGGAAGAAAAAAAAAAATAAATTGCTGACTGAGCTTACAAAAGGTACAAAGACTAAGGGAAGAATGATAAAAAAAAAAAATCAGTCACTGTTGTGAAAACATAAGCTGGTACATGATTTAGTTAGGTCAAATAGGAAAAAATGGTAGCAAGGAAGCAGATACATCTTATCTATAAGAAGAATCTGAAAAGGACAAGAAGGATCAGCAGAATATTTTTGGTTTTGCTAGTATTATAATTATAACTTCTATAGGAACAGTATTATAATTATAACTTCTTCTAGGAACACCTGTCTTCAGCAAGGACTCTGTGATGCTGCAGAGGTACAGAATAAAAATGCAATTTCTAACTTCCAGAAGCTGCCAGTGAAATTTTGCATCCGAAAGACTTGTACCATTTTTGTATGTGTAAGCAGGATGTTTTTGAATTGAATCGGGAAGCACCTGAACTGGGTGCCAAGGTGACAAACATGTATGGAGATGCATTGAAACCACAGAGATGATTAAAGGACTGGAAAACCTGCCTTATATGAAATGCACATTGTGTTCAAACCAGTAAAAATGTCTGAGAGAGTATCTTCCTTACACTTTGTAAGTTATGAATAGTTGAAAAGCTGATGGTAAAGGGCTTTTCAAGTCTGTAAAACAAGGATGTAAGTTAAATATAGTTAGACTTGGTAACAACTCCTCCTCTCCCCTTCTTTAACAGCATTGACATAACTCACAAGGTCTAAGGGGTGAACGAAGGCTGGTTGTTTTTTTTAAGTATATGCTTTAGTTAAAAAAATTATTAATTCAGAGAAATCATTTGGCCTGTTTTTTAGGAGGTCAGACCACACCAGTCCTTTTTGCCTGCATTTATCTATGAATCTAGGAAATCTATTATCATATTCTTTTAATCTGATTCTCTTTGCCAATGAACAACCCAAAGCTACTGTTACACTCAGGGAATTGAAATTTCAATAGGCTTTGATCTGTCTCACCTCTTAGGGTAAATTATATCCCCACTGTGATAAAAGAAGTGATAGGATCCTGGACCATTTGCTGTTATTTGTTGCAGACATTTATTAAGACAAAAGTGTCAGAGGTAATTCAACCATATTGTTCCCACAACATTTCTTGGAAGGAACTAGGTACCAGAAATTTTTATTTGTCGTCATTGGCTTTCACAGTACTCTCCCAGCTGAGAAGGTCCCAGTGAAATTATATGTTCTTTTAAGATGGGTCACTTAGCTGAAGGAAGGATGAAAATACCACATGGAGTTTCATCTGCATAATTTCTAGTGATTATTATGAGATCCTGTGTTCCTGGGCCTTGGGCAACACTTTGAAAATGAAGGGGCTATTGCCCAATCTTTGTATCTCTGAAAGGAGATAAAATTAGAGCATTTTTTAGAATACGCCCTGCAGGTTCACTGAGCAGCTGCCTTCAAAGGAAATTTCCTTGTCTCAATAAACAAGAAAACAGAAGCACCTGGGTTTGGATGCATCAGTTTTCTACTTGGGAATACTAGCTTTAAAAAATTAGATGGCTAAACAAAAGAAAGTGTTATCATCAACGAGAAATTATTATGTATCTGTATGTGCTTTGGCCTAAAGTGATGTTATGTAGTTCTACTTATATAATCCCATTAGCCCAGAGTAAAAACATCAAGGTTTTATGACTAGCTGAGTTACCTTGGACAAAGCATCTTGGTTTACAGCAATACTTTTGACCCTGCCTGTAGATGTTCCAAAGACACTAAGCTCTCTGAAAATGACTTTATTTTTTTAAAAAAATACATTGGGAAATTCTCCTTAACTGGAACAAACTATTCTGTAATCATAATTTATATGCAATCCACTTGAAAGGCTTAGTATAGGGTGATTTTGTGACACCCTATGCTATTGGGTGATCACCTATTGATAGGGTGACAAATCCAGTGTAGGTAGTCTCTACTGTTCAGTAGACTGTAACAGAGGAAGCAAAGTGTCAAACCTTTCTCAGGAGCAATTAAATCACAGATAATGTGGACTAATCTAACACTAACAGTACAGTATGTGAGCAGGACAGCTGAGTCAAGATGAAGTACATTTTTTTGTTTGTTGATCTGCTTTTCCGTCAGTCCAAAAGTGCTTTTAGTGCTCATTGTGTTTCTGAAGGACTTAGAATCATAGAATGCTTCAGTTTGGAAGGGGCCTTAAAGATCATGTAGTTCCAAGCCCCCTGCCATGGGCAGCGACACCATCCACGAGACCAGGTTGCTCAAAGCCCCAAAACTTGGTTTTATCTACTGCCAGTCAACCCAAGGAGGTCAGGTTTATATTTGAATAGGAATTCAAATAAGGAAAAGGTTCCTTTCAAAAATATAATTCCTGGGAGTGAATTAACTACTGTCAATTGTGGTATAAAAGATCAGGTTCTTTTGTGGACAAATCATCTCTGTGCAGAATAATGGTGGATTTGTATTTATTTTAGCAGTGTCAGTCAGCGCCGCTAAGTGTCCTTTGCTGGTCACGGTGAGGGTGCTTGGCAAGTCTGAAGCCACAGACAAATTAAACAAATTGTTTGCTCCTTAGTTTCAATACACAACATTGAATATTCCTTTGTTATTGACAATCAGCTTTCTGATTAATGAGTAATTCCTGTTTCTGATTTTATTTAAGGTGTTCTTACTGCCAGGAGCCTAGTGGGAGTAGTGGGACTTAGAAGGAGGTAGTGAGATTTTAATACATAGATACAGAGAAGTGTCCATGACCATCTCTCAATAATAGGAATAGACAAGTATAACTCAGGAGAAAGGAATCAAGCTTTTTACCATGCAGACTGATACTGAAAGGCTGCAATGTCCACATCACTTTTACTTTCTCTCCTTTCATCTGTAATCTGGGAGCTGAAGCTAAACTAGGCAGTTTTAGCCCTAAACTCTGAATTACTAAATTAAATGCCTAACAGCTGATGTGATGTGGAAAAATCAACTATATCCATCTGTAAGCAGTCTTTGGAAACATTACATGTTTACTCTTTCTGATCTGGTCACCTAGAAAATATTAAATTTAGCAGCAAGAAAGCATTTTTAGAAGGTACAAGGAAAGTATTTCAGCACTTCCAACAGGAGTCTGAAGCCTGTTGTTCAGTGTGATCCTCCTGGCTTTGTCAGTGTAACAGAATGCTGCTGATTTATATAATCTGAAACATGTCTGAAGGGACTGGAAGATGTCACCTCACCAACACCCTCTCTCAAAAAAGAGAAGAGTGATAAAATCTCAGTAAAATTTCTGTGAATGCTTGTTTTTTGCTTTCTTTATAGAAAGAACAAAAATGAGGAGTCAAAGGAAGCCAATGACTACAGAGAATTAATGCTAAAAGCTCACCCTGGCTGACAATTTTTTTTTTCTCCTTCTCTGTATGACACTTTTTGGTTGGTAGTGAGTTTTTACGTCTCACTGTCTTTAACCCTGAATACTGCAAACTGGTTTGAGAATCAGGATTGTTAGTCTGCTGATTCATTGCAGCTTTGAGTAAATCACCAAGCTAAAATTTCAAAAGTTTCACGTAAGTCCGGTGCTACCTTAGCCATTTCAGACTGCTCTGACCTTAAGCTGAAGGCACCTGCTCTCAGGGATGTGGAGGGAATCTCAACAGCATCTGCTAATGAAGATATCATGTGTGGTGCTCCTCTCTGTGTCAGGCGAAGGCTCTCCTGCTTTCTATGGGTCAGTCAGGGGAGTGAACGGGAAACAAATCCTGCCCTCTGCCTCTCTCCTGGCTCCTCAAGCTTTGCTGAAAGTCTAGGAACTCTTTCGTAAAACAATATCCTCAGAGATTCTATTAGGTGCCGTGATACAAACAGGTCTATCTCTAGCTTTCCGGACTTGAGTTAGATGTCATGTTCCACACCTAGCTGGCACACTGTTCATCTGATTTCACCTCAAAACATATGGACATAAATGAGAATGAATATGGAAATTATTACTATAATGAAATTGAAAGAATAATAACAATAACAGTAGTAATAACAGTAAAAATAATAATGACAGTAGTAGTAGTGTGTCAGTCACACGGTGAATTAATTTACTATATTTAAGCCAGAAAAAAATTAATCATCTCTACTATGTTAGTAACTATATGTGTACTTTCCTTTTCTTCTGTTGTCCCACTCCCAACACCCACTTGCTCTAAGATGTCCTCCAGCATTTGCTGCCTCCTTTCCCACCTCTTTCTGTGCTTCCTAACGTGCCAGCCCAGGTGCCTCAGCCCAGCACTGCATGGCTCAAAGCACCGGTAACCTCTGCCTGCATCTGAGTAGCTGCCTGCGGGAGTCCAGCAGGACTCTGGGGAGGCTGTCTTCAGGGGCCTAAGGAAACAAAACACCCATATGATTCTTTAGGTAAGCTTATTTCTTGTGCAGAGCTAAGATATAACTGAGTTGTAAGAAGTGGCCAGGTCTACAATATCTGCGGAAATTCAGGCTGCCTTAACCCATCACGTATGTAAACCTTACCAATGAGTAAGGGTTGATCTTGTCTACAAGTAACAAGTGGGCAGTGCCAGAACTGTCCATGTGCCTCCATGTAAAGTTATCTCTGCAGTATTTCATCAATAACTTCAAATTACAGGTGAATCACAGACTAAATGTGCCCATTTCCATTAAAGTTGATTGTTAAATTACAAAAAACTTTAGTTTTGGGGTGTCTTTTCCAAATTACCTCAAAGCTAATTTATCTTTTCTTGGAGGCTGAATGGCCGAATCAACCCTGCAGTGATTGGGACCCAGATGTTTTCAGTGCAGGGGTAAGTAAACAGTATTTTATCAAGAGGTCTGTTTTGCAAATGATTTAATGAAGTGATTGCTACAATACGTGATAAAGTTATATTCTACCAAAACCTCTTGCTACCTTTATTCAAGCCAGCTAATTGCATTGCTCAATGTTGAAGATTAGTGAAAAGAGAATAAAAATGCAAAGAAAAGTCTAATATTTAGGAATGTGCAGCTCTAAAAGAGTTATGGTCTTAAGATGGATCAGGCTAATCTTTAGTTTAGAAATTATTGTTTGCAAATAGTAACGCCATGTGCTAGTGATAAATTTTCTAAATTTTAACCTCTCAGCAGAACGAATGTTGTTAACAATTACTTAAGAGGAGAAACAGTTGCCCCCCTCCACCTCTGTTAGCTAAGATGAATTAGGTCCCAACGTTTCAAAGTATTAACTAGATATGTGCCTTTGCTTTCCTAGGGAGCAGTCACTTTTCCAAGGGCCTGGGAAGTACAATTTTGACCTTGTCTTCCTTTTGCATCTAACAATTTGACATAACTGATTATTTGGTACCACAAAGGTAAAGTTTATGGCCACATACCAACAAGCAGCAATGCCAACAGCTTGCTGCTGCCACAGGAGAGGATCTCACTTCCTCCTCCTCCGCACTCTGTGCCTTCCTTTTTCGTTCTTCCCCATCGCAGTCCTGTCCTCACTTCTTTGTCTCACCTTTTACCTGTTTGCTTGAGACAATTCAACCAGTCAACTCAAAAGAGAATTATCCAACTTTCTGGTTATTTTCTTACAGGTCAGGGAGGTGAATTCACTGATGATGCTCTGAAGAGCTGTGAGCTCGGCAAAAGGTGAGTGGCAGTACAACATAGCCAGGACGACATGTGTTTTTCCATGTGGAGGTGGGATCTCCACTTTCTGTCAGCTGATATTGATACAGCACATTGTCTTGTGTTGAGATGTAATTGTAACTATATGCCTGTGCCATGGTCACTCAATATGCAAATCTTCTTCGTCCTTGATTATGGTATACTTCTTTGCTTATGCAGAATAATATAGTTGAAAAAGCTACACAGAGTAGGGCTAGACAAAGAAAAATTGATTGAACATACTAGTTGTAGTTGATGTGAGAAAAAAGCAGGCTTGCCAGGCTGGTCAGGAAAGCTTTAAACTAGATGTGTTGGGGGAGGGGAGCATTGATCCATCCCAACATTCCTGGTCAGTTGCCAGCACCTGTAATACGTGCTTGGAGCGATGTAGAGATGTTCCAGCTGCCCCAGCCATTGAGTCGGCTTCATTTGGAGCTCGGCTAAGGTGCCTCTATACAAACGCCCGTAGTATGGGGAACAAGCAAGAGGAATTAGAGATGTGTGCAAGGCTACGGGAATATGATGTCATTGGTATCACAGAAACATGGTGGGATGGCTCCTATGACTGGAATGTCGGAATGGAAGGTTACAGGCTGTTTAGAAAAGACAGGCCAGGCAGACGGGGGGGGGGCGTTGCTATCTATGTCAGTGATAGGCTAGAGAGTATGGAACTCTGTCTGGGGACGGGTGATGAGGTAACAGAGTGTTTGTGGGTCAGGATCAAAGGGAAAACAGCAACAGGTGACATTACGGTGGGGATCTGTTACAGGCCACCTGATCAAGAGGACTCTGTGGATGAAGCGCTCTACAGACAGATAGGAGCAGCCTCACGCTCGCAGGCCCTGGTCCTCATGGGGGACTTCAACCATCCTGACATCTGTTGGAGGGACGGTACGGCCTGGCACAAGCAATCCAGGAGGTTCCTCGATTGTGTGGAAGACAACTTCCTCTTTCAAGCAGTAGAGGAGCCGACGAGGAGAGGTGCCATGCTGGACCTTGTGCTCACCAACAGGGAGGGACTGGTTGGAAATGTGACGCTCCAGGGCAGCCTTGGCTCTAGTGATCACAAGATGGTTGAGTTTGAGATCCTCAGGACGGTGAGAAGAGCGTGCAGCAAGCTCACTGCCCTGGACTTCAAGAAAGCAGACTTTGGCCTCTTCAGGAGCCTCCTTAGTAAGGTTTCATGGGATACAGTCCTAGAGGGCAGGGGGGCCCAAGACTGCTGGTTGATATTCAAGGATCACCTGCTACGTGCTCAAGAGTGTTGCATCCCGACTAGAAGAAAGTGCAGCAGGAGGGCCAGGAGACCTCCATGGATGGACAAGGAGCTGCTGAGGAAACTTAGAGGGAAAAAAGAAGCTTATAGAAGGTGGAAGCGAGGACAGGCGGCCTGGGAAGAATACAGGAACATTGCCCGAGAAGCTAGGGACCAGGTTAGGAAAGCTAAGGCCCAGCTAGAATTAAGTTTGGCAAGGGATGTAAAAGATAACAGGAAAGGATTCTATAGATACGTAGCAAATAAAAGACAGACTAGGGACAATGTAGGCCCTCTCCAGAAGCTATCAGGAGAACTGGCTACCATGGATTTGGAGAAGGCTGAGGTTCTTAATGACTTCTTTGCCTCAGTCTTCACCAGCAAATGCTCTGACCACACAACCCAAGTCTTGGAAAGCAAATGCAGGGACTGTGAGAATGAAGACCTTAGGCCCACTGTAGGAGAGGATCAGGTTCGAGACCATCTTAAGAACCTGAACGTGCACAAGTCCATGGGACCTGATGAAATCCATCCACGGGTCCTGAAGGAGCTGGCGAATGAAGTTGCTAAGCCACTGTCCATCATATTCGAAAAATCCTGGCAGTCAGGTGAAGTTCCCGATGACTGGAAGAAGGGTAATATAACCCCCATTTTCAAGAAGGGGAAGGTGGAAGACCCGGGGAACTACAGACCAGTCAGCCTCACCTCTGTGCCTGGCAAAATCTTGGAACAGTTTCTCCTGGAAAACATGCTAAGGCACATGAAAAACAACGAGGTGGTTGGTGACAGCCAACATGGCTTCACTAAGGGGAAATCCTGCCTGACCAATTTGGTGGCCTTCTATGATGGAGCCACGGAACTGATGGACAGCGGCAGAGCAGTTGATGTCATCTACCTGGACTTGTGCAAAGCATTCGACACTGTCCCACATGACATCCTTGTCTCTAAATTGGAGAGACATCAATTTGATAGATGGACCACTCGGTGGGTAAAAAACTGGCTCGATGGCCGCACGCAAAGAGTTGTGGTAAATGGCTCGATGTCCAGTTGGAAACCTGTAACGAGTGGTGTCCCTCAGGGATCGGTGTTGGGACCGGTCCTGTTCAACATCTTTGTCGGCGACATGGACAGTGGGATTGAGTGCGCCCTCAGCAAGTTTGCCGATGACACCAAGCTGTGTGGTTCGGTTGATACGCTGGAGGGAAGGGATGCCATCCAGAGGGACCTTGACACGCTTGTGAGGTGGGCCGATGCCAACCTTATGAAGTTTAACCAAGGCAAGTGTAAGGTCCTACATCTGGGTCGGGGCAACCCCAGGCACTGCTACAGGCTGGGCAGAGAAGAGATTCAGAGCAGCCCTGCAGAAAAGGACTTGGGGGTGTTGGTTGACGAGAAGCTTAACATGAGCCGGCAGTGTGCACTTGCAGCCCAGAAAGCCAACCGTATCCTGGGCTGCATCAAAAGAAGCGTGGCCAGCAGGTCGAAGGAGGTGATCCTGCCCCTCTACTCTGCTCTTGTGAGACCTCACTTGGAGTACTGCGTACAGTTCTGGTGTCCTCAACATAAAAAGGACATGGAGCTGTTGGAGTGAGTCCAGAGGAGGGCCACGAGGATGATAAGAGGGCTGGAGCACCTCCCATATGAAGACAGGCTGAGAAAGTTGGGGCTGTTCAGCCTGGAGAAGAGAAGGCTGCGTGGTGACCTCATAGTAGCCTTCCAGTATCTGAAGGTGGTCTACAAGGATGCTGGGGAGGGACTCTTCCTTAGGGACTGTAGTGGTAGGACAAGGGGTAATGGGTTCAAACTTAAACAGAGGAAGTTTAGATTAGATATAAGGAAGAAGTTCTTTACAGTGAGGGTGGTGAAGCACTGGAATGGGTTGCCCAGGGAGGTTGTGGATGCTCCATCCCTGGCGGTGTTCAAGGCCAGGTTGGACAGAGCCTTGAGCCACATGGTTTAGGGCAAGGTGTCCCTGCCCATGGCAGGGGGGTTGGAACTAGATGATCTTAAGGTCCTTTCCAACCCTTACGATTCTATGATTCAATGATTCTATTCATTGAATATTCTACATAAAATAATGAACTGTCCTATGCATTATGCAATACATTTTTTATGTTCTTTTCTGCACATCATCTTGTTTTCAGTATTTCTCCTGTTAATGTTTTCTGTGTTATTTTGATTCAGTTTTGTGTCCTTGTAAGTATATCTTCAAGTGAGAGCAGAGTATTTTGCTTGAGCTCTTTAGTGTCTTTAGAGGTAAATTTACCTCTGAGTGTGGACACAGATTCCCTGTTAAATGTCAGAAGGTCTGTAAAGGCCCTTTGAAAATAGTTTGTGTTGTATTTGAAGGAGGGGATTGGGGAAGTAAGATCTCTGATTTCAAGCTACTCTCTTTGATGCCTCTCAGTCTGAAATGGATTGAAACCACCAAGACTGCATTTACTACGACAACATTTGAGGGCAGAAATAAGCTTAAAATGGGAAGACTGGATTTGACTCTGAAGATTTCAAAATAATGTTCTATATACAGCTTATTGCTATTGTGCATACTTTGAGAGTGCTTTTGATCTCAATTCTGTTAACATAAAGTCTATAGACTTGAATGCATTCGTAAAGTATAGTAGAAGAAAAAAAAAAATCAAGGTTCTTAATATGCCCCTTGTTTCAACCAAGCACCTACTTTTGACCAAATTGTTTCTGTAAATTTTGGGTATTTTTGCAATTGTCTTTGACCAGACAGCATGTGGGGAAATTAAATGATTATTGTCTCTGCTTTCCTTGTTATATTTCATTTTCCCACTTTTCTTTTTTAAATTTTTTATTTACTAATCGAAAAAAATAAATTATGGATTTTTATGGTGTCAAATGGGCTCAAAGTCAAACTCAGGTGAGACTGAAAAGGCATTTCTTTTTTTTTTTGTTGTTTCAGGAAATTAAAATCCATTATGTATAAATGACTTTCTTTACTTTTTATTCTTACCTTTGGATTTGCTAGCTCTGGAAACTCTGGTAGTAAAATGAAGTACACTTTTGACACTATACATGGATTAGCCATAAGGCAGAGTGCATAAAACTCCTGACCTTTTTTTTTTTTGTTCCTGAGAAAATATTTGCCAACCTCACCAGGCTGGAAGGAAGTCATATCCAGCACAGAAACTCATATCTCTGTAAGAGGGAGATGGTAATCTCTTGCAGCTTTTGCCCGCATTGTTTTTGGGCAGGCATGTCTTCTCTCACAGGGGTGCCATGGATGGCACAGGGATGTCTGCAGGTGGTGCTTTGGCTGAGTTGGCTGCTGAAACATTTGTTCGAAAGGAAGAAGCCTCAGCCCCACTGAAGATGGAAAAGAAAAAAGAAAAAGAGAGATCCCTGGACCTGTTTTTGGTCTTTCATGTGGTGATCATACTAAGCTTGCTGGAAGAGAATGATAAGCTGACTTCCCGATTCATGAGGCAGAACTACCCATGGATATGCTCTGCTTGTCTTGCTATAGACCATGTGATACACAGCACATACTGTTTTATACCCACTGCTGTTTTAAAGCTGTGTCAGATTTTTACAGAAACCTACTCACCTGTTTGTCAAAGTTAAAATATTAAATATGTTCTTACAAATGGATTAATGTATGTTTTTCATTATCTGCATTTTCATTTTATTCATGTTGTTCTCCTTATAAGTAGTTCTTGTGTGTAAAACAGAGTTGACTGTATTTTGTGCAGATAAAATATTGAAATGTACCCTGTAAAGAGTATAGAGGGTTTCATTAGAAATTGCAGGCTTGCCATTAGCAGTTTATGACAGCAACAGGGATTTTGTCCAGTGCTATTTATTTTACCAGGGAAATAATGCAGAAAAAGGTCAAAATGCTCTTTGGCACTTTCACAAAAATGTCCTGTGAATTTCTCTTTTTTGAATTTTCCACCTCTTGCATTCTGTGCATTCTTCTGGATAGTTAGGTCTGAAAGCTGATGGTCTTTCTCACCCTTACTATTTAGTATTCGGTCTCCTCACAAATGCTTTCATGCTTGGGCTATTAGATCAACTGAAGCTGGTTCTAAGAATTCTCTGTCCACCCTACAATGAACAGTTTGTTTCCATTCAAACTACTAGAAGTAAGTGTCCGAGGACATGGGAAGATTTTTCACTGGACAAAGCTTTAATTAACTGTTGCATGCATATGGACAGGCTTTGGGAGAAAAATACACTTAGCCAAGAGAAGCTGTATTTAAAAGCAAAGAAACAGACTTTGGCTGCATGATACCGCCTGCCTATCTGTAATATGAAAGCAAAAGAAAGCTACATTTGAGTTGAGTTTGCTAATAATTTTAGGTATCCCTTCTACTCTTGACAGGATTCTGTGGTCATACTGATGGTAAACAGTCCGCCAGCAATTTCTGCTACTTCATTGTCAAAACCAGGTCAGAACTATCCTCTGATGAAAGAAATTGAAATGTAAAATATAATTTTGTAGTTTTTCCTGTAATAAAGAGAGATTAACTACCTCTATGCTAGTAACTAAAACAGGTCAGGCAGTGTCCTTCAGTTCTGAAGTCAACTGGCTTGACAATTTCACATTGTCATAGCTAATCTCTCTCAGCTTCCCAAAACAGGGTAACTGCATTCAAACTGCCTATTGGGAATGGTCCTGACCTCTGTTATCTCCCACCTACCTACCAAAAGTGGTCTGGGAGTACTGTAGTTGATTTAGGTTGAAACTGTACCCAGGGATTGTGCTAGTGATTTGGAAGCTCATGTAATAGCAGTTGGGCTGTAGTAGCTAACCTAGCCATGCTTGGTTGGCTAGTAGAGATGTAGCCTTGGGTTTTTGGGTCCTCTGTCATATATAGTCAAATGTAGTCACAGACACACAGACAAAATTATCCTGACCTTCAGAGGAGACTGCAAGCCATCAGAAAAAATATTGCTTTAACCATTTTCTTACAGAGTTTGTTTAATAGTTTGATCAAAGGAAAACAGGATAGGCAGCTCATGCACGACATTGAATATGGAAAAATTTCCCTGTTATCAGGCCATAGCTTCAAGTGCACATATGGTTAATTCAAATTGTCAGTGACTACTGGGGATTTTCTCTGAGATATTCAAACAATTTTACCTGTCACAGTTGGTGGCTGTGCTTTGATACGTGAAGGGTGACAGATGACTCCACCTCTACAGAGACAGGGAGGGAGAATAGGAAGTAGTTACCAGCAACTTTTGAAAGAAAAAGGCTTTTATAAATAGTACTGTTACAAAACATCAATCACACCATGTAACATACTTCAATTTGTTTATTGCTGAAGTAAAGATAAGGATGTAAATGCAAAACATTTTTTTGAACTTCCTGCTTTATGTAAACATTGCATTATAATAAAGTGTAGATGGGAGATTTTGCAAACATCAATATAAAGTTACTTTACTGATTGATCTCTGTGTATGTACTTTTTATTTGTTTCTCTTTGATCAGGTGATCTGCATGTTCTGCAGAGTCTGTTGAAGACTGAAGAATTACATACCATCTCTCAGAAATCTGCAGAAAGGAAGATTTTGCAGGAAATCTAGGAAAACCAGAGTACTTCCATGAAACTACTGGTTTAAAAGAGGCTAACTTGACTTTCTGGCAAAATAGTAATGTTCTAATCTAAACAAAAATATATTAGAGATAAACATATCAGTCGCTGAGGTTGTCACAACCACTGTTGGCTCTAAAATAGGGAATTTTCAAATGTGCTTAGATTTTGAAGTGCAGAGACAGGCAGTATAATCTTGAAATTTAATCTGTTATGGAAAAGACTAACTCCAAAGCACAGGGATATTCCAAGTGATATTGCAAAAATGTAATATAAAGTATGATATCTGGGTGGGAGAACTGTCATGAGGCTATAACAGGATAATAAATAACACAGGTGATAATAATTTCTATGTATTTTATGACTGTCTTTTCAAAACATTTAAGATTCTATTCAAAATCAATAAAATACAAACAAATAAAAATGGAAAAAATAAAGTAGAAGAGTTAAAACCAGTACACATTACAAGTTTAAAAGATAAGCGATACTGCAGTTGTACATGGCTGAAATCCTGCAATTCTTCTTCAGACTTTGGTAGTCTTTGTGCTTATCTGTGAAGGCCTAATCCAGTTCTATGTAGAAAGCTAATGGAACATTACACCAATCACAGAGGAAAGACTGATGAAACTAGCATGTGTTTTTATGAAGGACAATACAGTGTTGTATTCTGAGAGTAAAATTAGAGACCTAATGATGAAAAGAAAATAGTAGCTTGATTTTCCTGTTGTACTCTCCTATAACACATGAAGGAGACACAAACATTTTCTCTAAGCAATCTGAAAACTCAAACAGTAAAAACTTGTTCTGGGAGAATATCTCTTATATCATGACTTAGAAGCCATTAGACGTACAGACATATTTTTCTTCTTGAGAGAATTTTCTGCATTTGTGGAGGTTCCTTCACTTCAAACCAGTGTAAACATTCTGTGTTGAAGCCCGCTGTTTTACCTTATTAGAAGGCCTCATCCTTCTTAACACCTAGCAATTGTTTCCTGTCTTTATTATGGCTATATTCACTTTAGCAAATAGTGCATCTAACAGACCTTATCTGCAGGGCAAACCAGTTGGTAATGAGGATCCTGTGTCCATATTATGCATGCTTTGGAGGAGTTTATTTTGGACTAGTTCTCATCTGCTTCTGTGGACTGAAAACTCATCGTAGATGGAGTGCTTTTTGATCTCCTGAAGCACAACTTTTGGTTTGAGAGGAATCCATTTGTTGTGCTCTGAAACTGCTCCGTGGTAGGAACTGAAGGACAGCAAGTGGATTAGCTGCTGCAAATGAATGTCAGAAGTGTACTACTGGTTCCTAGAACAACAATGCAGAGGTGTGAAGTTCTTTTTCCATGTGTGTGCTCAGCTTGCCAGCCCCATGACTTTTTGGTAGATTTTTGGTGAGTAGCACAAAAACTTTGTTTGGGAAAGCTACCATCCTATGGGTATGTGTAGGAATGACTGCAGCTCACTGTTCTGCTGGAACAGGAGAACTTCATGATCTTCTCTTTGTCTCCTGGGAGACATTTTTCCAAGCAATGCTCCAAATAATGCATATGAAGGGAAAAGTTTGCTTTCTTCTGAATCCATACTCTAAAAAATGCTGAGTGTGGGGCATGCCAGAAGTCTGGGGCAAGTTTGTCAGATTGAGAAATACGAGAGAGAAATATGCAGTTTACTTTTATAAAGCAAATGAAAAGGCAAAGCAGGAAAGATGTAGTTTTCTGAGCACTTAAGTTGAAGAGCCTGATTCCCTACAGATTCCTGTCTCTTGGGTTTTTTTGGTGTCTGAAGAACAGTAGCCTCTAGCTGAAGCTTCTCTCATGGTGGGGCCATTTACAAGAGCTCCTGTGGGAGTTTTCTGATGATGGATGAAGTGTATGCTAATGCTTCTTATCAGGGCATCTGTGAAAAGCATCTATAGTTATGCACACACAGAGTCTGCCTGAATATCCCTCTTTTTTTTCATGGTAAATATAATTAATGTCCATCCTACACTCTTCTAAAGTATTCAAAATGTTTTTTAAAAGTATATAAAAAATTAAGTAATTTTTATGACTGCACTAAACATCCATATTAAATATTTATTTTTAAGGAAATAAAAAATATTCATATACCCAACAAAGTGCTGATATTCACAAATATTTTATTTTTTTTAAAAATAACACTTTTTGGAGACACTCTCTCCTTGTATTTTTGGACAAAGATTGTTGTTTGGATAGCATGGCTAAGTTAGATTTTCTTGGCTTACTCAATAAAAAGATGCTGTGAAGCATTCTGATTGTCCGTAAAATGAAATTACTGGAAAAATTAACAAGTTTGAAAGGAATCATCTCTGTAATGGGATTTTTGTGGAATTTGACTGTAAGTGGGAATAGATTGAAATACTTGCCAGAAGGGCTGCCTGCCTCAGTGGGCTGAGGTGTAGGGACATTTGCAACCTGTCATCTTCTCCTGGGTGATGGCAAGAGGCAGTCTTCATCTTCTGGGCCTGGACTGGGCTGCATAAGGGGTGTGCCAGCTGCTGATGCTCCTCAGCTGTTGCTGCTCAACTCCACATGGACAAGGCCACCATAAAACTAGAATCACTCCTGAATCTGTCTTGGCTTTTGCCTTGTTTCACTTTGGACTTTAAAGATGCAGAGATATCTCTTTATATTATTTTATCTGGTCACAAAAATGTTTAAACTTTGCTGAGGTATGTAAAATATTTTTCTGCTCAGACTGACATGTCAAAACCACCTGATTGTCATGAACGTCTAGTACAGCTGAGTGTTGAAAGGTCATTGATTCGATTCTACCAATACTTTATACTAAAGAAAAATAGCTTACATTATAATAACAGAATGTGACAATAGTAATCACTTGCTCATTGTATTCCTCTTATATCTCATTGCTATAAGACACTGATTCTTATCCACGGTGTAACCTTATTGATTGGTGACATTATGAGGGTGTGAGCCAAATGAACTTTGTGACTAATCACACTTTTCTTTAGAAACAAACAACAAGAAAAAATTGATTTTGTTCTCCATAGTCTGACTTTTCTTTGCGCTATCTTTTCTGAAAGCTTGTCTTTCTTTGTTAAAAATGTGTGAAAAATTTTTTCCAATTATTTTTTAATTACAAACATCTTGACCTCATTTGTCAGAAAATGCAGAGCTAGACTGTATCATTTAACAAGGGAATACCACACATGTATGATTAATGTATGACACTTTCCACAACCCTACTTGACTCCCCTTGTGAATATTCAATGTATTTAACATTATATTTTCAATTTCAGATGACTTAAAAGTCAAGAGCTTATAGCACAAAGTTCTTCATTTTTTCAAATGAACAATAATAAATGAAAAACAGAACTTTGAGATAATAATAATAATTACATTTATTATTATTTATAATAATTACAAAAAATACAATTGAAGACTGTAGAAAAGACATGCATATCTCTCTGTTCATCTTAAATTTAAACAGAAGTGTGCTGGGGCAAAGGGAAAGTGGGGATGTAGAGAGACATGCATCTTAAAAAGCTGGCAGGGTATCCAGGCTTCTGGCTGGGAAGCAAAGGCAGAGTATGAGGTTTTGAGGACAGCACACCAAAATCCCCTGGGCTGGCAGACTGGAATGCCTTATTATATCAGCAATAATAAATGGGTTGACCTGACCAAGACCATGTAATTTGTGCCCTCAAATCTATTACTGATTTTTATGAATGTAGAGGATGGAGTCATCTTCTCCAGACATAAAAACTTCTGTTGGTGGAAGAACTTGGTTACCATAAGATCCAAATATATACCCCTTTGTCTTCTACAGCATACACCACTCTGCAGGAGGGTCATATCACTTCAGACTCTTCACCTTTGAGCTCCCAGTCCTTCTTGGAACAATGCCATGCATGCTGGTCGGACAAAACTCCCATTGAGAGCACTGGAATTTTGCTTGAGTCTAACATTAAGAACCAGCTCTTGTTTTGTCGCAAGAACAAAAGGACAAGGAGGATTCCCACTGTTTTTTATTTAACTTGGGGCCACATTATAATACTCAGAACTATCCATGTCCTTCTTTAAGCAGCAGGGAGACTATGCAGTCTGTGTATCCTTTTTGAGGTTCAGTCTTCTCTGCATGTGAACCAGTGCTATCCAAATAGTTTACACACCTTTAGGAACAAATAAGTAATAATGAGGCTGGTGTAGATTTTGTATGAGCAAATAAGTGTCTACATTGTAACTTTAGATTTTCTTTGGAATTTTCTTATTCTGCTCCCTTTATGCACTTGAGTGGTTTCACAGCTTCATACAGTATGATTTCATTCCATCTTAGTTCATCATGGCTCAAATGTGTGAGCTCACAATACTCAAATTCATGTGAGGATGAAGACTACACTATGATGTGCTGGTGCAATTTGTTGTTAATCAGTAATTTACGGCTGCATCAGTATAATTTGTCACTTTGTGGTCATAGAAATTGACCCAAAGTTAGAAGTAAATGATAGGTACTTGCTAAAAAGTTAGATATACTATTCCCTTGTTCATTTTTATTAGCTGTTTTTGGTAAATACCATAGCAGAAGCAAACACAATGACAAGAAATGGAATTGTGGTTTTGTAGGTGTCAATAACAAAATTACCATTGATTATTGAAAGGACAGATTTTTTTTCCATATATGTAATTTTAATAAGAATATGTGTTTGTGACAGTAAGGTTATTTGTTTACAGATGTGTCTATATTTGTCTTTTTGTCTTTTCTCATTCCTATCAGATACTACTCATTTTAAGGTTAAGTATCTTCCCAAAATGTAGATTTATTTAAATTAAAACCAATAGAAACTCATAGATCAGAAAAAATAATCGGCTAAGCTAATAGTCTAATGGTTTGAGAAGGCCATATAATAGTCATAGATTTTATTAACAGTCATTTTAACAACGTGGTGTGCTCACGGCATAGCACATTCTTAATAACAGAAGAAGAACTAGCTGCTTGCATACATGGCAAAATGTGGAAGTGCTATTGCAGTCATTTTCAGCAGCAGTTTGTTACATTTCCACACTTGATTTTGGATATGAGTTGTGTTCTGTATTTTAAGGTGTGAAATGTGAATTACAGATGCATTGAGAGACTGAACGATCCATAAGCAAGCCCTGTGCAACTGGATCCTCACAGCCCTTGGCTGGATTCAGGGGACAGGGCCTCTGGAGAGCAACGTAGGAGGCTAGGATTAGGTTACGTGACAACTTTTACTTTAAAATGTACTTTTGTGGGGGCCATGGTGATCCTATAAGCACTAGTTCTGGGCAGATATAATAAATGCCTTGTTAGGAAATATGTGGCAAAACAAGATCTTTTCTGTTTTTGAGGAACAGCCACACTAGGTTTTCAAGGTGATAGTGGCACCTACATTTTTTAAGCCAGCCTTTGAAAACTGATGCTTTTCACTCTATTTACACTCATCACTCATAGCTATTCCCAAAAGTTATTTAGTCCTACACAGTGGCTTACAGCTGTTTAAAGGCAGTGATACCGCTGCCTCAGAGCTTGCTATTGGAATGTAGTTTGTGTAATATGCTGAATTGCACAGTACAAATTAACAGTAAGGTAGCTGCTCCTATATAGAGCCAGCATCTAACAGAGAGATTATGTTAATGGGAATGAGTGGCCCAGAAAATTCCTATTTTGCAAAACTCCTTAGACAACGGTGAGTTTAAATGCCTATAAATCAGCTTTGTGTTACACTGCAGGAGGAATAACTCCCCAGACACCTTATCCTGAAATTGTATTTTTCCATGTTAGGACAGTGTCAGTTCAAAATTTTGGTTATAGACGTGAAGAAGAATATGCCTGGTCTCCACTGTTGTACTGCAAGGTCAAACTTCAGCTTAGGCCAAGTCTTCCTGGATAATTAATAGACACTACAGCAATAGACATACTAGAGTGGTACCTCTGAAGCAGTAGAGTGACAACAGTATGCTGTTAAAGACATATTGCTCCAGATTATTAAATGACGAACACTTGACACAATATTTAGTAACTTGTCATTTATCATTCCTGAAATGTTTCAGGGAATATCTTGGCATTCAAACATCTTGCAAGAGATTAGAATTTTTAAGAGTTTTCTCACTGAAAGTGATTAATTCCAGTTTGTACCTTTGTACCAGTTCTCTGGAGGTTGTTGCATGGGCTGCACAAGACCTTCTTGAGTATGTAAAGAGCTTCATTCAAAGAACTCCCCCTCTGATCTCATTAACTCCGATAGGAGGGTTCTTACATGCAGACACTGTTGATAATAATTATTGAGCTCAATGGCATGCTGAAACTCCACTCTACAATATCTCTTATTATGACGTTGTCTTCATAAACCAATAATAAAGCAACTGAGAATTTCTTGAGGCTAATAGAGTTTTTGCTTATTGCTTTGAAGTAGTGCCAGAGGGAGTAATAAAAAAGTTATGGGCATGTCTCATGCTGTTAGTCTATCTACGTAACGTGGCCTTGGTCATACTCCTGTTTACAATTTTTCTGTACACAAACAACATCAGCAATACAGTATAGTCTTTCTTAGCCCTCCTTGCCTGGCTGTTCTGCCCCTTAGAGATGCTGCTGAGAGCTTTGAGGCCCTCTGCTCTTTGTGCCTGAGGCTGTTGTGCAAGGATAGCTTGCTATGAAATGTGAGTTTGAAATTTCTTCCTGACTTGTGCCCAAACAGCCTCTCTTAGATAACCAGCAACAATTTGGGCTGATATGATCACAGGACATGTCTGTTTGCCAGTAACGATAAAACTAGCTTTCTAGTTTTCTTTTATTTTTCTATTATGGTGCCCAAGCTTTTACTTCATCCCTTTTTTCCTACCTAGAGCAGCTGATTCCTTTACCATATTATTTCTCTCTTGTTTTGGTTGAATTTCAGTACTAGCAGATCTGGCTTATTTCAAATGATCAAGATTTTTCTAAACACTCATATCTATAGTACTGTAGTACCAACTACAAAAAGCTCATTCTGCAATGGAGAAGAAGATGAGAGTGCAAAATAGATAGTATTATGTAAACAGATTGATCTTCCTGAAAAGCTGTCCAGAGATTCATTTCCCTGGGCTTTTTAACATGCTGTGGCACTTCGTACAACTTTGGATTCTGTGTTCTTTGATAATGTTATCATGAGACTGCATTGTTTCATACCTTTAAGGCACCAAAAAATTTAGAAGAATGCAAAATGAGGACTAATTTCAATAGACATGTCTCACCCTATAAATAGAGCCAAGACAATAATAACATCGGCTGTGCTCGGGTTCCTTAGTGGGATCCACTAGCATAACCATGATGGATTATAACCTGAGCATTGTAATACTGCATATAACAACCACTTGGCACTGGATTTAGGATGTCTGTTATGAGTAAAATAATTTGATTGTTCTGAAGTTTATGTGTAACATGAAAGCAAAACTTCTTTATCAGAGATGTGGTGTTTGCTAATATGCTAATGACCACAGGATTTTCAAACACAAGAGTGACAAAGATTATATAACTAACCTGTTAAGATAACTCACAGCCACTTCCATTTTACTAGACCATTACAGGCCTGTGAGCTGCAGAGATGCCTGAACAAATCATCACATGATATTGCAAGATATTTGGAAGAAAATAATTACACCTGGAGAGAGATTTTTATGAAGAATGGTTGATTTCCTCTACCAATATTTTCAGAGAACATTTTATTTGAATGCAATTGCATACATTATTGCACTTTCTAATTGTACTTTGAGCTGCAGATAAAACCAAGGCCAGAATCTCCAGGCCAAATTACATTTTTGTTTAATTTTATTTGCATAAAATACACTAAGCGTAATTGTTCATGTTTCTGCTAAGGAGCCTCAGTGTGATTTTCAAGTTTAGAATGAAACCTGAAGTCATATGATTTTCATAGGTAGATTTGATGTAAGCATGCTCAAGCCTCTTCTCTAAAAATCATTGTTATGGTACAGAATTACATACTAAATGTAATATCTTAACATGATGCAGTACCAGCTGCATGTTGTCAGATTCTGGATCAAATGTAATATAAACACTGCTATGTAAATGTAATAGAAACATTGAATACTAGAGATAATGAAAATACTTTACTGCATTTTTTATCATAGCAGAATTGTTATTTTCCTGCTTTGACTCTAGTAGTGAAATGAATGTTGCACTTCAGGTTATGTCTCTTAAAAGGTAAAAATAATAGTGGAACTAAACCTCATAGTTGGGGTTACAATGAAAGCACATGTTTCTGCTTCTCCAACTTCAGGACATTGCAGCGTGGTGCCTCTTGGCACAGAATTTCACAGTCCTATAAGGCCTCATTCAGGTGGTGTCTTCACGACATTCCTACAGCCCAGCCCCTCTCCATCTTCTGGGTTGGCTTTTATGCTCTTTTCCCCTTTTATTTCACAGACACTTAAACATACATAAAAGTAGTTGCAGCAAAAGATCTGCTCTCATGTTGTTTTGCTTTTGGGCAGTGGTCCATTTCTGTGTGTGGATTTTTTAGCCATTATTTTCTCCAAAGGAATTTCAATAGTTTCTCACCTTTACTCCTAAAAAGGATGCCAGGTTTACCCACTGTCGTCAACATATTTTAAGTCAAAACACAGCAGTATTTAACTTGCTTTCTTAAGGGACTGGTCTAACAGTTCTTAGATGAGTAACATTTCCAAAATATGAGTCTGACTCATTACTTTCTGCCCACATAAACCCCCTTCTAGTTTCATTTGGCTTAGTGGCATTTTTCACTTCCTGTCCTAAACTATCAGAGAGTGTTTGTGTGAATTGTAAACAGTGGCAGGGTTTCCACCTAACTTTTCCAGCTTCTGAGGAGGGTGATGTGTAGTGACAATTGAAGCAGAGCATGCTGAAAGGTTTTACAGTGTCAGTGGTAAAGTAGATTCCAGGTGGGGGGTCAAATTGACTTAAAAATCCTGCAAGGCCTTTTTTATAGGAAACGTTAAAATAGGGCTGTCACCTATCACAGACAGATGGTCATCCTGATTAAGAAGCATATTTCCCTGTTATTTTTATAATACAGTCAAGGCGGATATTTCATCCACTTCCGCATTTGATTGCAGCGACTCTTTCCCTCTCTTTGTGCTTTGTTGCCTTGAGAACGCTTGTCTCCCCGGACTGCTGTCACAGGCCACTAGTCTGTGACAAAGCTCAGTCTCAGTCTCCCACAAAGCTGAAAAAGGGAAAGTTACAAAAGAGCTCTTTTTTCTTCCTTTTGGGTTTTGCCTTTTTCCTCCCTGGGGCTGCAGCAGGGGCTGTGCACACCACAGGAATAGCTTGTAGCAGATGGGACAGAGGGATGTCAGAGGCAGGAGCCAGCAGCAAAGCCCCAGCCCACGAGGCTGACTGTCTCATGTCAGAGGTGCTGCTGCTGTCTCTGCCTTTACCATTTCTGCCCCAGATGCCTTTGCCTGTATTGCAGCTAGCTCTTCCCTTACTTGCACTGTTTTTCCTTTGACCCACATACTTTCAGAAAACTGCCGAAAGTTTTGTTTTTCTCCTTCACACTTACGAGATTGATCGTTTCACTAAACATGTAAACATGTAAGCAAGGCTCAAGAATCTATTTTGGGACAATTCATTCAATTAGAAATAGAATTTCTGTTTTCTTTTTAGAAATATATAAATCAACTGAAATGATGTTCACAGGAATAACTAACTAAATATTACATAATTTTATACAGTGGACTAACAACTCAAAGGTTCGCTGAAGTTACCATCAGAGCTTAAAGCTAGCTAAAGCTAATTCATTACTACTAATGACATAACCTGAACTTCACAGGACACTGTGATAGAATAGAAAATCCACTTGACAATCTGAGGCTGGGACAGACCCTAAGACAGACCCTAATAATCAGAGGCTTCTGAGCATCCTCATCTCCTTTCCTTTCTCCTATGAAATATCCATTCAAGTTCTTAGCTAATAGGGAGATGGACTTGAATGGTTAAGGTTGGATCCAATTATGAATGAGGATGCCTCAAAGTTTAGGTATCTCTATAATTTCGTTCTGCAAGTGGGTTTGCTGCCCTTGCTGAGAACTGCCTCTTTCCCAGGTTGCCCTATCAGTGATAGCTGTCTCCTCTTTGCATCCTACCAGGGTCTCCTGCTAAGCTTTGCTGTGGAGCTTTATCTAGCAGACATTCACAGACACCTTTATCTAACAGGGCAGAGATGGTCACAAGCTTCAAATGATGTTTGTGCGTTTGTCCTCCTTTTCTTAATATAGTAGTATTGTAGTTAGAACATGCAACAAGGAAGTGGGAAAACAAGGTATCTCTTTTTGATAGTCAGTGGCAGAGTAGTATTGGCGTAAATTCAAATTATCAGATAGGATACCTTCTTCAGTTGGGTACTACTCTTTGTCTCCACCTTCCGTGGTCTTCATGACCAGATCTTGAGACTTCTGGACCAGGAGACCTCAGTGCATCTGAAGACCAAATGCTGACATCACCCTCCTGCATCTCCTTGTAAGCGGAAAGATAAAGATGCTTTATTGCTTCATTCAAGGAAGCAGAGAGAAGGGAAACAATCTGTTTCTCTCCTGAAGACAGAATGGGAGAAAGACTAATTTTATTCCAATTTGTGTATTTGGCTGGGGAAAGCTGGAGTCTCAAGCTTAATTCCTCACACCAAGGACCTTCTCCAGTGGCTATTTAATTCAAACATCAAGAATAGCTAGACACAGACATAGAGTATGTCTCTTGAATCATAAAATCATAGAAACATCGAATGGCTTGGGTTGATAAGGACCTTAAAGATCATCTAGTTCCAACCCCCATGGGCGGGGACATCTTCCACTAGACAAGGTTGCTCGAAACCCTGTCTGATCTGACCTTGAACACTGCCAGGGATGGGGCAGCCACAAATTCTCTGGGCACCATGTTCCGGTGCCTCTTCACCTCACAGTAAAGAATTTATTCCTAATTTCTAATGTGAATCTAACCTTTTCCAGTTTAAAGCCATTACCTCTTGTCCTATCCCTACATGCCCTTGTGAAAATTCCCTGTCCAGATTTCTTGTAGGCCCCCTTAAGGTATTGGAAGACTGCTATAAGGTTTCCCAGAAGACTTCTCTTCCCCAGGCTGAACCACCCCAACTCTTTCAGCTTGTCTTCATAGGAGGGATTCTCCAGCCCTCTGAGATCATCTTTGCAGCCCTTCTTTGGACTCACTCCAACAGGTGCATGTCCTTCTTATGTTGGGTGTCTATGGCTGGGTGCAGTACTCCAGGTGGGGTCTCACAAGAGTGGTGTAGAGGGGGAGAATCAGAGAATTACCTCCTTTGACCTGCTGGCCATGCTCTTTTTGAGGTAGCCAGCATCAGTCAAGAATCAATGTTCAATTTTTATTTCACTAGTCTGATTATTACCAATCTAATTTCCTTATAAGGCAGCACCATTTAAATCTCTAAATGAGGTATTTATGTATATCATCCATGTTTTGCAAGTTAGATTATGCTTAGGAGCCTTAAATGTGATTAGCTGTCTAGTTGTTCTTTGTATGCATTTACTTCTATGCTACAGTTGTGTACAGGAAAATATGATCTTAATGCATTTATAATCTTAACCTAAGCAAAGCAGTATGTTTTTTGGTTAAGTTCTGTTATTACTTAGTGCCACATGGTAGAGATTGCAGCTTCATTAAATTGTTTTTTTTCTTCATAGTTTTACAGAGTTAGCTGAAGTCAGTCCTGGAGTAACTCCATTAAATTTAATGAAATTAACTTCAGCATTGATTTGGCCCAGTGTGTTTCTATTTTGAAGTGACAAATTGTCCATAAGAAGCATAGTCTTTTACTTTGCATGTGGTTAATTTCACAAGAATGGTGACAATAATTTTTTGAGGCTCAACATCCTTAAAAATATCTCTGTGGGTCATGCTGAGAATGAGAAATATTATGTATTCATAGCATCAAAGACACCAACTTAAAGCTATAGTTAAAGAAGTAAGCATTCCTGTGGTGTTAAAAGGAATTCATCTGAGGAAAATGGCAGAAATCATTCCTCTGAGAGGAGCAACACTGAACAAATGTATGCAAGTAAGAATGTCTAAATGTTTTACTGTTGTCTATAATTGAATTAGGTTCCAAGTGAATGAAGGAAAAAATAAGACTGTTTGAAAGAAAAGAATCAATCATACTAGTCAATGGGGGATTAAAGAGGAAATGTGACAAACTGATGAACATGTGGCTCTCCTTCACCTGAAAATAAGGGGACACTGGTCATGTTCAAATAAAGCCATCAAAGAAATTTTCTTCAGAATAACACTTAGGACATTTTCATATGAAAAAATCATAGAATAATAGAATATCTCAAGTTGGAAGAGTCCCATAAGAATCATCAATTCCAACTCTCTGTTCCTTGCAGAACTACCTAAACTAAACCATATGACCAAGAGCATTTTTCAGATACTCCCTGAACTGTGACAGGCTTGGAACTGACTTCCCTGGGGAGCCTTCTCCAGTGACTGACCACCCTGATGTACACCCTGCCCACAAAGATGTACAAATACATCTTTGATAGGTAATTATCAATGCTATTTGTTAAGGGAGTGACCAAATCCACAGTTTATTAAAAAGACATGAATAACCTCACTTCACACTGATTCCCTATGTGGGTTTCTTACCATGCCAGGAAATTCTGTGCTGAAATCAGGACATACAATGACATTTCTAATGACTAGATTCAGTTCAGAATTAAAATGCTGTAGTGAGTGTTTCTGTTTATTGAATGAGCCATGAATTACGGCTCTGTTCTCAACACTCTTTCAAATCAAGGAAATAAGACACAGAGCTGTTAAACTTCTATCTCTCCTGCTGAACTATTTCAATATATGTCCTAGAACTTAGATACTGCAAAAAACTCATCTTGAAATTACCCTGCTTCTGTGGTAACATTGTTCCACTTTGTAAATTTATTCAAAATCCATGCAAAAAGTAGAAATGTAATGGCAATAGCCCTCCAGTCCAATGGCTAGCGTATTTCCTGCAGAGATGCAAAACATGGGTTTCTGTCCTTGGCCCAAAATGTACTTAGTGAAAATGGAAAACTAACAGAAGATATAAGAGCAAAATATTCTACAATCTGATGTCTAAGTCACTTTCCTGAGAAGAAAAATTAATAAATAAACCCCAGATTTAATATCTGTTTTCTACAGTGTCTTTCTCAGTGGAGGCTTTAAGGTTTTTTTGACTGAAATGCAGTGCATTAGTTTAGTTGGAAAGCTTGAATAAAACATTTCTTATAGAAACAAACTTTTTTTTTTTTTTAATTGAATTCTTTCCGAACTGCATTATTTTATAATTTAATTTTCCTAAGATCAATGAGTTTAAAATCTGTTCTTCACAAGTTCCCATTCCAGACAGAATCATTTGATCGCGGAAGAATTTAGGTCATAAGTGACCTCTGAGGGCCATCCAGACTAATGTCCCACTTGAAAAGGGACTGAATTCAAAGCTATATCAGGGTACTAGCTCCTTATATCAGGGCCTTATTTAGCCAAGCTTTTAAAATTTCCAAGAAGATGTTTTTGCCTTAATTATTCTTAGAAAAGACTATGAGCTCCCAATTTCTTTATTTAAATATTTTTACTGATATGTAGTAAAAAGCTGTAGTGATGGAACCGTCTGACTTAAATGCTAGCCACCAAGGACAATTTTAGCTTGGAAAGACTTGGGTCTATATACAGTGAAGGAATAAGCTGTGTCCTCTGCCTGGTGCTATGGGATAACAACCTACACTAGCTGCTCTGGGCCGTCCTCTGAAGGAGATTCCTTTTGTGAAGCTGGAGAACTTTTTTTTGTTTGAGTTATCCTTGATCTTACATATTTGCTGAAAATTCCTGTTCATTATTTTGAAGTGTTTTGATTGTATTTATTCTTATACATGAGTGCTTATATGACTTCACCACATGGGTTCATTTTATGCTTACTATATAAATTAAGTCTTGTTTTGATTTTGAGCCAAGCAAGTCACCATTTATTTGTGTGTCACCATATATTTGTATGTGCTTCCAGAAATCACACTGTAATCAGTTCCACTATTTATTTTGAAATTCATTCTTCATTTGTTTGCATCACTAAGAACGAAAAAGCCAACAAACTTTTATAAACTTCCGTGAACGTTTACCATGAGAATTAAGTAAGGTAAAGATTCATTTCTGCCTGCTTTTTGCTTTTAAAGAAGATGTGTCTTTCTGGTCTGCTATTTCTCCCCTTTCCTGGTACCATGCACCCTAGATGTGAAGCCTCTCTCAAAATTTGCTGTTATCTTTTCTGGCTAGTGGAATATTTCTTCAATCTTCTTCCAGTTCTGGTTTTGAGCAATTGGGTTATGCTCCACATGGTTTCTCCATTGCACCTTAGATTAGTCAAGTGACCTAAACTGCAGTAATAATTTTTCTAGAGATTCTTCATTGGTGTCCATCATCTTAAGCCTGAGCCCCACCCTAAAGACACTTAAATGTGTATATACTTTTTAGGTTACCTCTCATGGTATTTAAGGTTTTTTAGGTTATCGCTCATACTATTTAAGTTTTGTCTTCTTGTAACACTTTGATTTTAGCTTAAATTTTAAATGCATTCATTTTATTCTTTCTTATTCTGTGAATTTCTCTTCTGCTCATGTCTAGTTCTCCATGCCACATAGGGTCATATACTTTTGTTGATATCAAATTATTTTTTTATAACATGTCTTTCAACAGAAGATGGACTTGAATTCTGAAGGCAATCGTTTTTTAATGCATGTTCACTCTGGGTCATTTTTTCTACTACATTGATTGTATCACATTGTGGGCGATATTTATAACCTCTTCATCAGCTTTCCTTATCTCATCTCTGATAGTCTTTTTTCTTTTAACATCTTCTGTGGCTTTAACATAGTCTTTTAAAGTTTTAAATTAATCTGTTAATCTGCTACACCATTCTTTATTTTTATTATTTTTGATATCCTGTGTTATAACTGACTCGTGTTTCTTTCGTGTGGTTCTTTGATGTTGCAAGTCTTGTTTTCTTGTATATTCTGATTTGCTTGTATGAAAGAGTGGCTTCTTATCACAGTTGGCTTTCAACAGTCAGATATTACTCTTGTCTCTTGAAACAATAAATATACAGGGCTGGTCATGGTGCTTAATTTATTTTCAGTGACTTTGTTTAGCATTTTCAGCTCTCCAGTGATCTTATTATCAATAAAATGTGCTTCCAGGAACATCTGGAAGTGTTACAGTCATCTCTACCACTCTCTACCACATTCCTCCCTCAGAAGACTCTTGGAGAGATTTTTCCTCATGATTGTTCTCTTTAGGCGTTCAGTTTTCTTAGGCACCATGCAACACAGCTATGATGAAAAGGGATATTGCTAAGAGACAGTTCTGTGTTTCTTGGCCATGCTCACCTAACATGTGCCAGTAAGATTACCAAATCTCATATTCCCTTATCATATGACAGGAGTCAGTATCTGCTTGAAACAAATGGCTACTAGCTGAATGTAGCTCTTGGCAACATTTTATTTTGTAAATGGAAAACCATTCTTTTTTCTTATTTATTCGTTGTAGCAACATAGAAGATTTTTTTTTTTTCCTTTGGCATCCATTGAAGTTTTATGGAATCCATTGCAATTTAGTATTAATTAATATCCACTTACAGAAAAGTGTTGACAATAACTTTCCAAAATTGTGAATTTGACATTTAGCAGCATCGTTTAAGAAAGCAAGAGGAGCTTTCCAAACTACAGTTGAAAGTAAATTAAGTGTGATATAAATGTTTATAACATTTATAATGTTCAGTCACTTAATGAGTGGCTAAGGAAGCTTTTGTTACAGCTGGAGACTTCCACATGGATGACATGAGATACTTCCTCCCCAGTTACCTTGCCAGACATTATGTTTTGCCTCAAGTATTTCTATTTAAAATACTCATTACTTTAGCTTGCACAGTTGGAACTAAAATTCTGTGTACCAGGGCCAGTGCGCTCTAGTGATTTTTCTTTTTATTTCAAATCCTTTAATAACAGGCTACTGCTTTAGTTTGCTGCCCACTGTGAAGGGGTCCAAAGCAAGAGGTTTCGGGAGACCGGATATCATACTCAAATAGCAGGTATCTGCCTCCATCAGACCTTGTGTTCATTTACCAAGTTAAGGCTGTCACTGTAACAGCTGTCATATCCTTAATTTACACACTTACCCAATGGCTGAATCATAGAATCATAAAATCATAGAATAGTTAGGGTTGGAAAGGACCTTAAGATCATCTAGTTCCAACCCCCCTGCTATGGGCAGGGACACCTCGCACTAAACCATGTCGCCCAAGGCTCTGTCCAACCTGGCCTTGAACACCGCCAGGGATGGAGCATTCACAACTTCCTTGGGCAACCCATTCCAGTGCCTCACCACCCTCACTGTAAAGAACTTCTTCCTTATATCTAATCTAAACTTCCCCTGTTTAAGTTTGAAGCCATTACCTCTTGTCCTACCACTACAGTCCCTAATGAAGAGTCCCTCCCCAGCATCCTCATAGGCCCCCTTCAGATACCGAAAGGCTGCTATGAGGTGTCCACGCAGCCTTCTCTTCTCCAGGCTGAATAGCCCCAACTCTCTCAGCCTGTCTTCATACGGGAGGTGCTCCAGCCCTCTTATCATCCTCGTGGCCCTCCTCTGGACTTACTCCAACAGCTCCATGTCCTTTTTATGTTGAGGACACCAGAACTGTACGCAGTACTCCAAGTGAGGTCTCATGAGAGCAGAGTAGAGGGGCAGGATCACCTCCTTTGACCTGCTGGTCATGCTTCTTTTGATGCAGCCCAGGATACGGTTGGCTTTCTGGGCTGCAAGCGCACACTGCTGGCTCATGTTCAGTTTCTTATCAGCCAACACCCCCAAGTCCTTCTCTGCAGGGCTTCTCTGAATCAATTCTCCTCCCAACCTGTAGCAGTGCCTGGGATTGCCCCGACCCAGGTGTAGGACCTTACACTTGGCTTGGTTAAACTTCATAAGGTTGGCATCAGCCCACCTCACAAGCATGTCAAGGTCCCTCTGGATGGCATCGCTTCCCTCCAGCGTATCAACTGAACCACACAGCTTGGTGTCGTCAGCAAACTTGCTGAGGGCGCACTCAATCCCGCTGTCCATGTCACCGACAAAGATGTTGAACAGGACCGGTCCCAACACCGATCCCTGAGGGACATCACTCGTTACAGGTTTCCAACTGGACATCGAGCCATTTACCGCAACTCTTTGCGTGCGGCCATCGAGCCAGTTCTTTATCCACCGAGTGGTCCATCTGTCAAATTGATGTCTCTCCAATTTAGAGACAAGGATGTCGTGCGGGACAGTGTCGAATGCTTTGCACAAGTCCAGGTAGATGACATCAACTGCTCTGCCACTGTCCATCAGTTCCGTAGCCCCATCATAGAAGGCCACCAAATTGGTCAGGCAAGATTTCCCCTTAGTGAAACCATAATGGCTGTCACCAACCACCTCATTGTTTTTCATGTGCCTTAGCATGCTTTCCAGGAGAATCTGCTCCAAGATTTTGCCAGGCACAGAGGTGAGAGTGACTGGTCTGTAGTTCCCTGGGTCTTCCACCTTCCCCTTCTTGAAAATGGGGGTCATATTGCCCTTCTTCCAGTCATCAGGAACTTCACCTGACTGCCATGATTTTTCAAATATGATGGACAGTGGCTTAGCAACTTCATTCGCCAGCTTCTTCAGGACCTGTGGATGGATTTCATCAGATCCCATGGACTTGTGCACATTCAGGTTGTTAAGATAGTCTTGAATTTTAGCCATGTAGTTATTTTTCAATATACTTACAGAGAATCCTCTAGCTTATTTGCTGAAGATTCTTGAAATGGCATTTGCCTGAGCTGTGAAGAGCTCTAAAGATCCTCCAAAGAGTTTGTTTTGTAGAGAAAGGGTTTAATCCATTCTACTGACTGGGGGACTGGTCTTTTCCTGTCACGTGTCAGGGAGAGGAGTGTACATTAGATGTTTGTCTTTTTACACCCCCATCGGTATTTGAAGAGGTATAAGGCAATAATTGCTCTGTTAAGGCATTCCCTGCTGTCAGTAAACAAGAGAAGAGTCCACAGTTACACTAAGTAGTTGAGTGGGAAACTGCCAACACTTTTTTTGACTAAATCCATAAGGTTGTTGATGAAATGTATATTGTGCAGGTGAACAGTCATGAGCTTCAATATGGAAAGTAGATGGTGTGCTTGGATCTTTCATAGATGGGTTTGAAAAAGTAGTTAAATTAACCTCCTTGTTATTTCATTCTGGGCAACAAAAAGTGGAGGAATGTTATATTTAGTAAACGACCAGGACAAGAACTCTAAAGTTTCCCTGTTCATTACAAATGCTTGAAGATTCTGCTTTTCTTCTGTTGAAAAAGACCACATGTATGATATTGCCGTGGTTATGATGATTTTTCAACATACAAGATGTGTCTTTTCATCAGCACCTGAGCACCACTAAATATATTATCAATAGACAAATTTATGCAAGTCCAACCTATATTTTAAATAAAGTCTGAATAAAAACTTTGCACAGGTGGTTATTTAACCAGCTTTAACACTCTAGCACCTTCCTTCCTCCTGCCTTCCTGCCTTCCTGCCTTCCTGCCTTCCTTCCTGCCTTCTTGCCTTCCTTCCTGCCTTCCTGCCTTCCTTCCTGCCTTCTTGCCTTCCTTCCTGCCTTCCTGCCTTCTTTCCTGCCTGCCTGCCTTTCTGTCTGCCTGCCTGCCTGCCTGCCTTTCTGCCTGCCTGACTGCCTTCCTGCCTAACTGCTTGCCTGCCTGCCTGCCTGCCTACCTGCCTGCCTTCCTGCCTGCCTTCTTTCCTGCCTGCCTGCCTTCCTTCTTGCCTTCCTTCTTGCCTTCCTGCCCACATTCCTGCCTTCTTTCCTGCCTGCCTTCCTGCCTTCCTTCTTGCCTTCCTGCCTTCTTTCCTGCCTGCCTGCCTTCCTGCATTCCTTCGTGTATTCCTTCCTGCCTGCCCACCTTTCTGCCTGCCTGACTGCTTGCCTGCCTGCCTTCGTGCCTTTCTGCCTTCCCGCATTCCCTCCTGTATTCCTTCCTGCCTGCCTTCCTGCCTGCCTTCCTGCCTTCCTTCTTGCCTTTCTGCTTGCCTTCCTGCCTTCTTTCCTGCCTGCCTGCCTTTCTGCCTGCCTGCCTGCCTGCCTTTCTGCCTGCCTGACTGCCTTCCTGCCTAACTGCTTGCCTGCCTGCCTACCTGCCTGCCTTCCTGCCTGACTGCTTGCCTGCCTGCCTGCCTTCCTTCTTGCCTTCCTTCTTGCCTTCCTGCCCACATTCCTGCCTTCTTTCCTGCCTGCCTTCCTGCCTTCCTTCTTGCCTTCCTGCCTTCTTTCCTGCCTGCCTGCCTTCCTGCATTCCTTCGTGTATTCCTTCCTGCCTGCCCACCTTTCTGCCTGCCTGACTGCTTGCCTGCCTGCCTTCGTGCCTTCCTGCCTTCCCGCATTCCCTCCTGTATTCCTTCCTGCCTGCCTTCCTGCCTGCCTTCCTGCCTTCCTTCTTGCCTTTCTGCTTGCCTTCCTGCCTTCTTTCCTGCCTGCCTGCCTTTCTGCCTGCCTGCCTGCCTGCCTTTCTGCCTGCCTGACTGCCTTCCTGCCTAACTGCTTGCCTGCCTGCCTGCCTGCCTACCTGCCTGTCTTCCTGCCTGCATTCCTGCCTTCTTTCCTGCCTGCCTGCCTTCCTTCTTGCCTTCCTGCCTGCATTCCTGCCTTCTTTCCTGCCTGCCTGCCTTCCTTCTTGCCTTCCTGCCTGCCTTCCTGCCTTCTTTCCTGCCTGCCTGCCTTCCTGCGTTCCTTCCTGTATTCCTTCTTGCCTTCCTGCCTACCTGCCTTCCTGCCTTCCTGCCTGCCTTCTTGCCTGCCTGCCTTCCTGCATTCCTTCCTGTATTCCTTCCTTCCTTCCTGCCTACCTGCCTTCCTGCCTTGCTGCCTGCCTTCCTGCCTACCTGCCTTCCTGCCTACCTGCCTTCTTTCCTGCCTGCCTGTCTTTCTGCCTGCCTTCCTGCTTTCCTGCCTGCCTTCCTTCTCAGAGAAGGGAGTGTGACGGAAGTGTGTCAGGTACTTCAGATCTTTCAAGACACGGGTAGAGATAATTAGCTCTTTATCTGTAAATTGCGTGTTTATCCAGCAGTAAGAAAATGACTCCGTATCGGGAACTCATGGCCCTTTAACAGTGGAATGTGCAGACAAACTCTGCAGCGGAGGATTTATCTGGTGATGTTACTTCCATGGAATGTTTCTTTTCTGCCTGTAAAACTGTGCCTCCCTCCCCACACCTTGCCATCCCTCCACTCGCACATCTGCATAGTCCCCTGAGTTTGTGATTTACTGCTTTGATTGAAAACAGGAAGGCTAAAGTTACTCGCAAGTATAAAATTACATTCGTGTCAGAGTTAGGAAATAAACCTCTTTTTTTCAGCCTTTTGTTTGTTTCTTTGCTTTTGTTTTCCTCTGTTTTATGTGTAGATTTTGATAGACATGCTGTTATAGAGTCATAGACTCATAGAATGGCTTGAGTTGCAAGGGACCTTAAAGGTCATCTAGTTCCAACCTCTCTGCCACAGGGAGGGATACCTTCCACTACTCCAGGTTGGGCAACCTGTTCCAGTGTCTCACCACCCTCACAGTATTTATTGCTAATATCTAATCTAAGTCTACGCTATTTCAGCCATTACCCCTTGTCCTGTCACTACTTGCCCTCGTAAAAAGTCCCTCTCCAGATTTCTTGTTGGCTCCTTTAGGTACTAGAAGGCTGCTTTGAGGTCTCTCTGGAGCCTTCTTTTCTCCGGGCTGAACCACCCCAACTCTCTCAGCCTCTCTTTGTAGGAGTGGTGCCCCTGCCCTCTCGTCATCTTTTGGCCTCTTCTGGACTCGCTCCAACAGGTCCATGTCCTTCTCATGTTGGGGGTCCAGAGCTGAACATGGTAGTTCAGGTGGGATCTCAGGAGTAGATGGGCAGAATCACCTCTCTTTACCTGCTGGTCATGCAAGTTGTGGTAAAATTGTAGATAGGTTAAATTTATAGGTAAAATTTTATAGATAAAATTCTATAGGTAAAATTTCTTCAGAACACAAATTATCAAAATCAATTGACAACTTCTATGCTGGGTATGTAATTCTGGTACATAAAAAAATCACAACCCTTTGGCTCCCTTTCTGTCCAGGTAAGTCTCCAAGTCTGCCTGGTCTTGCTGCCTGTCGTTCTGTAAGCTTGGCTACTAAAGTATCAGTGGCATGAAAAGAATTTTATCAACACAATAGCAAATCTTTATAGCTCTAGGGATATCTCTAAAGGAGTCTTTTCTGGTGATCATTAGGCATGAACCTTATACGCAGAATGCTTCACCAGTGTTGAATTTGACTGTGCCCTTTGAATGAAATGGTATTTGTTTGCTTTACAGAGACAATGCCCAATAGACAAATATTTCCATCACTTGGCTACATCAGAGGGATTATCAGAACTATTTGGATATCATTAAATAATCAAGGAGAAGAATGCTGAATTATTTAAGATAAGTTGCTGTGGAAATTAGAGAAGAGATGAACTATATGTGACGGATGGAATAAGCCACGGCCTTTTCTGACATATACAATCTTTATTATTGTTAAGAAAAGTGAAGCTGTGACTATCAAGAGAGAAAGTTGTCCTTGAACTTACCTTAATATTTTTCTTCTCTTGCATTTTTGCTTTATGCTACTTCCCTCTTGAAGGAATATGTTGCATTGCTTGTGTATAAGGTGTACATTTACCTGCAGCATTTGCAAACTGTTTATATGTGCTGCTGTTTAATAGAATAGGCAGCTGCTCAGTGTGTTGCATAATGCTAGCAGTTCTATATGAAGAAAAAAGAGATTTTGCTTTGGATACAAACTGACATTTGAAATATGGTCTTTATATGTTTTGTCTTGTCTTTTAGGCATCAGTAAAGGCATGCACACGAGCAGTGCTCATGGCATGTCTAGGACCTTGCAATGATCACTATTCCTCAGTCTGTGCTGATTTGTTCTTCTGCCCATGTCCTTGTTGGTGTTTCTAGCATGGGGTTTCAGACAGCTCACTCTGGCTGCCAGCTTCTTGCCAGATGCAGTTCAAGGCATTGAGCATCAGCTGTAGAAGAAACCTTTCCCTTGTATAAAAGCTGATATGCCTTCCCCAATCAAAATATGCCTTTTTTTTTTTTTTCCTAGAAAAGCATAATTGATTTTAACTGTTTAGTCCATTGAATAAGCTCTAGTGCCTCATCTGTCTTTGGATGCTGACCTTGTCATTGATTACTCCTCGCCTAGTTTTTAATTTATTCGTAACACATTTCTAATCTCAGTTGTCCATGATAAAACGTGGAATTTGGAGGGCAGGAACTTCATTGTCATACTTGATTTATGTAGGCGGCTGCTGATACTGAGGGTCTGACTTATTTGTCCTTCCTGTGCCCTCACACTCACTGGAAATGGGCAAAAAGACCTGACACAGTATGAGAGATGTGACAATGAAAAAGAAAAATATTATTGATGGATGTGTTTGGTCCAGTGTAATTGTCTCAGGTGGAAATGTCTAGTATCTTGAGGTTGTCAGAGGGAAAATTCATCTGTCCAATACTGTTCCAAAACTACATCCAAAAGCTGAATATTTCATAATTTCATTAACGTCTCTACCTTGTGTTACTGTATGCTTCTGACAGATTTTTACACAAGACAGAAAAAACCTGACATACAACAGTGACGTGTTTGTCATTCAGTTTGTCGGACCTCCAGTATATATGGAATATAAACTATTCAGCACATGTGCCATGTGTCATGTGCCAGGAGGCTTGTGAGGAGCTTCAGATCCACTCTGCACTTGTTGTGGGGTCGATCACTGCATGCACCGTAAATCCACTGTACCCTGGGAGCTCCAGATTCATTCTGTATGCACTAAAGGCTGATGTATCAGTGTTCAGGGGATGCATCCAAAATCTCTGCTGCATAGCCAGGAATCTTGAACAAATACAGCAAATTCTGCCTGGCTGAATTTCTAAACAGAAGAAAGAAAAGAGGCAGGATAACCCAGTAACATTGTAGCCCTCATACTCAAAAGAGCTACCCCCCTCATCCTGTAGGAGTACGCCTTTCCTATATTCTGCATGAATCTCTGCTATGTGTCATTTTGCATTCCCCCTTGGGTGAGTACCATGTCTGTATGTGAAACTAGACCCTGAGCCTGCATAATCTCTTGTAGTTCCACCAGCATCAGTGGGGGTTATGCTGGTTTGCTTCTGCTCCTGATTTGGCTCCATTCCCTGGCTTCTTATTAACTGATAATTGTTCCCTTTTTTTTTTCTTTTTTTTTTTTTTTTAAAGAAAGAAAAGCAGTCACAGAATAGTAAATGATAATAATACATTACTGCATGGATGCATGTATCAGCATATGTTTGTGGGGGGATGTGAGAGGCTGAACTGTGGGACGACCTTCCTGACATTCTCCAAAGCCTTTTTTCTTTTCCCAGGCTTTTTGGGAGGGAGTTTGTCTGTGGAGGGGAATTCATTAGGTATGCTGGAGAAGAGATTTCTTGTGTTTGCTTGCAGATCTTTATACCCTTCATGGAGTGGGGTGCATGGTTCCCATAAATATGTGATAATGATCATTCGGAGTGTGAATGTTAATTTGTGTAATGGGTTCCCAAAATATGGGCCATGTGCCTGTTGAGTATGTTTTATTTTAAAATAAATGTGCATACAAAATACACACACAGACACATGCTGCCTGCATATGCATCCATAATTAAAAAATCTAAAATTATAATTTGTTTTTGAAGGAGACAAAGCAACAACTCCCCCAGTACACTTGTAACCATTGAGCAGGAGCCCAGCCGTCAGGATGGTTTTGTGAGCCCTGCCAGAGATCACAGTCCCACCAGGACAGCTGCAGCTACAAAGCACCCCAGTGACCTAGATTCAGCTGTAGATTACTGTCTGCTTTGGCCTGTGCTTCCCATCACTGCACCAGGAGTCTGATTTTGTTGCACAAGCTAACTTGCTTACTGCTCTGACCCATTTTACCATAGCAACCTGGTTTGCTGTACCAGAGGCTAGAAAAAGCGCACAGGCGACTTTTTCAGGATCCCAAGATTAAGTTCACTCTCTGCTCTTTTTTTTTCTTCTTCTCCTTCTCTCTCCTGAATGTGCTTAGCAGACATGACAAAGAAGAACTGACACTTTCCAACAGCACTGGAAGCCAGGAAAAGATTTAGGGAGGTATTACTTATGTACTTCTAACACATTGTTCATCCTGATGAATGTTTTGGACTTACTTACACTTCTTACCCTGGTAAATTTAATCAGATGCTTCCCTTGCACCAAATGTCTTATTCCCAATTTTTCCTTATCCATCCCCATCCCTTTCCCCCAATATCCTGCCTAGTTAACTTTCATAAGTATATTTCATTACATTCTATGTTTTCTATTTTCTGATAACACATGAATAAGTGCAATCAGACGCTCAGGAATAAAACTGTTTTCAATATAGTATGTTATCTGTTGTCCATACGTTTATATGTTTACATCAGTGTACTTGTTAGAAACAGGAGAAGGCAGTTTAGAAGCAGCACTTTTCAGACATTAATTTACTCTTTTGTAGACATTATTCTGACTGGGAAAAGAAGAAAAAGATAACCCAAACCATTATGGATAATAGTGGCGAGATTTCAGAAAATCAGATATTGATGATTTTTCAAGACTTGTTCTTTTTTTTTTTTTTAAATGTTGCTGAGGAAACACTTCATGTTTGCTAAGCTTGGAGATGTGCATGAAGATATAGGCATGTGCGAAAAAACACAAAATCGCGAGAAAGTCAAAAGAAGACAAGTGTTATGAAAGACATTGGCTTTTCCCTCCATGTTTCACATATTTCTTAGAGGCTCTTAAAACACCTGAACATTTTTGCTAGCCAGCCAAAGGAACTTTGCTCAGCACCTACCAAGCCCTGCCATGACTGTTCCTGCTCTCCTTTGTGCTGGGAAAGGCACAGTCAGGCTCCCAGGCACCAGAGATGCATTTCATTTTGCAAAATATTTTGGGAATCTGTTTTGCAACCCACACAGAGTCCCAGATATTCACAAATCATGAAATTTATGAGTTTGCTGATGGCAATGCTCTCTGAGTGAGTGGTTGGTTTAGGCTTATGCCTGCTATAGACACATAGCTCCTCGTCATGTTGTTTCATTTATTTTTAGTAACTAAAAACTAGTAAGTGGGTTGATGTTTTGCTAATCAGTGCTGGTATTGTATAAGGCTCAAGTTCCATATCTCTCCCAGCCAGCTAGTAAAACAAAGTACAAGAGTGGTACTACGTAAGACTCTCAAAAATAATGCAAGGTGCCGAAATGGTCTTGATGTAATTGAGAAGTACATCTCTCGACATTTCTCCTTCAGAAGGACTATCCTTATCTCCAGGAATGTAGATGTTTGAACTGAACACCCTTTCAAGCATTTCAGCTCTCATACAAGGGGAAGGTTTCATATACAGCTGACGGCCAATGCCTTGAACTGTGTCTGACAAGAAGCTGTAAGCCAGAATGAGCTGTCTGACCCCACGTATGAGAAACACCACAAGAACATGGGCAGAAGAACAAACTGGCACAGATTAAGGAATAGTGATCATTTGAGAGGTCTTAGATGAGCACTGCTTGTGAGTATGCCCCTACTCCACAGTAAATAGGAAGCTGTCCAGCAGTCCTGCGAACACAGCTCTCCTTGACAATATGTAACAAGGCCTTATCTGGGCTTACCTCAGGGTAGCATGTTGTCCCGTGTCCTCAGAATGGAATGGAAAGTCAAATTCTGTATAGATGCATTTTCAAGAGGCTTCAAACTAGAATTGCAAGCAGATCATACAGAAGCAAATTACTCCAGAGAGGGGAGAGAGGCAAGGATGAATGCACCCAAGGTCTATTACATTCAGAAACTTGCAGGCTCTATGTCAAAAGAAAAGATATTTAAAAAATAACACCACTGCTATCATTTAACCCTGTAAAAAGACCCAAGCACCTCAGGTCTTATACTTTATTGACATCTCCTCCCCAAATAAAATACAAATTTAGTTGATAAAACCCCATAACAATTACTACATCCTACCTCAGCATTTTGACATTTGTCATAATTTCCACTAAGTTGGACTAAAAGTCATCTACTAGTTGTCATTTGGAGGATATAGACCTGGCTTTTGGTACAGACAGGTCTGACAGCTGCTGGGACCAGCAGACTGCTGTTGGTGGGCAACAGACATCTACGCCTGTACTGTCCCTGCACCTCTCCCTTGTCCTTTGCCAGACCTAACTGCGACTAGCTCCGCTAGGATAGTGTAGTACTCAAATTTGGGGAAAATAAATATCTCCCTTAATTAGTGTAAAAAAATTGAAATTCCCTGTCCAGATTTAACTAAGTCAAATTAGTGAAATCAAATTGCAGCAGGGCTTCAACAGAAATGGAAAAGAGACACTGAGTTGACAGCCACCACTGTCATAGAATCATAGAATCATAGAATCATAGAATCATAGAATAGTAAGGGTTGGAAAGGACCTTAAGGTCATCTAGTTCCAACCCCCCTGCTATGGGCAGGGACACCTTGCACTAAACCATGTCGCCCAAGACTCTGTCCAACCTGGCCTTGAACACCACCAGGGATGGAGCATCCACAACCTCCCTGGGCAACCCATTCCAGTGCTTCACCACCCTCACTGTAAAGAACTTCTTCCTTATATTTAATCTAAACTTCCCCTGTTTAAGTTTGAAGCCATTACCTCTTGTCCTACCACTACAGTCCCTAATGAAGAGTCCCTCCCCAGCATCCTCATAGGCCCCCTTCAGATACCGGAAGGCTGCTATGAGGTGTCCACGCAGCCTTCTCTTCTCCAGGCTGAACAGCCCCAACTTTCTCAGCCTGTCTTCATATGGGAGGTGCTCTAGCCCTCTTATCATCCTCGTGGCCCTCCTCTGGACTTGCTCCAACAGCTCCATGTCCTTTTTATGCTGAGGACACCGTATGTTCATGACGCCGTAATTCTATACTTGTCTTTGTCCTCTAGGCTGACCTCACCTACATGGTGAATATGGAAGTCAACAAGAAAGTAAACTATAATGCACAATGCATGAATACCTCAAAGACAAAATCACCCTTTCTCAAAGAGTTCAGAGTCTAAAACCCCTATATTTATCTAGAGGAATTCTATTTTCTAAAGACTGGGCCCGAGTGTCATTTTCAGGGCTTCCTGGAGGATTAAAAAAACTCATATGTGTAAAGGGAGAGATATTCTCTCTCATGCTTCCACTGCCACATGCCCTTCAGTTATTTCATGGACTACACGGGATTCATTAACCAATCTTGTGTATGGACTCACCTTAGTGAACTGGTCAGTTCTTTATTGCTTACTGGGGCTCTAATGTTCTTAATCACAGGCACTATTAGATTGCTTCCAATATGAAGAACCATCAAAGGTGCAGTTTGCCAAATATGGCTTTTAAAGGAAGAAAGGGTGTGTAGCCTGAGTTGAAATTCAGTGGTTCTAAGCATTGAAGGCTTTGTCATTGTGCAGAACCTTAAAAACCACCTAAATATTAGATCTTCTTGGGCATAAGTGTTTTATTTTCTATCAGTCATTTCTCAGGTAATGTTCATGGTCTGGACAGCAATATAACATACCCTTATAGGTTATATTTGATCACTTTATTGGAAAGACTTTAGAAACTAAGAGTTACAGGTCATGTGCAGGTAGGTGTAGGAATTGTCCCTCACAAAAAATTCTCTCTTACCACTGACTAGAGAAATGTCCAGCCAAAAAGCTATCAATCAGACTGAGATTGTGACTGGGAATCCTCTTATGGCATAGAGCTCCTCTAAAGTTAAGGAACATGAAACTACCGCTGTGGGAATCTGAAGTTGGTATCAGTCGAAGAGATACAGCAGAAGCATAATAAAATTACTAAAAATCAAAGACAATGCCCTTTTTTGACTTCCTCTGAAAAGTAAACTGAATCTCTTTTGCTGAGTGTCTATTGAGGGGATAAACCGTAAACTGCAGATGTTTACGTAATTTATGGATGGTAATTTTACTCTTCTCACTCACCACAGACAATGGCTGCAATCTACATTCCCCAGTACACATATCCTTTGATCTGGAACAGTCTTTTAACTAAACGTCCTTATTCCTATTCATGTTTAGAAACCAGTTTGTATAACTTACTATTTAGCATAAACCAAAGCACCTAGAGGCTCTAGGTAAGGTCAAGAACATACAAATGAAGTTTTCCATTTCTCTGTCATATACTGGTGAAGGATAAGCAGTTCTTTCGGCTTTTTCTAAACACATAGTTACAGATAAGTACACAGCTAGAAACAAAAAGGTAATGGTTTAGTTAATTGGAAAAATACAAAAAGCACTGGAAAGCTGTGGAGATAGATGGAAATAAAAAAAGGAGAATTTGGCAAGCAGAAGTAATGAAGCTGGCACAAGAAGACTTGCAAGAGAGAGGCTGGAAGGAATGGAAATACAGATCTCAAGAGCATGAGAAGATCCTCAGCTGGGAAAAGTGAAGCCAGAGTTGGAAGACACCACTAGTGTCCAGTGTTTATGAAAATGTTCAGCTGCTTCTGCTTTCAATGAATCTTATGCAGCTGCTGGATCTGTCTAGGAATGTCTTCTTCCTCTGGGACTGTGTGATATACATCAGTGTTGGGAAGAGATAGAGCCTCTATTTCCATTCCAAACTGTGCGGTCACACAGGATGAGGAGACATATTTCTTGTCTGAATAATAATTTAAAGTAAGTTTAATTAATTAAATACTCCTTGTTTATTTTTATTCATGCCCTCTGTCTCCAGCTGCATCTGAATCTGCTCACATTTCCCAAAAGTCCTTCCACAGTACATAGAACTGTAATCATCAGGTAAATTTAAAATGACATAGAAAGAATAGTTTATTTCGCTAATATTCATCCAGCAGGAACTTCAAAAACCCAAAACCCAAAAAACCCAAGGCTATTTGCAAAGCCAGTGCTTCTAGACAGGTGATATAAGATTTCTTAATTTTTGTGCCAGGCACTAGTGTTTGGACCCGGATGGTCCTACCAGAAGGAGAGAAAACAGTGGGAAAAAGAGTGAGGCTGAAATGGCTTTGAAGTGCTGGGTTTGCTTTTGCTACTGCTCCTGAGAGGATGTGTGAGCGAGAGAGATTATGGCATGCTGTACAGCATCTCTGCCTTTCCCCCCCTCTGAATTATTGATTGCAATAAGGGTGATTCTGTGTTTGCTTAGAAGCCAGCAGGGCACATCTCCTTTGAGCAGGCTTTGGTCCATGCAGACATTCCAGCGATGTTTGTAAATTTCATTAACACATTCCTGTTTTAATGTTGCTCTCTTCTTCATGTAACAGATGCAACAGAAGGGTACCTTGCCTGGTGCAACACATTGAGTAAAAGAGGGGACTGGACTTCTTAAAGGCAAGGATGGCAGATACAGAAGGCAACTGAAGTGAAAAGAAAAATGGAAACACCAAACCAGGTGTTGTGGAGTGGAATGAAAGGAAGCAAAGATTTTTTTTCTTCTGGGGTCAAGGTGGAGTTGATGGAGAAAATGCAAATGAATTTAGCAGCTCAAACATTGAATCATAGAATGGTTTGGGTTAGAAAGGACCTTAAGATCATCTAGTTCCAATCCCCCTGCCATCTCACTGATTAGTCCTTTGTGTGATACTTTTGAAGATGCAACACCACTGAGTGTACTGCTAAATACTGAATACCTGTGAAAAATGAGACTTGACATCCTATTAGAAAGAAGATTCCAATTTTCACAGAATTCCACTGTATTATTCATAGGGTTGTCAGCTACTAACATAATGGGCTTTATTTTTTACCTTCTGTGCTACAGGAAATTATCTATGGCAAATGAATGCTTCTTATATTACAAGTGAAGGATATTATATGAAGCTTTTCAGAAGCTTGTGATGTTACCCTTGTATGTAGATTTTTATACAGAAGCAGCAAAGACATGGATAGTTTTCACTTCTAATAATTTTGCAGATGTAGCATAACAAATGGTCTGGTCACGTAAGACCAGACGAGGTATTAAACTCCTGTAAATCACGAGCTGTGTTAACTGAACAGTCAAGAACATTTCAGTTTGATAGTTATAAAACATTCCATGATTCTATGATGATATAGTTCTGTCCAGTGCTTTCTGGTAGAAGAATTATTTACAGGAAAATTAAATTATTAAAATGTGGAAGAAAAACAAAAACATAGCCATGCAAATTGTTTTCATACTCTACAGTGAAAGATGCCGACATTTTATGATTATATTACTTAACTGTTATGGTCATTTTTCCCCATCAGACCGTCTTTAGTATTTCTAAACTCAAGCATATAGAGTTATGGTGCTTCAAAATGCATAGTTGTTCATTAATAAGTAGACATTCAATTTTTATTAAGGCTTATGCCCACATTAAGAAGTGTGCAGCCTAGTCAGAATAGGTGTATAGAATAAGCATTTCTCTTTATTCTGAGCACTTGGTGTCTGTACTACTATTTTTGCAGTGGGATTTCTTTGAATTAGCTCTTGTCTAGCCCTATGGTTCAATTTTAATTATGATTTAAAAAGCAGGAGAAGGAATCCTGAAGAACACCTTTTGTCCTAGCTTCATCCAAAACCAAATCTAGTCCAGATGTTCTGAGACTGCTCTGTGATAAAAACAAAGCCATTCATGGTAACTAAGGATGCATAAGCAGATTCCTTTAAAAAAATGTACTAACATGCTAATGTAAATGGAACCTGTTTTCTTGAGCATAGAAAATCTATTTCATGTGACACAAGAGGCCAAAAAGTTCAGGTTTTGTCAATTATTCTTAAAGCTCAGGTAAAAATCTTCTATCCCACTGCAGGCATTACAAAGCTGTTATGCATACAGAGCATGTAAGACAAGCTCCAAATAATAGTACTGATGGTTGTAGTTTGAAGGGAGCTAGGCATGCCTTCTAAAGGTGAAGATGTGTCATGCTCGAATAATCTGGTCTCATTTACAGTGTTCTGATATGTTCTTTGTGGTAATTATTTTGAGGTTAGAGGTCCGGTCTCTAGAGACGACTGCAGTTTAATGATGTTCTGTCACCAGGGAGTCATTTTTTAAAATTCTTCTTAGAACAGAAAGTAATATAAAAAGATGGCTTTATTTTTCTGCTGCATAGAAAAGAAATCCTAGAATAATTAGTTTTGAATGGATCTCAGAAGCCCATCTGGACTAGATGCTGTTCAAATCAGGGCTAACTTCAACTGTCTTCCATGAGAACTAACACGTGCAATCTTAATGCTTCCTCCAGTAGTTTAAATATTTCTTTTACCATTTCCTTGTCCTGACTGCAGCCTATAGCAGATGCCCACCACCACACCCATTTGTTGACCTTGCCTCTGATCCTAACTCATAAGCTTTCCCTCTTTTCCTCAGCCTTTCCATAGCAAATATCCACACAGGCAAGCTGTTCCTTTGTGTAGGGAACACTTCTCTCCTTATTTCACCTTTCTAAGGACATGTATCCAGTCATTGCAGCACTCCAATCATGTGAGCTGTTCTACCATATGTCTGCAATACCAGTGAGGTTATATGTCTATGACTGGGTCTCAACTTCTACTTTTTCCTGTTTGTTTCCTGTACTCCGTGTGTTTATGAACGTGTTCTTGACATGGGCTCCAAGTTGCCCCTGCTTTCTCAGGGGAACAGTGGGATGCTTTTCCTCAGGTGCTTCCTTCCTCTCTCTCATTCCAGCACTTCTCCTCAAACTACGGTTTTCATCTTCTAACAAAACTAGTTTAAAGCTTATTTCACTAAGTTGGTAAGACTGTTAGCAAAGATGGTCTTAGAATCATAGGATCATAGAATGTTTTGGGTTGGAAAGGACCTTAAAATCATCTAGTTCCAATCCCCCTGCCATGGGCAGGGACACCTTACTTTGCCTTACTTCGTTAGATGCCTTAGATGTCTTGCCTTATTTTGTTAGATGAATCCCATATTTCTGCAGTAGCTTAGTTTTCTCAGAGAGGATCCTGTGGTTGCTTAAGTGAAAGCTTTGCCTGCAATAGCAGGATGAGGATGAGTGCTTCCATATCCTGCAGAAGGGAGTGTCTTACTGCTGTTACTCCCTGCTGGCTTTTCATGGAATGCTGCGTTTAACACATAAATCAGGCTGATCCAGTACAAACACCTCCACCAACAGAACTTGTTCCTTCTCACCTGCCATCAGGGCCATACCTCTCTTCTGCAACTTTGTACCTGGAAGCAGAAAAAGCTTTCTTCCTCTTGTTAGAAGCATAAGCTTCCAAAATTCACTGTCACAAAGTCTCCAATCTCTACAGCCTCTAGCCTGGCTGTCCCTTCTTCTGTAAAATCAAAGATCTAGCATCCTGTCCTTGCAAGGTTTCAGCAAAGAGCCTATTGACCTCCTGCTCATCTTCCCTTGCACTGAATAGTCTGGTCACCTCCACTCTCAGCTCCTTTACCAGGCAGCTCAGCAATTTGACCACAAAACACCTCCCACAGATGAGGTGACTGGCAGCCTGTAAAAACAACCTAAAATATCCTATAAAATTCATATGCCATAAGAACATGTGATGTTGAAGGAAATGCAAGTTATATACAAAACTTGATATTTAAGAATATCATTGCCTCTCTGAGAGGATCAATTTTTTTCTTATCTTGTATTTTATACAAGTTTTTGGACAGTTTAAACTCAGATGACAAAATGATTTCTGTTAATCTGAATATGGAATCTAAAGAAAAGAAAAAAGCCAAGTGCAAGAACACTCCCTAAGATAATCATCTTTTCTATAAGTTTTTTTTTTTTTCCAGATAATTTCTCTGTTTGTGGTTCCTGGTTTTAACAGTGTCACTTTAAGTTTCTTATGAAACATTTTGTGTCCAGCTGTTTACTATTGCATGCACAAGCAATGGTTAGATTGGAGGTCACAAAGTGCTTCTGACTTTGGGTTCTGGAGATGCATACAGGCTAAGACACTACTCTTCTGTCATTGTCAGAGAGTAACAAACAGGCAAGACATTGTCAACAGATCAAAAAAATCCCACAATTATCCTACTAAACAGTACTCATCAGAAGTTACAAAATCCTGATGTGTCCATAACTAAAATGTAATTAAACTTTCCATTTTAGCCAGAAAATAAGATTTATTTGTTTGTTGTTTTATACATGTGGAATTATCTGTAGTAATGTAAAAGAAATGCAATATAGGCATAAAATAATGCTGCTCTAGAAGAAATGGAGATGTAATAAAGTTTAGGAAATAAGATTATGTGTTTTGGGTGCCTCTCTGAAGATGATTCCAGGGAGGTTATATATATATGAAATGTGAGATGTCTATATGTTATTAAATAGCTTCACTAGTTCATCATTTCTGTCAGTGAGAATTTCGTTAACAATTTTTTCTTATGCCAGATTTTCACCACTGTTCCTGAGAAGAAAGTTGGGAAGGGGGGGGGAAAAGATTTTTTGCAAGTCCAAGGAAGGGAGTATGTCACATTCATGCTGTATACATGACACTATTGTATATGTTGTGTATGTATTGTATATGCTCCAACAAGCTGCAGGGACAAGCAACTATAAAAAATCCTGACCTTCAGGAAGTTAGTAGTCTTCAAGTCATTAGAAATTCACTCATTTACATGATGCAGTGAGATATATGCAGGACACCATATTATGTTGCCTTATCAGGTTTTGGAGGTATTCTCTTAAATACCGCATATATCATGGCTGTTCTTTCAAATCCAAAACCTTCTTTTCTTTACCTCTTTTATGCTGAAGTAAACTGGGAAACTGCAAGAGTTGCTCTTGTAGCTCTTCTAATTAGAGTGTGATTTTTTCAGCATAAGATAACACGTCTGCAAATGGGGTTGAAATTCGCTGTTAAGATGGCTATGTGGAAAATGGCTTTTTCAGGGAGACTCAGCCCCAGTAAAAAACACTACCTCTATTTACACCAAATTATCAGTCCTGTAAGAGTAAGAAGCTTATGTATTTCTTCAGGTTTCAGCAGTTCTTCACCTCTTTTTTCAAAGCCAGACTCTGGGAACTGGGCACAGACATCTTCAACAGAAAGTCAAATGCATGTTAAAACATTACAAATCAGGCAAGAAAAATGCATGGCTGTTCCTTGACTTATGAGGCAATTTAAACTACTTTAGTGATTAAATAGCCTGCAATTGTTATAGCAGTCAGGAGGAAGATCCAGTAAGGGGTTTATGTAGTTAAAAGAGAAACACGAATCAAGTCATCTCTAAGGAGAAAGAAGGGAGGAGAGCTAAAGACAACTTCTCCTTCAGCGACCATTTCACTTCCAGAGTTTTTTTTCCTTTTACATGAAAATTGAAAAGTGTTCATGGCTTTAGTAACAGGCTTTTGGGGGGTTTTTGTGTAAGGCTTTTCATATGATAATGGATAGAATCTATGGCAACCATTGAAAACTAAGGCCTGGAAACAAAAGCTGCAGCAGAAGAGGATCAGTACATATTCACTATGTCTGCAGGAATAACGGCAGAGACTCACTCTTCAGAAAGTTATCTGATGGCAGCCTGTCAAAGGAAGGAGTTTGATTTAACTCAGGCAGAGTTAACTCAGTGTGTAGTTAGTGCCAGGATTTCATTATGCCAATTTTCACTCTAGGGTTTTTTCCACACAAAACCACATCTATAGTAGATGTGCAAGTAATGAGTGGTTAATGCTGGTCTGATCATATTTTGGGGTGAACAACATAAGTGGGAGACAGAACAAACAGGTTTAGCAGCCAAACACTGCTAGCTTCTTCATGACTAGTTACCGTCTCAAAAAAGGCTTCACATAAATAGTGTAAGCAGGATTAGGCCTATAAGGGGCTGATGTCATGTGAAATCAATGTTTAATTACAAGTTACATGTACTTACTTATCTGTTGGTCCAAAAAAGGATTTGTCATCTGAGCAAATGGAGATATGAAATATCAAGCCCAGTTTGCAGAACAGCAAATTACTGTTTTGGAGATCGTGCTTCTCCCACAAAGATGGGTTGAAGCAGCAAACTATGTAGTGTCTTATAAAACGATGATGTCAGCCATGAAAGAGCCGATAGGATGTGTAAGTGTTCCTGTTATTGACTGCAGGAAGAATGTAAGTTCAAATCAAGTCTGGCTTTGGAAGAAAACAAATCAGAAATCTCTAAAGTGAGAAGTGATACAAAGTATAAAGTAAGTTTAAGAGGAAATTAAAAGATCATCCTTTCTATTTGAAATGTCATTATTTCTGTACTTCGTTTAGAAAAAAAACAATGCAGTGGTACATTGAACTTGTGATTACAGGTGGTCTTGTTATCCTTGCTTCTGAAGAAACATGCTTTTTCCATGACCATATCACAAGTTTCAACAAAGTATTTTATAAAAAAATATCTGATAAAGTTTTAAAAAATTTTCATGCCAAGAAAAAAAATTTTGCTAATGAACATGATGATATATTCTCTGTTTAAAATAATACTGTGACTTTATTATCATAGGTTTCTAAAAGAATGCTGCACTATGAGAACAGTACTACAAAAAAATCCAACTTCACGTTTCGCTCTCAGATGTCTAAACAGTAATAATATCTGTGAGATTCAGAATGATATGCCAGTTGTTGAAAAGTATTGGTCTAGGCGATTTTCCTAAGTCACTTTGTTTTACAAAGCCCAGGTTAACTATTGTATTTATAAATAATTGAATAAACTCTCAATGAATGAGTTGCAGGCTCCTAAATCAAAGCCAGGGTAGGATTAGGTTCAGATTCATTGATAAATGCTTTTGAAAACTTCAGGCCCACTTACGTAGAATCCAGGTGAAAAAAGAAAAGAGCTGAAAAGGAAGGCTGAAATTATAAAGAACAGTGCTGTGAATAACAAGGTTCCATTATCAAGAAAGGATGATTCACACTGCAGATTTATTTCTCAAATTTAACCACTTTAGTTACATATTTATTCTCCTTATACTGATATACTCTTAAACTTTCATGAGTCCTGTGAATAGGCACAAACATACACTTTTTTGCTCTTGTTTATGTGATTTTGTCTGTGTTCTGCATACAAGTTCATCTGAGTCTGTTAACCCTTCATAGAAAGGTGATCACACAGCACTCTAAAATCACAGGGCCCAGGGCTCCCATGACCCAGGCGCTTGCTCACATGCCTCAATAACCTTAGCCCACCCTCTCTAATGTCTCCTTTCCACTCAAGATGTCTTTTGGTCAGCAAAGCAGTGGAACTAAACAAGCTTGTATGTTCTACAAAGTTTACAGGATAATTTTTAATTTTATTTTTTAACACAAAAAATATGTAGATGTAGTCAAATCATAAAAGCTTCCCACATTTCCCTGAGTAATTTTTCTGATCACTTCCAAACTATCTTAAAACTAAAAGAAAGTCTCTTTAGTTGTTCAATCTTGCTACATTAGGCTTCTTTAGAATAAATTCTCTTCCTGACCCCTCTCTTTGAGTCCCTCTGCAGCCTTTTATTAACGACTGGGGAGAAACTTTTTCCCTCAATCCCACCATTTCACCCTCTTTATCAAGTATTCCTGACTAGCTTCGTTGTAAGATTCAAACTCCTTCCTTTAGAATCTGTTGCTTAACTCCATCTCCCTAACTTCAGAGTTAAAGTAAAATAAAAAAATCTGAGGATAGCCCGCATTTTATTTGCAGGGATTCTCCACTGAATCAATGTTCATCATGGACTGATGATCCAATGTTCATCAGACATTAGCAACCCACTATTGTTAATCCTCTCAGGTGGTGAGGAATAATGGGGGTAAAAAAAATCCACCTTTCCCATACAGAACAGGTTTTAGGAGGTATCACTGTTTCTTGGTTCTAAAGAATTTCCATGTCAAAGTGAATTCTGAAGCTGTATATTGCCAGAAATGACTACTTACGGTAAAATATTTTCTGGATTATTGTTTTCAGGGCTAAAGATATTCAGCCAAGTATCCATTTCCAAGTTGGAAAACTGGAACAGCAGAGAAGGTGAATGAGTTAAACTGTGTCCTGTTAACATGTGCATAGCTGCTTTCCCCCATCCCCTACCTCCCACCTCCCTTGTTTTATTTGTTGCCTGTACGTATTTAATTTTTCTTCTTTTTAGCTGTTCCATTGCCTCTTTTCTTCCATTTTCGATACTACAGTAACAGGTGTTGCTGAAAGACTCAGTTGGTCATTTTCCCAGTGTAGCTGGGGGATTGATGAAGAGTGAAGGGGCTTCTGAGTTCTGCAGTCACAGAACCCCAGAATGGTCAAGATAGATAGGGAGGAACCTCTGGATGTCATCTGGTCCAAGTCTCTGCTCAAGCAGAGCTACCAGGCAATCAATTCAACATCAGATTTCTGAAGGTGTTATGGAATCCAGTGTAAAAGAATTACACCAGAAGGAAACTGGAGGTGCAAAAAGCTTTGGTGATTAACTTCAAAATATTTTAGGGGTTTTTGTCAAAAATGTCATGGTTTGAACTGCAGCCTGAGGAAATTCCACTTTTTCTCTCTTCCTTTTCTCAGGTCAGATAATGGATTTCCCCAAATACATTTCTGAAATACAAAAGCAGAAGTGATGAGTGGGGGCTTGTGAAGAATTCTGACATAAATATATATGCTCATATATTTACAAAGAGAGATGAGCTATTGTCTATTCCTCTGCCTGTGATTCCCCCCTGGTCTGGACTTAAACTGCTAGTTTAAGTTAAAACAGAATGTCCAAAATATTTCACTACAATTTAATAAAAGGTTATTGCTTGCCCACGAGTAACAGTGATGTGGACGCTGTCATGTCACCAAATATTTTAATCCCAGACTTGCTTTTTTTATTCCATGGAAGTAGATTATATTTCTGCTGAGTTAAACAGACCTTATGAAACTATGTGGACTTGGTACCACTTTCATGTTAGTATGATGGATATGGCAAAACAGGTCATGCCATGTCTGGTCTGTGGTAACTCGATATGAACATAAAAGCCTCCGCTCAGGTCCCCAGACAAAGAAAGGCATCTACTGTCACTGGGGATGCTCGAGGCTGCAGGAAATTATAGTCTTCTTAGCTCCTATTTCTTAGCCCAAAAGCACAGGGTTTCCTTGCAGGATGTGTGCCTCTTCTGGCAGCCCGTCTTTGAAATACCAGGGCATGTCTCACACAGAACTAGATGATTGCTTTTCGATATCTTCTCTTGTAGCAGATCAAAGACTGTCAGAGAACATTCCTGGACACTGAAACTCAGTCTTCTGCACTGCTAAAATCCTGCGACAGCCCAAGGCATGGTTTTGGCTCACACCTGCTAACATTCCCTAAATAAAACTTGGGCATAACTTGGCAATTAGTAGTCACCAAAAGCAATTCCAATAAGTGTTTGGATGTTGCCATACTATTTTGGCGGGTAAGAGGGTTTTACATTATGGATGCACGCTGCTTTATGCTAGTTGGTCGCAGTGTCAGGAAATGGTTCTTAGCTCTTTTAATTCACTTGTATATATAGACATTTCCAAATCCTAGTACTGTAAAGCCAATCACAAATACTTTGGAGAAGTTTGACCCAGCAAAGTAAGCTGACATGAGACAGTGATTTGTATCGTGTGGTTATGATGTTTTTGATGTGGTATGAGGAGTCCTAAAGCCAGACTGACTCTATGACTAAACCACATCCAGAATAAGTTAAGAGCATAGTTTTCCACCCAGTGTGGAAATGCTTTTAGCATTTCAAAACAGCAACTGTGTCTGAGGTGAGAAAATTGTGCTGATTCAGCTAACCTGATACAGGTATAATAACATTTAGTGGAATCAGTACCACTGCAGTATGTAAACACTTCTTTTTCTGCTTCTAACATATAATTTTTACTTAACTGAGATTGATTTCTTATTGCGTTCAGTCATCTGAATTACCTTTAAGGGATTTCTTAATTAAACTGGTTACATATTTATATCATATGTCTGATACTTTAAACTGGTTACATACTTATATGATATATCTGATACTTTAATTCTTTAAATTGATACCAGGCCAGGTAGACATGATAATTAGCCTATGAAGTAAGTCCTTTAAAAAGGACTGAAACTAGACAAAGTGACTGGTGGCTTCCTTTGTTCTTTTTTAAAGATGACTGGTATATACATATCATTCATGCTATAGATGTGTTCTACTTCAGTTAGGGTCTAGAAGAGGCAGAATATTTCTCTCAGCCCAGCTTCTCTGTAGTCACTGAAACATTAAAAATAAGAAACATTCATATGTTGCTAAATCACAGAATCCATACTCAGCACAAGAAATCTGACTCTACATCAGAAATGCAGCTGTTCATTTATACTTCTTTATTATCTATGCAAAGCTTGAATAATGGAGGGAGACAGAAATAAGAGAAATCAAACTTCAGCTTGGAGGATATTCTGTGTAAGAGACTTTCTGCTGTCTTCTACAATGGGCTGGAAGTATGAGTCAGAAAGGGAGGAATGTGAGAAGACCCTTTTAAAAATGAATAAGAGGAATGGGGTGTTCAACCAATTGTTTATTTTCTTTCATGTGATCTGCAAATGTACAAAATGTAGCTTCATTGTGGTAGTAATGAACTATATGTCTGGCTCTGCTCATGGTAAGTACTGTCTTGTTCTGTCCTACTGTTAAGAGCAGAGTTGTTTTGTCAGTGACCAGAATAACTTGCAGCAAGGGAATGCTACCAGAACTGAGTCCAATAGGTTCTTTCTATTCTTGGAAAGAAATCATTAGTAGCAGAAGAAAATTGATTTTAATTTTAAGACAGTAATCAATTATATTAAAATATATTAAAATCTAAGGTAAAAGGCCCCCAAATGCTGCATTTATAAGACTTTCCTTTTTTTTTTCCATGAAGTCCTGCTTAGTAAAACTATAAAGCACCACACCAGCTTGATCTTACAAAGTCCTTGAATTGAATTGAATTTTTTATTTCTGATCCAGCTTACTCACAGCTCTTGTCTCTTCGCTCTATAAGGTTGTTCCTTTGAGTGCTTGGCACTCTGTCCAGGCCAGTGCATAGAAAAAAAAGTTACAGTATAGCTGACAGGAAGAACAGCTTTCTCCTGGAAATAGAAGATGCCTTGCTTAATTTAATTTTAAAAGGAATTTTGCTGGGCTAAGGGGAAGAGGCAACATATGTGGAGAGGAGAGGGAAGGGAAAAGACATCCTTTGGGGACATAACAAGAATTAGAAGCATTTCTGTTTAGTGATGCAAGAATAATGAATAGAAACAGAGAAGTAAAACTATCCTATTCACATGTTAACTTACATTAGTTAGTCTCTCCTTACTTTGTGAGAGAGACTGCCATCAGGCATTCTATCATAGGGGGAAGATAAGACAACAATTAAAAAAACCAGGATCAGATCCTCTGTAAGACGTGCAGCATCCCTGTCCAGAAGAGAAAACCCACTCTGCTTGCATCAGAAGTTGAGAGGCCAACTGTTGATTTTAAGGGATGGTGTTCATGAGGGTGAGAATTATTAAAATAATATTACCATGATACAAGAGAATAATTTTTTATGTATCAGTGCAAACAGTACAAACCAAACTACCACAAAAACAATGGGAAAAAAATGCTGAAAATACCACACACTCTCCCCTCCACCCCCTGGTTAAACTGAATGTGGCATATTAAAATATGGTTTCTGCTTTTCTTTAAAAACAGCAATGCTATACCTCCAGACCAGGTGAAAGGTAGAGTGTGAGAGGTACTCATGGGTGCTTTGGCGTGATTGGTAAAGGTTGAAAACACTTGGCTTTGAAGCTTTCTCTGTGAGTTATCTGAGACCCTGTGCATCACTGTACCTTGGATACCAGGGCAAAGAGGCAGAAGGCCACAAAAATGCATTGTAACATTTTTACAGGCAATGAGGCTGGAAATACTATCCTGTTCCATTTTTTAATGAAAGCTTTCTAGCTAAAATGTGTCTATTGACCTAGAAAAGTTAGTTTGAAAGACTTAAAAAAGTGCTATTAGACAATTTTATCTTCTAGCTAGTGGAAATAAGAACATATTTACTTTCTCCCTTGTCTGTGTTTTTCTATGTATGTTATGCATTAAATGTACTATGCCTGTAAGTGTCTTGGACTGGTATTCAAAATTCCCATCAGTAAAAGTAACAGTTTTGGTAGGATTTATTGCTCAGGTTAATTAACCTTGTTCTTTTACCAACATTCAGATAGAGATACAGACTGAAAACTTTGTGCCGATATTCATTTTGTGTGTGCGTTTAACTTTCATTGACATAGTACTCTGTGGAACAGTAACCTATTGTAAAGGAAAGGAAAAGAAAAAAAAAACTAAAAAAAGGAGGGCTAACTAAAAACAAAATGATGAAAATTGTGTTTTCATAGGACTGGATATTCTTCTCATATGGTACTTCATATAATAAAAACGTGGGCATATGCTTGGCTTTAGAAATGAAAATATTTCTCTTCAGGTAGGAATTTTCAACCACTCAAGATTGAGCATGTGTTTAAATGCTCTACTGGATGAGGGCTATCATAATGTTTTCTTGAAAACACCTTTTGGTGTAGACTGAATTCTAAAGGCCTTATTCTAGAACAGGAATGAGGAAATTTGCTCCTTCGGTCAATTGGCAGTGACTTTTCCATGGTGAATCTCTGACCTATTGAAAATAGTGGCTGATCCTACAAAATTAGCTGCCTCATTCTTTTCACTTCATATTTCTAGGACAGGGTGGGTGAAAAGGCAAAGTAGAGAAAACAGAAATCCCACTGCTTTGTTTTAGCCCAGTTCTCTGTGCCATCGAATTCAAATTAATTCTGTAATAGAAGGAAATATAATTTGCAAGGTGAATATTTGCAAGGTCTGAGCACATTTTACCATTTCATAATTTGTTTGGTTTGCCATCAGTAAGTAAAAACAATTGTCAAGTCATCTTGTGTACTTTCTTGACAAAAATCAAATTACATTAACATCAGTATTAGAACACATTTGAGAAAAAGTATACAGACCTTTTTCTTACCTTGCACACTGTCATACTTCAGAGGTACCACCAGCAAGTGTGTCGCTGTTGGAAGCAATAACAGAAAGTGTCAGAAAGAACCCAATCTGAGCGTCAGGTCCTTGCCTGAGTTTGTAGTCATTGGCATTGTTCATAGCGCATGTGAGAGAAAACTCATTTCCTGTGAATGTTTGTGCAAGCAGAGTGTTTGGGAAAGAGGCCTGAGCATACAGAAGCCAATTAATTTTTAAAATTCAAATGAACGTTTGCAGACCCTTTTTCTCCCAGCATTTTCACAGCTTGAATAACACTATTATAATGACAAGGTTTCACATTTTCATTCTATTGTAATTGATCTCTCCAGTACACATGTTGCAACAGAAAAGTGGATTACTTCCTACCTTTTACATCTATTTCTGGAACCAGAAAAAACCCAGCCATTACACATCTTTTTTAGAAATCGAAGCTTTGAATTTTGTCGCTACCTTTTAATGATCTGTCCTTTGGAGAAAGAAGCTTTGGAAGATGACCATTATAAAATACAGTACAAAATAATCCCAACTTCTTCTACAGATTGGAATGGGGGGCTCTGTTAGAAGAAACCTGTTGTCAAATTTTACTGATCATCTGTTTTAACATATATTGACATCTTTTCACAGCCCTTGGCGCTGAAACTGTCATGCAGCCAATGCAGGGGCAATTTCAGATTTGAGGCGATCCATTAGTCTCATTGCAAATATCTGGGGAGACTAAGTAAGCAGCTCCACAGAGAATGGCAACTGATTCGTAGCACCAAAACTAACAATTATCATATAAAGTAAAACAAAAATAAAAATACAGTAACTGAACATGAAAAGACAGAAACAAGCTCTAAGGAAAGTAAACTGTGAGGATATGACCATAACTAACTCAGCCTCCACTGAAGTCAGCAGGTTTTTGTTTTGTTTGTTGAGGGTTTTTTTTTTTTAGTTTATTTTAATGGGATTTGGACTGGATGGCAGAGGGAAACACATAGAACTCTGAACTAAAATTATGAGGTTTTTATTTAATAGATAGTTGTATATAAATACCATAACCAATTAGTGTGGTTGACTCTGGAAGGCTGGAAGACAGAAAGGAACCAGTAATCAGATTTCCAGACGTGCAAGCAAACCTTCAACTGCAAAGTATTTGCAGAGGTTTATTGACAGTTTGCCTGGATGGAGCAAGAGGGTCTTAGGAGATTTCACTTAACTGTATGCCAGCCAAATACAGAAAGTGATTACTAAAAGTGGGCAAATTCTCATTTTGTACTTCTTGATAAATAAATAGCATTTGGTACTGCATATGTCAGTAAGTGATTTGCCTAGCTTAAGTTAAGGTGACTCCATCATTAGACCATTCCACTTTTCAGGAAAGCTATTCTCTAGTAAGAGAGAATTGACTGCTGTGTCTCTTAATGTTACCTGGAGTCTGCCCTAAAATACAAAGTAATAGTGAACAGAGAATGTAAACATAGCACTAGCCCTATTTTAACAAACTGTGTCTTTGGCCTGTTTAGCTCCTATTTATGAGAAGGCAGGTCTTCAGGAAACACCTTGCAAGTTCTCCTTTGAACCTTTTGCAAGGTATTTTGTCTTACCTTTTTTTCTCTGGTGACTGGTTTACCTGGGTATCAGGGACAGATATCATCTGCTAGTCACAATCCGCTAATCACAACATAGATTTTGAGTTAAATTTTATGTATTTTGAAGTTACCTGCCATAAGTCACTTCCAGGTATTATTCAGTCATCTTACATTGGTAGTGACGATATATAAAAAAACAACTTCCGTTTTCTAGAAGGATTTTTATTAAAGCGTCTTTTTTAATGGAAGATGTCAGATGATAAGGGAATTTTTATTGACAACATTCAGTCAGCTAGTATTAGCCTAATTAGTATCTAATGGTGGGTGTCTGCATATGTATGTGTACTTCAAGTAACCTTTGCACATTGAGTGAAGTTCCCATGAATCTAGACATGCTCACATGCCTGCAAAAGTGGGAAGTCTGGCAAAGAGGCCCTTGTAGCTGTGGCTCCAGCACTCCCTGGTCCTATTGTTAACCTCTGTGGGCAGGTCATTAGAAGCCTGTCTCCTTCAGTGGGGAACAGGGATGACCATTTGCCCCTTCCCCTTATAGGCATGGCAAGCCTGTTTCAGCACTCCACTCTTCCTTGTGCCCATGAGAGGCACTGTGCCTGTCAGAAGCATAATATGACTTGACATTTGTTCCTTAATATAGCTCAGCCTCATAAGAACCTGACATGTGGCTTGCTGTGCTAAATAGACCGCATTTCCTTCAAACACTTTCATTTCTGCAATCCTAAGTGTGCGATGTGCTGCCCTCAAGGTAGCTTACCTCTATTGCTTTGCTTCAAATTAAGCTGCTATGGCAAAATGCCTCCCAGAAGAGATGCTTCAGGGATGGTTAGATTAAAGGTGTGGGTTTGTGAAAGAGCTAATTTTTAAAGGATGTGCCTTAGTTAGGCCTTTCAGATGCTGCTTCTCAGCTGGGAAACATTTTCAATAAAGGGGAGATAGCCATAACAAGCAGGAAAATTTGGGTGACTTGAGTGTAAGTGGGATGGAAATTAGCATTATGGTGGGCAGGGTCATGCACTGAAGGATGACAAAAGCTCTGGTATGCCAGCAGTGGTAAGTGAGGAAAGAGGAGAAACTGAGTGCATCAGTCAGCTACAGGGTGGCTATAAAATAACACTGGGAAAAAACAAAGGCAGTCCTACATGAAAAACCGGGAAAAGCTTTTCCAGCAGTGGTAAGAAAGTATGACTACACTGTGTAGGACCCTGGGGAGGTCTTCATCTAAATATTGTATACAGTTTTAGTCAGCCAGCATCCAACAGGATAAATTGAAAGGGGAATGAGTGCAAAGGCAACTGCAGTACTCATGTTACAATCAGTCTGGAGTGATTTAGTGGAGCCAAATAACATGGCTCCACTAGATGAAATCAGTAGGCTAAAGTGGGTAAAACACAATGAAGGGAAAAGAACAATGTAAAGTAAATGACAGTGCTGTCACAAGACCAAATAAATATAAATGTGTAAAAATTCCTTGCACTGTGGTGGAGAAGTAGCTGAGCTGACCCTGACAGTTTTGCACACCAAATGAGAAGGTGGTCAGCTCAAAACAACCACCCTGAGTCTTGGTTTCTGCTACAGGTTCTGTAGAGTTCCTTCCCATAGGCTGATGTAAATAAAAAAGCTTTCATAAGCTTAAGAATCAGTCAAATTAATATATGGAATTAAAAAGCCCAGTGAGATCTATTAAATGGCTTCCAATTGAAGAAATTCAGAAGCTGGGAATGAGCTAGGAAGTCCTTGAGGTACAAAGATGTGATAGTTTCTGGGGGTTGTTGCCACATGCTTGCCCTGTTGTTATTCACTTCCATGGACATTCATTGTTGATCGTTACAGACAGAACACAGTTTTAGTATGAGCTCGAATGGACAATCTTTTGTTCCTACATAGCTTCAGATCAGTTAGCTCAGTTCTTGAGAGTGCCTTAACAATGTGCCAAAACCTCATCATAGGTTAATCCACCTGCTTGCTTGGCAAACTATATGGAAAACAAGCAGGTCACAACATGAAAATATGAGACATTAGTGCCCACAAAATGTTTTCAATACAGTTTCCCATAAGGCAAAAATTAAACAAAGAAAGAAACAACGGACCTAAACACCCTCCCTCACCTCACCCGTCCAAAAAAACCCCCAAAACCAAAACCCCACAAGAATCCTCTAAATGCCTAACATTTTTGTTTCTACTAAATATAAATGCATGGGATTTTTTGACATGAGGAGCTTCTTTCCTGCCTGTAGTCTCCAGAAAACAAAAATAGCCATCAACATACTAGACATTGACTTCAGTGTGAAAGGACAGGCTGTTTTAAAAGGTATTATAAGAAGACCAGAAAGCAGCAGGCTTTGGCATTTGAGAAAGCGTAGTTCAGAGGGCATCCAAAGTGCAGTGCAATAAGACAAGATGAAGGAGTGTATTCATCATGAAATTGCCAGTTTTCAAGGACCGAAAATGGAAAGCTGTAACATAATTGTTCTCATGCTTTTGCTACAGAAGTGACTGCTGCAACACAACAAATGTGTGTATTGGTGGATGAGACTTGTGGATATGAAAGGGTATCTGGGAGTCAGGTCAGTAACACAAGCAGGTGATCAGTCTTTACGTAACAAATCTTCCTTGTCTCCTCCCTTAGGGGACACCTATCTGTTTCTATATAACCTGTACTTCTTGTCCAAGAATAAAGAACAGAAATGAATCTTTCAGGAGTGAATAGGTTTCTGGTGTTTTTTTTATTTTTTTTTTCTTCTTCTTTTTTTCCTTATCTTTTTTTTTTTTTCTTTTTCTGCTAAGGTGTGGGGCTAGTTATTGCTGTACTACATCAAAGCGGGACACTCACAGTTCTGTATCCCAAGTATTCTGCACCCAGCAGTGAGTGGTTAATACTAGCTGCAACCAAAAATGAGAAAAGATGTCTTACATAAACAATTAGAGCAACCTGTTTCCAGAAAAATATTCATCTTTACTCTTTCTACATGGAAAAGTCTTTTCTGCAACTGTATTTATATGTTACTGTTCATTATGGTAATTTTAGGTATTCTAGATTTTTATTCAATAAGAATTCTTTCTTACCAGAAATTATTTGTCTCAACATTACACAAAAATGTAGCAAGAACATCCATGTTGGCTCGCTATTTATTAGTTATGAATGTTTCAGTGTGCAATGCAAGGGCACATTCTACTGTGCGGATTAAGGAGAGGAAAATTATGATTGCCTTTCTGCTGTCCACTGCCTCTGTCCATTCTCATCTGGCTTTATCTTTTTATTTTTTCTCAGAGAGTCCTGACCTTCACAGCTTTGAGTGCTAATTTTTCTTGACCCTAACACTGATCATTACTTGCATACAGCTGCAGCTAATATTTCTGGAGTGAGGAGTGGACTTTGAAGAGTCAAGTCCAAGTGAAGTAGCACCACCTCTTAATGCAGTAACAATATTTCTTTTTCTTGTTGTTTTTCTCCTTTCTGTGATTTGTAAACCCAAATGCTCTGCATGTTTAGATAACTCACTGTTGGTAGAACAAAGATCTTCACTGAACTTCCCATAGTCAAGTCCAAGTCTATTTTATGACTTAAGGCAGTGGATGTGAAATTCTTTGGCCACAGAACTGAGACCTGGGAGCATGCTGGCTGCATCCTGACTGCATGCCAGGACCCCTGTTCTTCCCGAGAAGAAAATATGGGAGTCATGAACCCAGTTCTGATGCCAGGAGGAGAGGGTACCTCCACCCTGAACCTCACACATAACCTGGGGAGGTGGCCAAGAAGTATGAGTGGCTTGAGCCCTGGCACCAGTAAGTGCCTTCTTCCCTTCTGCTGAAGGGTAACAACTGCCTGAACTCAAAATGCCTCTTGAATTTTCCTATTCAGAGGACTTTGCAAAGCTGGGAGTGTGAGAATAAGAAATTAAAATGGAAACTAGAGGATACAGGTGTTTGTGTACAGCTGTCTGAGCAGAGCTGTACATGTCATAGGAAATCTCAGTCCCAATGGATTGCATAAAGTTTACAGCAGTTTGTTATCTTTACAGTAGATTTCATTACTTTTTCCTTATGTTCATGCCACAAAAGATGGAAAGGTAATTATAAGATAAATTTGAAAACATACGTTAACAATTTTGCCATATTGCTTTGATTTTGACAACTTGCTCCTTTTAACGTTGCTTAATTCACTAAATTTACTTTTCTTTGGAGATATTTTTTCATCAGTAAACTGTCTACAAGATAACAGAAGCTCTTCAGATAGCATATTTTTTATCAGGCTTCTATAGTTACTGACTATTCTGATGATGACTTAGTATTTTCAGAGGGTAAATCCTATTTTTATTCTGAAAATTTCAAGATGTAATTTTTTCTTAATTAAATTATACTGCAGATATGTTTATTAACAATTGCTTAAAATTTTAAACTTTTTAAAGGATTATATTTTTTCTTTCAATAAATATTTTTAATGAACATGTCCAGATTTCAGTGTACATATAAACATGTCCAGTTTTCAGTAAACATATGAGCTTTCATTTTAAAAATACTTTCTGCTCCTGGTTTCTCTATTAAAAAACAATTTTCTTTTTTATATAATACTTTTCATTACAATTACTTTTGAATGAAAATATATTTCAGGCAGGTCCCATATTGACTGACCTGAAAATGGCAAAGGGGAAAAGTTGGTGGTTTGGTTTTTTTTTTCTCCTTTTTTGTAGCATTTACAGTGATTTCCACTCATAAAATGTCACATTAACAATACAGGATGATGTATTTTTTGCATCATTTGGCAAATCATCTGTAATTAGACTCATATTCAATTAGCATTTACTTTACTAAGAAATTACAGAGGGTGTTCTTAAATAACAAACTATTCAGAAAATTCACATGTTTTTTCTAGAACTCTAAACTTGTTTCGGTGTGAAAAACAAATCTTAAACTCTAACATTTCTTTTTCCTTTGTTTGTTTTATACCTGCTTCTTTCTTCGTCCTTCTGTTATTTTTTATTGACAGGCATAAGCAACTTCGGCTAAGGAACAGCTACTGAAATTGCAGATAAATACAAGAAAAACCTGTATTAAACTTGACTTAAAACATACATTGCCTCATTCTGCCCCTGGTCTGTGATGTCTTTTCCTTTAGCCTGCTGTGTTTCTCTGAATGTATTCATTTTTGGAACAGTTAATTACCATACCAGATTTTCATTTAAAATGTAAGAGCTTTCAAACCAAATAAGTTCCATCTTCAGGCATCAGAAGCAAAGAGCATCTGGATAGCAGAGCCAAACAAGAGATGTGCAGCAGCGCAATCCAGGCCACAGTTTTTTGAGAAAAACTACTTGATTTTTCTCTCTTGTCTCCAATCTAAGCACTCCAGCTGTATTGTGCCTTGCACTGCGGATGTGTGACACAGTGCAAAGGTTGACACAATGCTGGGAAAGCAGAAGAAAAGTGAATGGGACTGTGAAACTCCCTGTTTTGGCTCAGTGGGGAGTCTTCAGAGTTTACTTCAGCAGAGAGGAACTCGTTTTGAGTTTTCCTTAAACAAAGCAACACAATAAGAGGAGCAAAACTGCCTCGTCTCCTTTTGTTTGTGTCTTTTTTTTTCCTTTAATGACTCTGTTAGCACGGATATTGTTCAGTTTATCATGCCATTAATATAAACAAAGCTGGTACTTTCCTTGATTCCTAAAAGATTTCTAGCAGTTCTCTAATATTTTTTCAATTAATGACTGTGTGTCTCAGCCCGTTGTTCAACTGGTCCCACAAACACACATGTGCACAAGTGCACGTACACTTTCAGTAGATAATTTCTCTGCTGCAAACCACAAAAGTAATTAAAAGCTACAGGAATCTTGGTAACTTTGTCCAAACAGCTGTAGGCACATTCATAATTTGTACCTATACCCTTTTATGTCAACGACATTTTATTTCCCCATCACATTTCTCATATAAATGGCCCCAAATTGCCCTTCTACTAGTCTTCAGCCCCTGTTGTCACATATAAGAGATCTTTTGCATCTTGAGAGACATATATAGCAGTCTCAAAGGATACTATATCAGTATGACTTTTTATTAGCACCTCTTTTTGTTAGTCTTCTAAAACATCAAGTGCAATTATAAAACTTCATCTCCCTGGCTTCACAAAAATAGGTTTAGGTTGGAAAACTGTGTTGAAAACACTATGTGAATGGTTCATGCTTGTATTTTTTCAATATAAGTAGATACACATGCCTCTTTTAAACTCCCTAGCCCAGTTTACTGAGCCTTGTCGATTTTGCCAAGTGAAAGAATTGTCTCATCACAAGTGTTGATTTGTTAACTCATTAGGTATTAGCCATGATCCTAGCCCTAAAAACCGTTGGAACTCAGGTGAGAAGTGGCTTAGGACTCCCGAAGCTGTAAGCTACCTTCCTCAAAGAGCAAGGAAACCATTACATGTCTATCACAGATCACTATTTGCCCCCAAGCATGACTTTTTAACTACCTACAGTATAGCTGCCAAACTCATCACAAGTTGAAAGTCACCCAAAGACCAGTGATGCTAACAAAAAAGAACTAAATTATAAACACCAGTTTATGTCATAGTGGTCTAGTCAGATTACATTACTGTTAAAAGTAATGTTAATAATTTGGGAGAAACCAAATACATACACAGGGTCTTATGTAAAGCCAAGTGAAGTTGATGTAAAAGTCCTGTACACATCCCCTGTAGTTTTGTCAACCATATAACTAGTTGGATTATACCATTATCATTGTTCTCCCTTCTCCTTCCTTTTTTTCCACTCTTTCTTTTATTCTTGCCTCATATTGTAAGGTGAAACTTTTTGAGATGAGACTGTAGTCTCAGTTCTAATAAGTTTATTTGGTGTTACCATAACAGAAATGATGAGTCTTTATGGCTTATTAAGCCACTATCCCCAGACCTGTTACATTGATTCACTTTGGGCTCTCTCAAGCAGAAATCGGTGGGCCATGCAGACATTTGTTGACCTCTTTGTCCATAAAGACATTGTCACAGCAATAGCTCTGCTAGGAATTTATATTGCAGGCTCCCTCTTTTCACTGTCTCTCTGCATGCTTATTGGAACTCAGGATGGGAGGTGAACTACTTTTCTATTCAAACCAATAAAGTTTATCACAGTTATTATTCAAAACAAACTGTCATCTTCTTGTTAGCATTTACCATCTCACATTACAGATCACATAAGAAATCTGCCAAACCAAGAGAATTAAAGCAGCTTCATAGAAAGAAAAGCAAAGTTAGTCTTTATGATTTATATGATTTATAAGCAATAGCAATCAATATGACTTGCAAACAGACAAGATGTCACTTAAAACAGCTCACAGCTGCGACAGGCAGTTTACAGAAAAATTAAGACTTTAATCCAAAACTTACAAGAGGAGGTTATGGGAAAGCAAAACAGACACCAGGAAAGCGGTAAAAAAGTTGGTCTTCTTGATGGTACTTATTCATGTGTTCAGCTTTAAGCATATTTCTAGCTTCATGAAGCATCTCAAGACTCTCCATATGCTTACAGTTACACACACACACTTATTGGCTTGTCTGGTTCAGAGTGCTAATTGTGAGAAGCAGAGGTTCTCCCTAAATTGCTGCTGAAGTATTACTGGAAGATCTTGGATAAAGCAAGAACCTCCTTGACAAATTTTCCCGTTAATAAAATATTTATTCTCACCAAGCTATTGCACAGATTTTTGCACATTATCCCCGAATAAAACTGACTATGAGCTATGTGTGGGCACAAAAGATGTAGAGATACATGGCTAAGGCATGGGCTTGATTACTGCTACTGTTCAACTGCTACCATGCTCCTCATCAGTTTTAATCTGCATCAAGTAGCACCCTCACCAGCAGTGCTCAGACACGATCAGGAGGTATATCTAAGGATGCTCCCCATGGACAGTGGGATGCGGGTGAGAGAGCATCGTCTGAGTGGGGCAACCATATCATGCCACCAAACCTATGGACCAGCAGAGAGTCCCGCAGTCTCTGTTTGCTCGTATATTTACAGACAAAGCACACTCAGAGTGTGCAGGGGTTTGTGTGAGCTAACCATTAGGTGATTTGAAGAAACTACCTGTTCATCAGAGCAGCTGGGGCATGATGAAGTCGAAACCCTTGTCACTGAGTTGGCTGCACTGCCATTCGCAGAGCCTAACTCCCTGACTTCCCAGGTTCCCTGTCACTCTCAGCTCCTCTTTTCCACTCTGCAACTGGGCGGGAGTCTAATTTGGCTGGAACTGGAGAGGCACAGATGGTACCAGGATACTGTCTCCAAACATACCAGCTGCTGTAAACCTTGGAGTTTTTGTCAGTGTCTCCAAAATGTCTCCGTTAACAGTTTGTGCAGTAGAAAAAAAAAGAAACGCAAGACACACTGAGTTCTCAAGTTGTTAATATTAAGTCAGTGCAACTTTTTTCTCCTCTTTTTTTTTTAAATACATATGCAGTAGACTCCCAAGTTCTCAACAGCTTTCCTCTGGGCTATAGCAGCACACTAAACTGAGCTTACTGAAGGGTAACCTTAGAATAAAGGAGAACTGGCATTTGTCTTGGTTTAAAAATAGGTGGAATGATTCATCAAGTAAGAAAATATGTGGCAAAAAGTAAGGGTTTTCTAAGACATCTGGGGTTTGTAAACAATGAGGTAAGGAATCAGAAAGCAAAGACAAAGCTTTTCCCAGCTTTGAAAGCCCATTTATTCTACTGAGTATGGGTTTAGGTCTCTGCCCTATTCCTTGTATCATCTCTGTTTCTGAGGAACAAGTGTTTATACAACATTCAGAGTTCAGTCTGAGAAAAGGAAAAATTCATGTTGTTCAACATTGATACTGTCAAAAATAAAATAAAGTAAAAACCATCTATGTTCTGTTTTTAAGTAACAAACATCTTTCTATTTTGCACAGTTAACGCTCGCATATTAAGTACATAATAAAAGATCAGGTTAAGAACTGCAGATGTCTTAAGGCAAGAAAGCTTCAATTTTTTCTGATAATGTCCATAATTTTGCTCTTGTCTACATTCCTGAGGTATATCATAGGTCTTGGATCCAAAGGTTATTTTCCTGATGTACTGTTATTACAAGTAGAATATGAAATCTTGTATGGAAATTAAAGAATGTGTGATATGCATAGTTTACTCTTATTACATGTGTATCTTAGCATCTAAATATATACTGGTATATTTCCTGGTATATACAATTAAAATGTAACTTTATTGTGACAGAAAAAAACCCATAGTAAAACTCATTCTCCAGCCTTGTTTTGGCAATACCATATTTCTCTTTGTGACAATGTAAGTAGTAGAAAAAGGCAGGATTTTTATATGTCATATTTGTCATACTTGAATAACAGAAGAAATAACATTTTCCTCTGCTATACTAATGAAGAATCAGTTACCCATTTCACATGAATATGGAAAATCCCAGGAAATTTATTATGTTCTTCTTTGGCATTGATTTGCCAATCCTTTTAAATACAAACTACATATCTATTTATCCATGCATGCATCCACCCATCCATCTGTCCATTTTTATGCTTTATTTCTTTTATGCTTTTCGGCTGCCATATTTTGTGTCACTTGCAAAAACATGGAAAACACAAAAGAACAGATTTGTTCTGTTTACAAAATGTCACCAGGAAAGCCTTCTACTAGAATTTCAAGTGTAGATCTCAGAATCTACAAAACTCAATCAGAAGTTCACAGACATTAGAGACCTTGTTCTGCTCATGGGCTGATGGGTCTTGGGGTCAGATTCAGCTAATGATAAGGGCCCCTTGTTCCTGGGAGTGAGCTTCTTAAATCATTTGGCCTCCTTCCCCAGCTAACAGGTATTTTCATGAACAAATGCTGCAGTATATAGCTCTGAAGTTCCATCCTGACAATGTTGAAATGATATGATGCACTTAGGCCTTGTAAATCACAGTGTTAAACAGCTAAACTCAATGATTAGCCTGAGACTGATGTAGGGTATAAAGAAAGCTGGCAGTTTGACTGAAAGGCAATGGATAAAGACTGAATGGAAAAATTTTGGCCTCAGTTACTTAGTTTCTTGGCAATTTTCTATGGGCGTGATACTGCCACTCTGTCCCAGAAGCTTTGCTTTAAGCTGGTGTGAGGACAGTCAAGCAAATTTTTAACCTCTTTTGAGGAGAACTGGAGGAGTGGATAAAGTGGAATGAAGAGCATTGTTTGGACAGTTTCAGAGAACATCAGGCATGCTGTTAAAAATACCTGTTTCTTGGAATCAATATCTCTTTTGCTTGGTAGATACTCTAACACAGAAATATAAATACTCACGTTTTCCTTTGGGTAAGTACTATCAGGAAAATAAAATTTAAATGGAAGGAGGTGTTCACTTTCTGAAATGTATCCTCGTCTGTGGTGATCTGTCAGTGTAAGTCACAACTCTTAGCATGGAAAATTGAAAATTAACAAAACCAGTCTATATGAACAAATAAGTTCCATGGGTATTTATCTATTTAGATTTAAAAGATCGCAATTTTATACGTATTTCTTATGAGGATGTATGTTAAAAAATGACACAAAGTGGCATAAATAATAAGTTAAATGGAGATTTATTTATTTTTTTTACATGCTTCTACACTTCCAGAAGCTAAATAACTGAAGAGCAGAAACAAGGGAAAGAAGGACAGTAATCATAAAATATCTTTTAGATGTTTTTATTTATTTTGCAGGAGTTGGAAGCACGGGACATTTCACCATGAATTCTTTTAAAGAGGTTTTTAGTTCAATTTCCCAAATCCAAGAGTTATGGCTAAAGTTCTACACACCAGAGGGTTTTCCTGCCTTGTGGTTTATTTGACTAGGTATTCTAACAGTCTGTGATGGATATGCACCAACCACAGGGATGAATCAGAGGAAATTCATTCATCATTAACTAAGATGAATTCACTTGAGACCTCTTAGCTATCAAGATGGGTTAAAATACGCCATCTTTGCCAAAGAGGAAATATGCAGAAGTAGGCATGGGCATAACGCCCATCTTTTGCTGGCTCTAGAAACTTATTACAGAAGAGCTAAACTTACTTCTGTGCTAAGCATTTCAGATGCAGTCGGTTGGGAACGACAAAACTGCAAATCATTACTCATTACTGAAGAGTAAAATCTAAACAGAGTTAATATCTAGAAATCCCCTGACTTTTTAACAGCTCTTTCTATTTTCCAAATGGAAGCGTGACTTTAGGTTAGTCAGTTAATTGCTGCTCAATTTTGGTGAACGTGAATGGAGATGAGAGATTGTGGCGGAGAATGAAAAGTGAAGTTGGAGAAGATGTGATGATCACCAGGTGGGAAAGGGCCAGCTGGCTCTGCAATTCTGGTGACTGCAGCAACTCAGCTTACCTAATTTCCAGCTAAACTATATTCATAACTAATTTATACCCATTTGGTCTTGGCTCAACATCATATGTTGGTTTAAATTATTTGTTTCCAGGCCTGTATTTGCCCAGTCCAGTCTTACATGTAACACAAGAACAATTTTCCCTTAGCTGAGTGTGGCTTCCCATTTTATGAGACTAGCTAAGCCTTGCTACCTTTGCTATTTCTCATAACATAAGCTCTTGCCTCAACTAATGATATCCTGGCTCTACATCTGCTCCAGTCTTGAATACAGGAGAGCATAACGGACTAAACCAGCCAGATTTTTCTCTTTCTTTATATTCCAGTGCTTATCCCCTCCAAGGCTCTCAGAGTTCACCCAGCATAGCAGAGGAGGCATTTTGCAACATTTAATGGTATGCTTTACTGCTTGTCAATGCTCCCTAAAAATTAGTACAGGCACTAAGCTGAACTCACTGGATTGGTGCAATTTCAAAATGATCTCAAAGTCTGGGGCTTAGAGACACAGGTGAAATGTAAGTGCATGTTTTTCAGAAGGGCTAAGGGTGACCAACAGAAGTTATGGACTCAGTCTTACATCCTCTGGCTAGCACACAAAAAGAATAACCCATTTGGCATTTTCATTGTCCTATAGCTAGTATTTCTTACCCAATTTTGTTGAGTCAGCACTCAGACTGGAGTGACCACTGACTGTCAACAAGTTACTTTAAACATTTTTTTTTAAAACTACTTTATTAGTGCTTCCTGGTGTGTGGGTTCATAATAGAGTTCATTTTATGCGTGCAAGTGTATGCCTACATTTGAAGTTAAACTAGACAGTGTCAGGCTTCATGCTCCTGTTTCTAGACTGCCTCTGGTCCCCAAGTGGACCAGCTAACACAGGAGTGTCTGGATTAGCCTGAAGTAATTTCTGTGAACATGGTGTTGTCATGCCCAGCATTAAAAGGTCAAGAAGGTCCTGGGAGAACTGAAAGAGAAAAGAGAGATCAGTACCTTCCTTTTGTCTACTTCTCAATAGATGTAGCCTACCAAACAGCATAGCATGATGCTTTTAACTCTAAAAGGCACCTTGAACTCCCTTTTTTTGACATGCGAATATTTCTAGATCTCTGAAAATCAGACTTTACATCAGGAATTTTGGTGCTCTGTCAGTACTTCTGTTCCTGGGTGGACATAAAAAAGGAACTGTTGCTCAAAGCCTGAGCAAGTCTGTGTCCTGGTCATCCCATCATCAGAGGAATGCAAAAAAAGCACTGTCACACTGCTACCTGCGGGCAGTGACTTTTCAGATACTTAACTAGCTCAGCTTCACAGAAAGTAACTGGATTTGTCTGGATGGTGACATTTAGTTTCCACAAAGAAGCTTATACAGAAAGACAAACTTATGCACTTAAATTTGTGCACACCCAGAGTGAAAAAACAGATGACTGGCTTACGTGTTTGCTCTTATGTCAAGGAGAAATCCATAGCCAGCCTGAGGAAGTCCAGGCACCCTTTGATGCCCCCACACAAAGGGGACAAATAGTATGATCCCACTTCAAAATAATTATAATGAGAGAGAAGCTGCACTCCAGCAATTCCTCACCTCTTCTTTGCTCATAGACTTCTGTGTTACGGTTCAAAACATACCTGAGGTTGCCTGGACAGTTCAGAACTCTTCACAGAAAAAACTGTCACCAGTGGGGACTGATGTAGAAGGCATAGCATTTAGAGATGCCACTTACGCAGGAATACTTCAAAAGCATGGGTTTTAATGATTTGTAAGTAAATGATGACATAAAATTTCAAGGATCATGCAAAAAATAAAAAAAACTTTCTTATTTCTTGTTACATTTATCTCATGGTAAGAATTCCTATAGCCAAATAATTTGTCATGTCCAAAACTCCTGTATAAAAGGTTAATAAAGACTTCATTGTCACGTATTGTACTGGCATTTCCACAGTTGCCTACAGCAGCTCTGTTAAACAATGTTGAATATTAAGTAAGGTGTATAGCACACTGACAATTTTCCTCCAGCTGCCAACATCCAAATAGAGATAGACAGACTACTTCCTTCATAAAAAGCCATGAAATAAATTTTAATTCCTATTTCCTAGTGATGTGAATAAATGTAGATAATTAGATAACTGAAGAAAGTCTCTTAAAAATAAAGGACCACCCATAACAAAATGGTTAATCTCCATGAAGAGAGATCCTTACATTTTTTGTCCTTTGATAAGATTAAAGAATGTGGTTGCACAGAAAGGGATTGAAGAGATACATTAATACTTTAAATATTTAGTAGCAATATCTTTATTTGATCTTTCCATGATGGGAAGACTGTGTTGAATACCTTGAACTGTGATACTGTGAAAAGACATCTACTGAGATCTTTGTAGTCAAATAACAGTCCGAGCTCCCAGGGCAAGCAGTTGTCCTGGCACTTGTGCAGTTACTCTGGGAGGTGGAGGGTCCCTACAGGCTGCATACTGGAGGATAGCTTGTGCCACCTCCTGTCCTGAAGAACAAGCTGGAAAAGATGGTCTGGGGAAAGGCTGGGCTACTGTTGCACAGCCACTTTTCCCTGGTTTGCAAAGCCAGAGTGCTATGGCAGTTGAATGGAGAAGTGAAGTGAAAATAAAAGATCCATTGAAAGGGAGGGATGGCAGAATCTTTCTAATGACCAGCACAGCTTCATAATAAGCAGGGATGTGATGCTAAACAAACCACAAAACACTTAATTTTTTTATTCCTCCTTTCTGCCCAAGCATTTTAAAGAGACAGAAAGAATTTCAGCCTTTAATAGCGATCTTTGAAAACATCTTGCTTCTCGTGAGAGTCTAGAGCAGCCCTCCCACACCCTTTGCTGTCCAAATAAACTTTACAAGGGAATGTTCTTTACATTCCCTGTTAAGCATGTATAGAAAAGATCGCTCCAGCACAGTCTGCTCCCTGTTGACGGCAGTGTTTCCTGTTATTGTGAAGTAGTCATGGGCCTGTCTCCAGTTCAGATCTGTGAAGCGGTGGTGTCACAGATGTTTTTTCAGGTGTAAAATTCCTGTTGGCCACACAGGCTGTTCACACAGGGTAAAACTGGTGTCTTCAGCTTGGCTTGGCGTGTCTGTTTGCTCAATGACGTGCTGAACCAGCTCCTCTTCTTGTGGCAGTGATGAAACTAGGGAATGTGGAAGAGAGTTTAAAACCCTTCCTGTTGCAATAGGAAATGTTCTGAAAACCTGAGATTTCACTTTTTGTACTCACTGCACATCAGCCAGGGCAGATGGAGAAGGACAGGGAATTGTGCGTTCAAGGACTGCATGATAAGCAAGGCTTTCCTTTTGCTGAAAGAATGTGGTTGAACTTTCTCCCTGAAGAAGATTCCTGTTGTGATTTCAAGGACCCTTAAAAAAGCCAGCGTTCGAGAGCCACCCACACAAGATAGTAGTGTAGCAGCTACATAACAACACTAACATGGATAATGGCTGTAAATATAGTGTAGTATCATGAAAAAGTCACTTCAAGAGGGTATCCTGCCGTGTTAGAGCTTATGCAGGTGCTGTGGGTATATCCCTAGTAATATCATATCACTGATGGCAGGGAATTATTAGATACAAACCTTCCCTGTATCAACCTGGAGAGCTCTGCGTTCCATAAACTTATTTAACCCTACTTCACTGAGTAGGAAACTCATCTCATCGTCACTTTGATCTACTGTCAGAACTGTATTTTTCTTTTTCTTCCCAGTACAAAATCATTCTTAGTTCATAAGCACTTTGTTTGTCTTAGATAGATAAGAATACTCCTCCTTCTTAAAATGATTGTTTTCATGAAATGTAGACTTGCCTGGTACTACTTTTCCAGTAAAATGTGACAAGGAAAACTGTGGTCTGCTGTAATACTGAAAAACTATTGCTGAAATGTGTTTGTTTAGAAAGAAAGCTGCAAGGCCTGGGACATGCTCTTGCAATGAGGGCAGCCTTAGAGTTCAGATGATCCATTTCTTCATTCTTTCACTCAATTGTTTCTTAACAATGGTTCCTCTGTTTGTTGGAGACATTCCTGAAGCTGACAGAACAGTCAATTCTTCGTATTAAAAAGCAGTTGTTAAATATTGCACATGGGAAAATAAATGGTTATTCAGCATATTTCTAAAATGTCATCAACTCTTCTCCGCTATTCAACATACTTACATCATTCTTTGGTGAATTTATATGAACAGAGGTCTAAGATCTGTGAGGAAGCCCAGAAAAATATGAAGGATTGCTGAAGAGAATCATGACATTTTCCAAACATTATCCATGTTTACGTCCCATTTTGGCATTTCAGCACATTCTGAAAAAACTCTATAGCTGTGGGAAAGGGTTAATGATGACAACACAGTCATACTTTTTTCTTGGTTTTATTTTTTTTTACCCCAGACAAAAGAACATCACTAAAGGAACAAAGTCCAGAGTTCTTTATCATATTCATCAGAAAAGTCACCAGTATGTTATTCAGAAAAAATAATTTTCAGCTCATATACATATACATATACATACATACATGCATGCAAATATATGTACGGGTGTGTATACATATTTACGAATAACTATCACTAATAGAACTATCACTAATAGGATACTTGTGCCTACTCAAGTGATAAGAAGTGAAGAGGCTAAATCAGATTGGGCTGGTCACACAATTAAATGCTTTATTTTTATTTTATTTTTTTATCTTTCATGCAAACATATCACAAGATTCTTCAAAGCCAGTTTATCTACACATTCCTGAATGGTGCAACTAAACTGCTCAGCTTTACAGGAAGCATCTGTAGATGTTGCAGGGCAGGGGTGAAGATGGAAACAATGGCCAAGTTTCAGGAGAATGATTGAGTACTGGAAAACTGGGAAAGTCATGCAATGGATATGCACTTTTTTAGGCAGTTGGAAAGGCTCTGCCCAGCGAACGGATCACTTGTGGAAGGAATTTGAAGAGAATTAGTGGGGATGGCTATTTCAGATGGCAGAAGGAATCAAAACAGAAAGCCGGTTCCTTAGGCCTGAACTGTCTCCTTTCAAGTCTGAAATATATTTCCTTTCTGTCTTGGATCTTTTGTATCCAAGAGTTCTTTATCTTGCTCTGGTAATAACACTATAGAAAGAATGCTCCAGGGGAAAGAAACTGGAGTGTGCTCCACTCACGACCCCTCTATCTCTCAGGCTGAGGAGGACATAACTTGCAAACTTTCTGGCTATGTGGATTTATACTGCTTGGATACTTCCTCAGCCTACCCCAACCTACCCACAAAACTCCCTGCCTGCTCTCTTGCAGCAGCATTCTGCCTGCTAAGGGATCCTATTGAGTATTTGCATCAGAAAAGACATGTAATAAATCTAAGATGATAAATATTTGAAGTAGATCAGAGTGGACTTTGGACACTGACAAATTGACAGTGTTTCTGTTTTAGGCACTAATAGGCACATACTCACATCATAAATATCAGGAAAAGTGACATAATTTGACAAAAAGCATTCAGTGGAACTGAGTAAAAATTAAATTGTGAAAGTTTATATTTTAGTTGGTTTTGTTATAAGGCCTCTTGCTAGCACTAGGCAAAACTCTGTACACAATGTATGTTCAATAGATGTGATTTTGAGAAGTTATGAAAATCTCCAGTATCCACTCGAAAATAATAGGTACAGCAAGTGTTTGAACTGCAGATTTTAAGATTACCCGTACATATAAAATTCAACTTTGAATTACATGGTGGAAATCCTTTTGGTTTAATTCTGGCAACATTCTTATAATGATCCTGCTCTTTCCTATTTTTTTTTCTCTTTTGGGATGTGATCCTCTTTATTTTCTCTTGTCTTTTGTACAGTTTTTCTTTATCTTCCATGTATTTTCTGATCCATAGTAATGCATGAATGTTAGTAATTCTTTCACAGGATATGGGCCTACTATTGCATTCATAGTAAAATACCCAAACAGACACATCACTTTTGTTTACATGCAAAAAGCTTAATTTTTTGTTTGCATAAACAGAAATTATGACATTAATAGGATTTGCAAGATTTCAGTGTCACCAAAAATAAACAGCTGTAATTAAAACTTTAATACAGGAAAAGATCTCTCAGCTTGTATCATCAGTGGCCTTCATCTATTGCTGTGGGCCAAAATTAAAGAAAAGGAAAGGCTAGGGAATTCGGTACAGGAGTCTTTGATCTGCTGTGCTTCCTTGTAGTCTGGGTTAGGTGTTCACGAATGCAGGTAGCAGCTGGGACATTCTTTCACTATCAGAGGTGGTGCTTAGCTACAGGCAACAAGCAAGAGACCTTACTGTATAATAGGTATATGCTTTATGGTTTTAGAACAGACAAGTAATCACTTATTTGGTGCTTAATAAGTTGAGGAGCTTGGGAATGATAAATTGAATTTCCAATTATCTACTCAAAAACAGATGGTCACATTTCAAAACACTTTATTGCCTGCATGCTAACTTGAAAGGTCACACAGTGCTCTCAGCTGAGGTTTTCTATTGTTTGTGATTTCTGCTTGCAGGCTGAGAGCAATATCCTGAACATCTTTTAGCCTGTGGTACTAGTCACTTTATTCTGAAATAAATATGGCCTGCCACCCTCAACTGGATGTTCTTCTTTCTCTTTTGGGTAGGCATGGGTAGTCATATAGCTGCATGGTGATCTGACCCTGCAAATGCTTGTTTGTAGGCGGAACACAGGACTACCCTTTCTGGTAGCAGGCAGCATTTACCTTGGATCACAGTGCCTCATAGAGAGTTTTAAGGTAAACTCTCCTTCAGCGTCATGGATGAATTTGATATATGCTGTAGCTTTGGTGCAACATTACTCTTAAGCATTTATTGTATTACTGCCAAGTGTAATCAAATCATTAGAAGAAATTTCACAGCATGCAATGCTAAATCAGACACACCAAGCTGTGACATTCTTACAAAACTATACCTGGGTCTCATGACAAAGGCTGTTTACTCTAGCAAATGAGCACATGTTAAACAGAAGAATTTGGAGATGCTTCAAGTTTATTGCTCTCCTTGATTTGCTTGCCAAGGCAGCAATGCAAGTAATTAACTGTTCCACCACATCTAAACCCAAGTAGTAGGGCAGAAAGAACATGTGTAATAAATCTTTTTCTATCTCCTGTCTGATTTTAACCTCTCACTCACCTGCACATTTCTAATATCTTAAAATACAGATTTATATAGTAACAGAGACATTAGAGATTCAGAGACTGTTTTTCAGTCATCTGTTCCAAACACCATTTAATTTCTACTCCATCACATCAATTTTACCTCTTTGGATTTCTCTAGATAATTCTTCTTGCCTTTTCTTACTTTTATATAGAACTACTGGAGCATTCTTCATCTCCTGATGTTGTGAGTTCTCTCCATAAAGCCTAGGTTTGCTCCATTGGCCAACTTTTAGGAGCTGCTTTTCAGTCTTTTCACTTAATGAAGGCTCAGTCACACTGAAGGGAAGAAGAATCTTCTGGCAACACTAAGCTACACTTCTGAGTTTTTCTTTCATCAATCTTTCTCTGCATCCTCTCCAAGGGGGATGCACACACAGATCATGGAGGAAAAGCTATTTAAATTGTAACCTCCTAAGAATTTACTGAGAGTCTGTGATTTAGCTCATTTCAGGTAAAGGGAATTTCTGTTGCAAGGTCAGTAACACCACTTTTCCTCTTTCAGATACAGCCTTGCTAAATCCTTTTTATTAGATGCTGTTACATACACACTAGTGGTGGTGAATGCCAGAAGAATCATCTGTGGCAACACAATTTTTTGTTTATTTGGTTTGATTTGGTACTTTTTGTCTCATCTTGTTTTGGTTTTTTAAAACCACATCTTCTGATAGCAAACAGAATATTGATTTCCTCAATGGGTTCAGTGGCAACAAAGATGAAACTGGTCTAGTGTCTTTGCAGTTAATGGACCTTCTTGAGATGTCTGTCCAAAGAGGATTTGTTTCTGTATGTGCGCATATGGATGTAATACAGCCTGAACCAAAAGGTGCCTAAGAAGCTGCTGAAGAATCATAGAATCATAGAATCATAGAATAGTAAGGGTTGGAAAGGATCTTAAGATCATCTAGTTCCAACCCCCCTGCTATGGGCTGGGACACCTCGCACTAAACCATGTGGCCCAAGACTCTGTCCAACCTGGCCTTGAACACCGCCAGGAATGGAGCATGCACAACCTCCCTGGGCAATCCATTCCAGTGTTTCACCACCCTCACTCTAAAGAACTTCTTCCTTATATTTAATCTAAACTTCCCCTGTTTAGGCTTGAAGCCATTACCTCTTGTCCTACCACTACAGTCCCTAAGGAAGAGTCCCTCCCCAGCATCCTTGTAGGCCCCCTTCAGATACTGGAAGGCTGCTATGAGATGTCCACGCAGCCTTCTCTTCTCCAGGCTGAACAGCCCCAACTCTCTCAGCCTGTCTTCATACGGGAGGTGCTCCAGCCCTCTTATCATCCTTGTGGCCCTCCTCTGGACTCGCTCCAACAGCTCCATGTCCTTTTTGTGTTGAGGACACCAGAACTGTACGCAGCACTCCAAGTGAGGTCTCATGAGAGCAGAGTAGAGGAGCAGGACCATCTCCTTTGACCTGCTGGTCATGCTTCATTTGATGCAGCCCAGGATATGGTTGGCTTTCTGGGCTGCAAGCGCACACTGCCGGTTCATGTTAAGCTTCTCATCAACCAACACCCCCAAGTCCTTTTCTGCAGGGCTGCTCTGAATCTCTTCTCCCAACCTGTAGCAGTGCCTGGGATTGCCCCGACCCGGGTGTAGGACCTTACACTTGGCTTGGTTAAACTTCATAAGGTTGGCATTGGCCCACCTCACAAGCGTGTCAAGGTTCCTCTGGATGGCATCCCTTCCCTCCAGCGTACCAACCGAACCACACAGCTTGGTGTCGTCGGCAAACTTGCTGAGGGCGCACTCAATCCCACTGTCCATGTCGCCAACAAAGATGTTGAACAGAACCGGTCCCAACACCGATACCTGAGGGACATCACTCATTACAGGTTTCCAACTGGACATTGAGCCATTTATGACAACTCTGCGTGTGGCCATCGAGCCAGTTCTTTATCCACCGAGTGGTCCATCTTCAAATTGATGTCTCTCCAATTTAGAGACAAGGATGTCGTGCAGGACAGAGAGTGGAGGAATCACCCATTTCTCCTATTTTCCTCCCCACAGCAAACCAAAGAATCTTTGAAATGAACTCGATGGGATAACATTCCTTTACAAAAAAATGGGCTAGATCTCAGAAATGGGCGGTTCTTTTTATTGTCTACAAGAAGATGTGTGAGATCAGAGTAAAACCAATAAACCCGCTGAGTTACTTCTAGCATCTTTCCAACTACTTAAAGGAATATTTTTGTTGTCTGATGAGGCCCATATTTGTCCTGTGAATCCTGTATCTTATAGCTGTTGATTTTTCCTTTGCTATATTTTTCATAGCAATTATTTTTTTTTAAATGTCTTAAAAAAATTACTGAAAGTATAAATATATATTTCACATTCCTTTAGAACTCAAATCCTTTCATTATTTATCTTGTACTAGACCTTAATGCTTTTTCTTTTATCAATACTTATGTAGCCATACTTTTACGTTGTTGGCAGGGTTAAAAGAGAGAAGCACCTTTGCTCTTTGGTAGAGCTAGCTTTTGTGAATAAATTCTATGGTAATAGCTTCTTTTCATACAGTTACTGTTATGCTGTTTAAGCAAACAAGTTACATTTTGGCAGTGGCTTTTTTTCAGGTGTCTACTCATTAATCATTGGTTAAGAAATACCTCTCAAGACTTACGTCTGAAGACATCTGTAGTCAAGTAAGGACCTTGATTAACTTCCTTTGTTCTCTTAGTTTGAACAATACATTCTGTTATCCCATTTGGGTTTTGCAATGCCTGGGGTTTTAAACTACTATTGAATGGACTATTATCTTAGAAAACACCAGGAGCATGATTATATCTTGTGAAGTTATTTATAGTTGCGTATGGTAAATGAAAAATGGATTTTGATGTAAATGAGTAGAGAATGATGGTGTATAATTGTACTACCTTCCATGCTGCCCAGTTTTCACAATAGTGATGTCCTGGGGTGCAAAGGAATGAAAAATCTTTCTCTTGATTAGGAATTCTTTACCTTTTCAAAAGAAATTTCAACTGATAATTTTTTGTTTCAATTACAGTGTTCTCTAGTTGATGCAATTTAATGTAGCCCGACTGAGTCAGAAACGCTAGGAAATCTTTGTCTTTGGAATTATAATTGTCAACTTTGGCAGTCTTTTCTTGGAAGCTTGCTTTGGTCTGCAGTACGTAGACAGTACATATGACAAACTGATTGTTGTGGAAATACATGACCAAGCTGTCTGATTATTCCAGATTTTGGAAAGGGAATCCTTTTGCATAATTTGATTTACAGATGTTATCTCTGTGTAAAGCATTTCTGTCTTCCTATTTATTTGTATCGGTATTTCCTCTTTTATCTGATGTGAAGAGATTCAGTAATAGAGATGTGTTTAGAGTCAGCAATATGCTTGGCTTTGTACAGTACTCAACAGCTGACAATCACTGTCCTGGAGAGCTTAAAGTCTAAAAATACCTCAGCTAATGCTTCAGCTTTTTTCAGCCTTTAACATTCTCAAGATTTTCTGATTGTTTTGTCTCATCATACTGCACCTCAATTTTAAACTGTCAACCAAAGCAAAACAGATTGGTTCTTCTCTGTGAAAATAATTGGACAAAAGGTAAAAAATTTATTTTTAAAATTGAAAATACCCTTGGGTTCACTCCAGTATTCATTGAAGAACAAAGACAGAATCCCACCATTCTGTACCCATCTACCTGCTCCTAGCAATGCCAGTGAAGCATCTGCAAGCACTCAGGCTGAGTTACCTATCTTCTCTGTAGCTGTAGAAAGCAGGTTAGTTGTAGCAAACTGCTAGACCTCTGGTTGTGAGTGAGGTCATTTGAGTAAAACATGCCCATCTGCCTGATGCTTTCACGAATATATGTGTGTATTCTAAAGTAATGAAGTGTATGTGTCTCCAGCAAGCCTCATTTTAAAGCTCTGATGTGGTTTTTTTTATTATCAGAACTGTCAGCAACAAGGTGAAGATGAGTGTGATCTGCCAGTTTAATGCAAAGCAAAGGGAAGGACAACAAGAGATGACATCATGTGCTAATGGCAAAGGGACTGAAGGAGAATGAGAAAAAAACAAACTTTAGCGGGCAGGCTTTGCAGTCCACTGGATGTTGCCTCTGTTTTGGTTGTAGATATTTTTGTGTTTCTGCCTCTGTGGTTTCTCCTTTCTAAGAACAACATCAGTCAGCACTAAGCTGTGGTGTCTTAGATTCTTTCTAGGGATTAAACTGCAGGTTTAACTTTTGGGGCTGACATAAGGACCATCTGTTCTGTGTAGTTTGCAGGCAGTGTGGAGATATGCATGTTGTGAGCATACAGAACTCTCAGTAAGAAGAGAAGACAAAGAACATATTTTAATATCTTGTTGATTTTGGTTTAGTTGTTAATTTTGCCGTTTCTTAAAAAAGCATGAAATTATAATATCCTGTTCTATATGTGGTGATGTAATGGAGAACAGTTTCTGGTTCTTCAAAGTGTTGGAACTGTGTAATGGCTTACAGGTTTGCTAAATGGAGACATTCTCTGTCCCAAAACTACTGCTATGCTGCCTTCAACCTCCATCTCCTCCATTATTCATAGAGATGGCCTTCACCTTATTGTTTTTAAAGGTCTGAAGTTGTTACTTTGATTAAAAGAATGTAGATCATGGCTCATTGAAGGAAGATAGAGATAGAACCATATGACTGTCCCAGAAGACTCAAATCCAAGAAAAGGGTTAAGGGTTTCTACATAGAGGTTGCCTCTATTCCCATTCCTGCTCCATCCAGTCTCAACACCAAATATAGGGTATCATATAGATTCATAAGTCACAAAGACCACCTAGCTATTGACCTTAATGTACACCTCATATTCATCAGGTACTGGCCTTACTGATCACCCATCTGCAGTCCTTCACTCTTCATTGTGAGCCTTATTCTATGTTATTTCTGTAAAGTGTGAGAGTTAGGAAACAGCTGGAAAGAATGTGTAGGATTTGAAACACTGTGGAACTCACTGAGAAAATAAAATTAGAAGTTTACAATAACTATAATCTTCAAAGAATGCTCTTTTCAACTTCAATTTGGTATGTTCTGGAGGGCATGTACTGGAAAACCCTACCTGAAATTGACATGGATTTGAATCATTGAGACCTGATTGACAAACTCAAACAGATTAAAATAAGACTATAAAGCTGTGAAACTTTGCATACCATTTCGTCACTTATTACTTTCATAGGCCTCCATCTGACTGCAGATCTATCTTAGCTGATCCTGTAGCATGCCGTTAGTAATGAACAATAAACGTACTTCTGTGTGCTGCTGTTGCTCACAAGGGCTGAGCCCTCCCTGTGGGGAGGGGGTACACACGGGAAAGGGAGAGGCTGACAAGTGGGCATGGGAAGGCCTCACAGCTGTCCCAAACTACGTCTGTAACTTAGGTCAGAGCCTTGCCTCTAACAAGCACATCAAATTATACAAAATACAAAAAAGCAGATAGATTTTAGAGCACATCAGGTACAGGGAAATTAGAAAACAGCTTGTTACCCATCATCTTTTTCTTTCTGCTCCTCAAAGCTCCTTGGCCCTGTTAGATCTGCTTTCTGACCTGCCCCTGTGAGCAAGCTATAATGTTTCTCAAATTAACTTGTTGAACAATCAGTGTTCACCAGATGATGTAGATTTAATCCAGATCAGGCATGGATGTGTGATCCCAAATCTGCAAAGTTAAATGAAGAATGTGACATGCATGCTGGCGTTATTCTTTTAGGCTGATTTGTGTGGGTTGCAGGACAGGAGAATATTTTGACATAGCATAAAGCTAGAGCAGCACAGACAGACATTACCCGAGGCAACATCAGATCCGCTAGGACAAAATTACCTATTTAGGGTTGTCTGAACCAATTTGAAGTGGCAGAGTGAGTTTCTAACGCTCTGTGCTATGCAGCCATTCAGTTTTGTACTTGACACTAGTTTTGCAGATGTCTTGAAAAACTGCTACGTGCTTTCATACTTCATTTACTATCTCATGGTGTCACAGAATTCAAAAATACAGAAAGCAGGCATTTGTTAACACAATCCCTTTTCACTGAAGCAATGTAAGAAAGAATTTCTGCTTTGCATAAAGCACAACTGGATTTGCCTATTAAAACTTAAAAGTCAGCCTACAAAAAAAGGGGCCCAACGCTTCTGTCTCTTCCTCTTGTTTTGCTGTGGGGTTTTTTGTTTGTTTTTGTTTGATTTGTTTTGTTTTGTTTTGTTTTTCAGGTAGATGTAACTGATCCTCAGCAACTGTTGAAGAGGCATGAAATATACTATTCTTTTACATTGGTGTTAATAAAGTTTCAGGTATGCTTGGATTTTTTTTTCCCTAGCTATTAAGACACAAACTACAGCAATTGTTTTTCAAATTTAACTAATAATTTCGAGAAAGGATGACAGAAAGTGGAACAAGGGACTGTAATCAGGATCCATTTCTATTTTTTGGAACATTTTATTTGATGCAATCCTATTTTCCTCCAACGTCTCAATTTTTGACAGGTGTCAGTCAAGTTATAATCCAGACATAAGGATAGTCTTACCTTCCACCTCTTTTCTGTACCGCTTTTACATGAAAGGAGGAAAACATGTGGATGATGAATGCCTAATGAACCATATGAGAGAACTTTTGATTTAGATTAATTCATCACGAGCATATTGCAGCAGCAAGATACATTTAACGAATAAAGATTTGTAGAAATGGTCTTTGGCTCTTAACATTGGCATCACAGTAAAAGCATTTTGTTATTATTTATCTTCTATTCACTCACCTTCTACTGTATTTCTCAGATATACCATTGTTCAATCAGCATAAGAGGTCTCCAGGGTGAATACAGAATAATACATAAACAAATAAACCAATAGTTAAATAAAATGTAGGCACCTAAGTAAAGCAGAAAAATTCAGATTTCCTGAATAATCCATGTTAATTTGCTGTGATCTGCAGAAAAAAACTATGTAATCTCTTTTACAAAAAGTACTGTTGTGTTGTCTGGTCTAACCATCTAGATGCCTATCCTTCTGCCCCTTGGGCACTTAGACCTGGACTTACATTTATACTGCTGAATACAGATGAAATACTATTTGCACAATTTAGCATTCAGCCCTGAACAACATGTGGCCCTTATAAACCTAAGGTGTCATGTGTTTTTGTTTAATGTATCTGAAATAATATAAGTGCTGTCTTGCATCCCAGGAAAATGATGTTCGCATAGGAAGAAACTGCTGTGCATCCAGTCTTTATGATATATGGGATGATATATAGGGTATGTGGGAATACTGGAGAGAACTAGGAGGTGAAAAGTCTCTTGGGATAGGGTTGCAGGAGAACAGGATGTCTGGCATGCCATATGGTCCCTGATATCTGCGCATTGTACTTGGAGACTACCTGGGAGAGCTCTGCTCGCAGTTCAACAGTAAAACATCATTTTAGCATAGTGGTCAAGCCTGTGTCGTGGCCTTGTTTCATTCTCTAGTGTAGACATCATCTGGGTGCCTAATTGTAGATCTAGAAAAAGCTTTATGTGACAGCATGCAAGATCGGTATTAGGGTGTGGTGTCTGATTTAAGGATAGTACTTAAGCGCTTCCTTAATAGTGATTTCAAAGCTCATGTGTTTGAAGGAATTTGAGACTCACTTCCCCAAAATTTCAGCATCACGGTACTGATTATGTCTGCTCTGAGAATCACATTTTTAGAGACCTGATTATTGCCAAATGATTTTAGTGATTGCTGAATTTACAGTCTATAAAAGACTATGCAAACAAATTGAGAAAAAAACCACAGATTTATTCACCACTCAAAAAATTTCTTGGTAGTATGTCTTTGGTCCATGAAAATACTTTAATATAGGCAGTGAACACAGGTAAATTGTAGCTCAGGTGATAAGGTTTACGAAGATTGCCTTGGATCACTCTTCAATCTTATCTCTTTTGGTATTGCAAAGAATGTTTTTAGGAATGTTAGTCCTCCGACATTCCTATTCATAGTGACTAAAGCACTTGATGCTAGTTAGAGTTGTGTTGCAACTGTCTGTCTTTCGTAGATGTGCGAATGGAAGAGAGAGAGAATCTCAGAAAACTGAAGCTAGCCCTGCCTGGTTAAATGAATTGGATTTTTTCAGATATGTAGCTTGCAGGCAATTTGAACACCTTTTAATCACAGATTTTGCAACTCAGTGGTACTGAGGGGCCTACTCCATTGGTGTTTTTTTCTTAATCCTCCATCAAAATGCAGCGCTGGACAATGGTGGGACTACAAATCTATAGCTACTCAATATATCCGTGCCCAGAGGAACAGAAAACTGGGATGATCCTGCCAATTCATCTGCAGGGGCTTTGTAAAGCCTTCTTTCCCCTAACGAGCCTTTCAATTTAACACTTTCTCACCTATGCACTAATGCTTTTGAGAGCTAGGTGTGAAACCAAGAGGAGAAATACACCTGTTTGCATAGTGATTTTTTAATGTTAATAGTGGGAAGTATTATGTAACATGACTATTGCAAACAACTGGAAGTTTAGTTTGGCAAATGGCATGTGGCCTCTGCACAATATTATTCCCTGCATGTGGAAATTCCCAGCATGACAGATTCAAAAGTTTAACATAACTGACACCTTGCTGGAAAAAAAGTAACTTGGATAAACCAAAATGAGGTTCTTCAGAAAATAGGTGCTCGGGCATGATTCTTACAGTACTGAGAAATTTAAATTGTTCATCCTAAAAGGGGAAAATAGGAGAGAAGAAAACTTTCCGTTCCATGTTCCCAGCATCTTCATTTCATGAGAATGCTGCAGTGGTGAGTTTGGTTCCTTTATACTTCAAAGGGTAGCTGGAATTGGGTTAACATGTGATAATTAAATGACTTTAAATATTAATCATCCTATTTAAAAGTAACATTGGCAAAGAATGAGATCTCTAATGAGAAGTAAAATTACATTATAAACACTATTCTGTAAAAATGGGACCTATTCAAGTGTTTCTTTGAAGCCAGATGAGAACTGATTCAGTGTCTGAGTACATTCCCAGGGTGTTATGAGGAAGCTGAATTCTTTTCATAATTGTTTGACAAACTACTTCCAAGACACACAGCACGCAGATTTAAAATGCATTTTTCCTGTCGTGTGTCTGTGTTTATGGGTGAATACCATATGGACTTTGGTCTGAGCTTTGCTCATCTGAAAAACTCTGGGAGAGTACTCCATGTTTCAGTTAACTGTTTCCTGTCGAGCAGAGAAAACATGTTCATCTTAAGGAGGCAAAAATTACCAAGTTATTTTAAGGTAAACAAATCTATGGCTGAAATTTCTTTTCCTCAGGGTCTGAGGTATTTTTGTTGTTCACATCTGGATAAAAAGGACAGGTGAGGTATCACAACTGTTAGGTTAAGCTTTTCTCGGGGAAATAAAGACAGGCTTTGAATGGGAAGTATTTACATAATTTGAAGGATAAGATGAGCCTGAAGGCAGTGATCAACTTAAAGATTTGTCCTATAATAACATACTGATGTGAATGTTGAAATGGGGCAGATGTACCTGATGACACAGAGTCAGACAAGGTTGTGTTCTGAGAAAGTATTCTGAAAACTCATAAAAATGATAGAAAGCTTTCATAAAATTAATCTCTTGCAGTTTAATTTTCCAGTGGTTAAGGAGAAAAAATGGGAACATTCATGTATGTTGAATTGGATTGACGTGACTTTGTACAGTGTCCCCTCCCATGCAAAACAGTAACTGCAAAATTTCCCATAGGAAACTAAAGTCAGTAAAAATACATTGTTTGGTTAGTATAGGAAATGTATGATTTCTGTCTTTTAGTTTTTTTCAGGTTTTTGTTTTGGTTTTGGATTTGGGTTGTGGGTTTTTTTTTTTCTGGGGCATGAGAAAATTGGTCCAATTCTGAAAATGTTGCTTAGGGCCAAATACTGCTGTTCTTGTGCCAAAAGACATTTAATCAAATGAATGTTGAATTTGGTTCTCTGTCTTTATTCGATTGTTTTGGGTTTTTTTTGAGTTAAATATTCATTGACTTCAACAAGAGTTTTGTTTGTTAAGAGCTGATTAAACTAAGTAGAAATATCAGGACCCAGCGAAGATACCGACTTCTCCCACGTGCTTAGATCTCAGTATACTGGAGTTCATTAAGTCTTACAAAATGCAATGCTAAATGTTGACATTTTATTAAGTAATGGCAAATAGAAAGTTACACAAATGCATTGGTTTAGTTACTTGCAATTTCTACAATGCATAGTAAAAGGTTATTTCTCTGCATAACTTTAGGATATCCACTTATGATTGAAAAACTATGACAGCTTAAACTATTGGTATGGAATTTGTAAAACCCTTAGTACTCTGACAGTGTCTTGAGCTGGACAGGTAGCGGAGGAACATGGAACTGGCTAATCCACATGATTCTCAGAGTTGTTCATATTGCCTTGATGTAAATTGTAATTAAATTATTAAGTATGAGGAAGGAAATCAGGAAAAGATTAGACAGGGTTGTGTTTTAAATTCAATAGAGAGTGAGTGGAATGCAAAAGAAATTCCATTGCTAAGAATATCAAACCATTTCTATACTGATATGGGCTTAAGGGTAACTGTGGTAAAAAAACCTGAGAAACAGAGACTGAATGTCAGACTGCTCTGAAGTTCAGAGTAAGGCAGTTTCGAGAATGTTCTTCTCTACTCCACATGCATAAGATCCCAAATGATCTGATGGCAGCTGACAGCAATGAAGTCTGCTCCTGTCCCTACCAAGCCACTTGCAAAAGTGTAGGGGCAGCGATGAAAGCATTGGCAGCATAATTTTACATCAAGAAATGACTCCTCATGCTTGGAAATACTTCCCTGCCTTGCACAATTAGTTCCGCACACTATGTCCATTATACCTTAATTCTGATTAAGGGTAATGTAAAGTCTTACTTTCCTAAGGAGAACACTGTTAAAAGATAGAAGGGACTCTGTCAAATTTTCTGCTGGTCAGAAATGTGCCATTTGTTGTTGCCTGTGTGTACATTATTTACATAATCAGAAAAGTGTTTTTTCTTTGCATAGAAAAAGAAGCTGAATAGCTTTCCACTTCAGCTGAAAAACTCCGAGAGATTTGGTCTCTTTCTAAAAACAGATCATTAAGGCTGTATCATTTGTAAGAATGTTTGGCTCTGCTCCAGGAATGGTTTCTAATTGTTAAAGATTATTTTTGTTCTTTGTGTTTTTCTCATTGCAGTTTTGAGTACCTTTTCTGGTTGCTTTGTTTGAGACTTTTAGCAGATAGAGAATAGACAAATAAAATCGTATATTGTCCTAAGCAGATTCACTCCTAAACAAACTATTCCTCAAAGATTTCCAGAAGGCACCAGCAGGTCTTGAAGAAGTAACAGCCTACAAAAATGTTATTTTTCACAGTTAAGCAGACTTTGGTCTAAAGCTGTACAAACAAGCCTCTGAATCCTTGTTGCTTTCAGAGACTGTTTTTGAGTGTGTGCTGATCTATAAATCAAAGCATTTGAAACAATGTAAAAGAAAATGTTTAAATAAAATAAATAAATAAAGTTTTTCTTTTCTCCCTCCTGTAGATCAGGATATCTTCCAAAGAAGTCAAAGACGTTACAGGGGTGCAAAATTTGAGCATGAGAGAGGAGATTCAAGCGTGCCTGGTCCAAATCCCACTGAATTAGTGGCAAGTTTCTTCTTGACCACAGTGAATTTTGGATGAGATCCATGCTCTGATTTTGGCAGCCACGTTGGCTACCACATTACAGCCCACTTCAATTTGAAAGAGGCAAGACCTAAACTGGAGAAAAAGTAGGTTAAAAATAAAAAAGCCATCGGATCTATGAGGACCCTGCCAGATTCTTTCATAAATATGTGTCTTTTTATGAAACCATATGTACCACTGACAATGCATAAACAGCCCAAACGGATTAAAGACTTTGGTGTAACATGGATGTGAGTGGCTATAAAGCAAGGTGACAGTTATTGATGTTCTGCCAGTCCTGCAAGATAATACAGCCACAGGTATTTTAAACCAGGCAGTTTATATTGGATCTCATTCTGTTGCTGATGTCATTGGCAAAATTCTGGAGACCTCAATGGTGAGAGGATCCAGGTAGTAGTGATGAGGGGAATTCATTTGGTCTGAAGGGAGCAGAGCTAACTCTGAACACTCCTGTTACCTGATGTTGACTGACATAATCCACACTTGTGTTCCTGGTGGCTGGCACCAGTATGCAGTAATAAAAGCACTGCCTGCCCAAGGAACCTAAACAAGGGAGTGCAGCTGGAGGTGAGGTCTGTGTATGAGAATACCAGCAACGAATAAAAGGTTTTCCTGCCAGGAGCCACTTAGAAGGAAAAATAAATAAATGGCTAATTTGCTCTGGCTGTTCTTTTTAAATCAAGTGACGCTGATATTTGGAAAAAAATGAATTAAAAAAACAATAATCAGTAGGGTCATTTAAGCAGCTGTAGTTTCATTGTTTTGAAACAATAACAAAATAAGAAGAGATAAAGAATAAGGCTGGCTCAGGTGGTGTTAATCACTGATTCTATTTTTTTTTCCCCTCCAGTGCATGCAAGTACTGGCACTCATAGTATTATCTAAAAGGAGTATAAGAAGCATCTTGGTCTGTTATCAGTAATTAATTATTGAATAGCCTGCCTATGAGGAAAATTGCTTCTCTGAAAAATTGGCTCAAGCTTATCCTTTGCATTCAAGTCAATAACAGTGTCTTTCAGAGAAAAGCAAGCCAAATGCAGCTGTCCAATATCCCTGAGATATGGGAGTAGAACAGATTTTGTCTCTAAGGCCTTTCCTTTGTAACTTTTGATTGGTATTCAAAAGTGGAAACAGTACATAGCTTTGATGAGCCTTAAAAAGTCCAGTAAGGATCAGGGCTACAATGTGTGTGTGTGACTATCAGGTAGTGCTTGGGTCTGTGTTTTGTTTTTCTGGTCCTGATTACTGCCTGCCTGAATTGCAGAAATCTTCTTCAGTCTTGGACCTTCTTTTAGAGTAAATCAACTGCATCTCTTCTAAACTTAACTCCAGGTACAGTTCTGTGGGAAGCTTACTCCAGGGACCACTACAAAAAGCGTATGATGGAGACTGCACGGTCCTGAACTTGCACAGTCTTCCAGGAAAATTTGCACTCTCGGTCATCTCCAGAGCGTTCAGAGCATCCCCTGTGCTTAATGATATAAACACATAATGCTGATATGCTCCAACACAGTCCTCACACTGTTTCAGACCCTTTGAACTGAATAAAATACACAGAAAATAATAACTGTGTCTTATGGCCTGAGGATACCACACAGGGCCCAGGAGAGACCCAGGGCCAAGTGCTGTGGAGTGTGGATGAAGTCAATGGTCTTCACCTCTTGATGCAAAAGCATTTAGGAGGGTAAATGTTTACCTGTCAAAAGTGCATGTATGAATCTGTGTATTGCAGATGATAATTAACATGACCAAATGCTCAGCATATTTTTCAGGGCTCCCTGATTACAGCAAATGATGCAAGCAGTAAGAAGAGCATTAGACTGCAAGGTTCAGCAGATTTCAGCCTCTTGGAAATTCCATATGGTAATTCCCAATTTACTAAGGAAAAGATGCCAGGTCACTGCTAGTTGAGATAGGGACATTAAGTATGACATGTTATCGCCATTTTAAAAAACTACATCTCTCAGGCACTTTCTGTTTTCTGTCTCCATACTACAAGCGTGATACATGTGGCTACAATAGTGAAAGCATAGAAACAGATTTAATTTGATTTTAATGCAAGTGTTCCAAAAGCCCTTTTAGAATAACACTTGGAGTCACAGAAGACATACTTTTTGGCTATCCAACCTCCTCAGAGGTAATAGATGTATCTTTATAGGTCAGTTAATTTCTGAATCATATTTCAGTATGATACAGCTTTTAAGGCAGGCTAGGGAAGGACAGAAATGTCCTGGTTCAAAGAGACATTTCCATAGGGACATGTCTGTAGTCCTGTAAAAAAAAAAACCAAAACTCTAGTCTAAAGTCCCATTCTGCAAGCAAGAATGTGTGCTTATATTATCCTGAATGACGAAGATGACTGGCTCTTTGGCTAGTATTTGTCACTCTTATATCACTGCATTGCAATTCTAACAGATGTTTCCTCATCTTTGTCTCACATCACTTACATCAGTCCTGAGGTGAAGGAGAGTGTCATTTTCTGGCAGGACTACACACATGTTCCTATGGAAATATCTCTGCATAATGGCTAGACTCGACGAACTTAAAGGTTTTTTCTAGCCTAACAATTCTATGATTCTATGATGCCAAAGCTTGCAGAGAAACTGTATATGAGGTATTTTATCAAGTCATTGGTAAGCACAAAGGACCCAGCTATCCAGAAGCACTGCAGTAAGGCATCTCTAGTCACTGAAAAAGGGATTCCACAAAGCAAGGAAATAATCTCAGTCTTTTAATGTGATGGTGGATTTTCATAAGGGACTTCTAGGAGTCCCTGAGGGTCTCCTCCACCACATCAGTGGTACAGTTTGTCTGTACCTGCATCTCATTAAGATTGCTCTTTCTATTCTGGATGGCAGGCCACCAAGGTTAAATCTGCTTCAAGGATCCTTACCACTGCAGAGCTCTATATTTTAAAAGCTGAATAGAAGTTGGTTTTGCATGATAGATAATGAAGAAGAACAAAGATAAAAACACTAGGTATACGGGGTGTTCACCAGCTAGGCATATTTTACAAAAAAATGAAATTTTGATAAATTCTTTTTCTGGATTTTAGTCGTTAGATTTCATGAAACATTTTCCCTGTTGGCAAATTTACATAATGAGAAGCTGAAGCAATTGAGAAGTTTTAGGCTGAAATATTTAAGTCTCTTTGAAAGCAGGAAAGCTAACCCAGTGACTTCTCTTGAGCTGTTAAAACTAAATCTTATATCATCTTCAAAAGTTGTTTACATGCTTCATATCTACAAGCCAGAAAGCATAAGCCACAGAGACAGACTTGTCCCCATGACCCACTGACTTTTTGACATCTTGAGGTCATGCATCCAAAGCATGCACAAGCAGGAAACGCAAGGCTTCTTCCAACCACATCCTGGTGTGTCTGTAGTGTAAATTAGAGCTGTGAGAGCTCTGGGAAAATTCATCTGGCAGGCATGCTATGTTTCTTTTCCCTTTTCTTATAAATCGTGCTAAAGGGTTTGGGCTTAGTCTGAGTCTAATTAAAATTAATGAGAGTTAAAGGTAAAGCAAAAAAAAAAGTGGAGATCATCCATAAATGATTGCTGGTAGGGGGCAAAACCTGTATATTAAGAAGTCACCTAGCAGAATCTCCATCGCGTCAAGACTGATGTAAGTGATAAGATGTGGGACAAAGATAAGGGAACATTTATTAGAATTGCAATGCAGTGATGTAAGAGTGGCAAATAATACAAACCAAAGAGCCGTTCATCTTTGTCATTCAAGATAGGAAAGCACACATTATTGCTTGTGGAATGGGACTGATGAAGTGTTTTTGTTGGTGGTGTTTTGGTTTTTTTTTTTGACAGGACTACAGATATCTCAATTTCCAGTCCTAAAAGAACTCAACTTCTCTTCTTTTACTTATCTAGCAATATATTTATTTAGCAACTGAATTCATTCTCTACCAGTCATATCCCTGTCATATCAGCCAAAGCTGCAAGGAGTTACTTATATGCTACTGATCCCTGCTGAGAAATTATTATTGAAGTGCCTCAGATTGCTTTTAAAAATAATCATCCTTTATTTGGTTTATGTATGTGACAAGAAGCGAAAAAAAAAAATGAGACCTAAAGGAAAAAGCAGAAAGTGTAAATGCACTCTATAAGCATCTGGTTTCAGGATAGTCATCTAAGATTTAAAGAAAGTAAATTGTATTATCCTATGAGATTCTTATCCCAGGTCCAGCTTAAAAATGGGTCTGAAGTTTCAAGATGCTCATTTGAAGGTGAGTGCACCAAACATTGTCCCACATAAAAGAGTGTCAAATGAATATCATTGAAGGACAGGGGCAGTGTGATGCTTAAGAAAAGGAAATTGCTGAGCTTCATTCCTATATAAATGAAAAAAAAATCAGATAAGACCATATTTCCTGCACTGGCATCATCAACATGTGATAACATTAGGTCTTTGATAGACATTTACAAAATTCTGCTCAAAGAGTACAGTATGTCCAACTGCATCCCTCTCCCAAACCCCAGTCACTGGGAAATAAAAGGTTGATGTTTTCTGAATGGGACAAATGAAGCATTGTTGGTATAACTAAGATACCAATGAATTAATATAGAAAAAGGGTTATCTCACTCGCACCAAATAAGAAAGAGATTAACACATAAAGGCTATAAATTCAAACATTTCTCCAAGAAACAGCTTGGGAAGAAGGACTTGTGCAACAGTGGTTTTAGTTCTGCATACAAAGCAAGAAAAGGTGCAAGTCCAGCTTGACAAAATGTAAATTCTGCATGTTTGCAAGATCTAACTGCTGCAGTACCCAAGCATTCACTTCTTCAGGTCTTGAAGACCTCAGCTGGATAGATCATCATATTTATTATCTCTTGATGTGGACTGAAGTAGTTGGCAAATGCAAGACTAATACTAACATTCAGTGCAGCATGAAATCTCCAACTGACCAGAACAAAATGTCAAACTGGACAGGACGAAGTGAGGCACAGAAAACACAAGTCCAATAGTAAAGAAGAAGGCTGACTCATGAGATCAGAAAAAAAAAGACGATCTTCTCGGCCTTAGTACGTCCTGCCACAGCCAGTCTATTCATACAGCATGTCTTTTGACAACGTGGCAGTTCAGCAAATGTTACTGGAATCCATGTATCTCTTTTTGACTACTCAGAGCGAAGGACTGTCATGCATAATAAAGCAACATTGCAAGCTGACATTCTGAGTTCATTGTTTGACTTCTTGCAATGCACAAAACTTCCATCAGCTGCACATCAGTAATGCCATAACTATTCCAAGATGCTGCTTTATGACTCTTAGCTTTGTTTTATTTTTCAGAAGATTGATGAGAGGGGCTTGACTGACGTCATTCAAGACATTCTGTAAACACTGCTAATTTTAATATTAAAATTCCATATTGCAGCTCTGTCCAGATGTTATTTATTAGAAATAGCCTTTTTTCCTTATTTGTACATTTTTCTTTGGCAGTCTTTATGGACTTTCCTGTAAGTGAAAAGAAAAAATCCTATACCTTTAAATCAGAGACGTCTGGTATAGCTGCATTCACTTTAGTGCAGAGGGGTTATACAATGGATGAATAGATGCCTATAATTATGAGCTGAGCCAGAAGCTCTCTGTGTTCAAATACCCCAGAGCAAGACAGCTAGTGTGTCAGTGACAGTATGGAAAACCCCTTTCCCTGCCTGTGTCTGGAGAGTGCACAAGTCCAGCATGACAGTACCTGTACATTATGGGATTCAAGAAAGTTGAAGGCAATAAACAGGTCATGCAAACAGAAAGATATTTAAAGACTTGTGAATAAGATTTCTGTTTCTCCTAGACAGATGAATTAAAGCAAACTTCTGGCAAGGCAGAAAGGTTTTTTTCCTGAGCAAAGTTTATCACTGTACGGAAGTTTTGCTAGTGACAAATACATGAATAATGAGAAAGGCTTTGTTAGGTAAGTTGTTTGATCCTCAGAGGATATAAAGGTTATATAAAACTAATATTTCAATTTTCCAGTGGTCACTGGTTTTGTTTTTGTTTTTGTGTTAGACAAAAAGTCAGGAAGCTAATTCTTTCATAGCGCATTTGAACAATAAAAATGAACTGGTATCAGTAGTTGCTTGGCTCGCCTGTGGTTTTCACAAAAGGCAGTGCTGTGAGTTGAATTTTTTTCCTGCTCTGAGTCTGAGACTTATAAAAATGACACTGAAGAGACATAAACAGTGAGCACAGAGCTGCCAAATGCCAGAAAATAAGAACTAAAGACTGACTGCCCATAAAACCTAAACAAATATTTCCATCAGTAAAACTGGCAAAACAGTCTAGTAAACATGGTGCAACTAACAGTTGCATATTAACATGCAATGGTTTACAAGAGATGTACTATAGCTAAGGTAACTCAGTCGTCTGAATTTGCTTGCACTTTTGGAAGTCAGGTCACATATCTTCTTGGCAGACAGTGTGTGAGTATCTTAGGAATGATTGCATTTCCTGGAGTATGCCACAACACTCACTGCAACATAGCACAAATGTGAAAGAGGATTACTACCAGAAAGGCTTAAATCAGTAACTCTCACAGGTGGAACCATTACAAAAATGAGTTATTTAACACTTTGCATCATTACTGCATTTCCAGCTTTCCTGTCCAGTCAGTTTCTCCATTACAATCTGTCATTATCATTGGTTTGGTCAGAAACTGTACTTTCAGCAGCTGGACATCTATGATTATGGATACATTTATATCTTCCATTGCATGTTGTGAAATGTTTAGTCTTTCATTTGTTACAACTGTTTGCAGAGATGCATTATGAACCTAATTGCTGGCATGAGCCAGGTCAGAAACAACCCTTTCTTCCAAATGATCATTGGTCTCAGGCCAAAGCAGAATATATTAAAGCCCCCTATTATAGCTGTTTTTCTGCTTTTTGTAGGATCAGCTGATTTGCTTTAATGCCTTATTTCCATTAGGGTTTAACACTTATAATTGATGACACTGTTTTCTGGCTCAAATGTAATTATGTGACTTAAATTAAAAAAAAAAAAAAAATGGATTGATCTTTCTGTTTTGTGTCTTCCCACAGTTCATTTAGTTTGTATTTTTCTTCCCTTGCCTTTCTTTTTTCCTTGAAAGTGTAGATCTTCTTTCTACTCCTTTATTGGCAGTTCCCTCCAGGACTATCTTTCTCAGATTCATTGCCAAATATGTGTGTGCTGTGTTTAAGGGTGTATATGACCCATTCTTCCTTTGCTTGCTGCATATACTGTCAGAGAAGGTAATCCTTGCAGTTATGGCCACAAGAGTAATGCTTAACAGTCTGTACCCTTGTACTTGCCACTCTTCCTCCAACAGCATAATCCACCTACTGCCATAAGAAGGCTCAGCAGAATTTGTCTCAGTGCTGGTAAACCTGCTTACCTTGCTGACAAATGTGCTGCTCTCCAAAGGGGTTTTGAGGTTCACAGATTTGTTTTTCTCTTCCTGAGCCTTGCCAAAGGTAATATAACAATGAAAAAGTCCAACAGAAGGGCCAGTTGTGACCTGTACCAATTACCTACAAAGAAAAGTATGGTGTCTGATCCACTGTTTTCATTTCGGGAAGAATCACTAAGAAAGGAGTGTCTCTACGTGCTACAGACTCTATAGGTGCTGCAGACCTGTTCCTGAGTTCATCAAGGACAACTGGGGAATGAATACAAAGTGAAGCAAAGGGAGAATGTCAGCTAGTGCAGTTGAAGATCTGCATCAGGAGACAGACCTTGCAGAAGGTATCAGGTTCAAGCATAACTAGTTCTTTTTATTTTATGAAGTTAAAACAGTTTTGTAAATTCTGATCTCCTGAAGCCATGTGATTACAGATGCCTTTGCACACTTACTTATTCTGAGCTTGAGCAAGTCTGAGTCTCAAGGTCTGGACCACTTAAACACTATGACCCTTGAATTGATGCCCTCTTCAACATCTCTGAAATCCTTAGAAAAAGAAAGCCATCTTCTCTTCGCAGTGAAATTTCTGTGGCAGTGAGGAAGTTTACTTGAGGAAGTTTCCTCACAAGAGGAAGTTTACTTGCCCCACATCATGCCTCTCAGGACACACTGCTGGTAACACAGAGATACCTCTCTTAAGGAATAATGTTTTTCTTCCCAAAGGAGGGAAGACAGCTTCATCCACAGTGCACCACAACTCTTCAAGGTCTTCACTTGAACAGAAAAGGTAATGGCCCAGGAGGATACCAGCACAAAGGTGTGAGGAGCAGTGAATTGTCCCAGCAAGCACATCCCACATCTGCGGCTGTCCTTGGCACTGCTGAGTTGCAGCACACATCCTGAGACGTGTTCCTGCACTCATCTCTGGGCCAGAGTCACAGCGGGGCTATTCCTGAGAGAAGAATTTAAACCTGCATTAGAAACATGGGTTTTCAGTTTTTCTTTAGATAAACCCTACCTGTACTGAGTAGGCATGCTACCCTTTTATGGAGAAAAAGTTTTGGCAACACTGGGATGTTGAGCTGAAGTTTAAAGGTGATTCAAATGAATTATTTTTTTTCTGGAAAGAAAACAAAGTAAAAAATAAAAATTTTGAAAGCAGATGACATTCTTTCCTTTTGAAATGAAAATGAAATGACTCATAAATATATTTACAGAGTTTGAAACAGAAGAAGCCCAATAGTTGAAAGAGTCTTCAACCTAAACATTCTATCTATCTATCTATTTATTTGGTGAACATTTTCTCTAAGTGAATACTCTTTGGGGACAGAAGGAAATGTTACAAAATTCAGACCCATAAGGAAAACTGAGTTATTTGTGTTTTTTCATTATTCATTTCACAAGTCTGACTGACACGGCATTATAAGCATATAACATTACCATGTGGGACAAAATTGCAGTAGTATATATTATCTCCCAGACCATTCCTTCATTTTCTACTATGCCCTCTTCCCCCGTGATCCTTTTGCTCTTTCTTGGCCACCTCCCAAAATAATTCTCTTCTGTTTTCTTTTTTGCTGACAGCTTCCATTTAAAAGACCTTGGTTTCTGCCCCTTTGTATTCATTACAGAATATAAATCAGGAGATCTCCGATTAGCTTACTTCCTTGTTTTTTTTTAGCCAGGATGATGTCAGTACAGCTTAAGGATTGAAGTTTATTGGTTACACTGTGGGCTCTCTGATAGCCAAATCAAGAGAAACTCAATGTTCAAAAGAGTGTGGAAGCCTGATGTAAACGACTATAATTTATACTGTTTTGAATCGTGGTGAGAAAGAAAATTTGCATGCTAGACATGAGTGTGTTTTGTGATCAGGCATTGGTTTAGCCTGAAGGAAGAAGTAAAACTTAGCTAAAATGTCACAGCTCCCCCTTTGTTCTGCGGGAACCAGCCTCTGGTGTACTTAGTGACTCATTTTTTGAAAGGTGTGTTTGGCAATACTCTCAGAACTGTTACTTAAAACATTGCCATGGAAAAGGTGCTCTCTCTGTTCTAATAAAACAAATGGTCAATTTACTTAAGATTCACAAGACTCACAAACCCTCATGTGGTTTTAATGTTGCCACAAAGACTGTCCATGTCTGTTTGTTTCCATGTCACAGAGCAGTGCTTGGTGGCATTCAGGTTCCTTCAAAAATGGGAAGATAGCTTGAGTGTATTCTCAATGCTTTTTCTTATCCATGTTATACAGTTTATTTTATGCAGCACACATATTTAACATTAGCCAAAACAGCAATAGTATTTAATGACAAGGCTTCCCTTTATCATCTGACAAGTCTGATTTGCCTTTTTGAGTCAAAATCAAGATCCATTAGGGAAAGTCAGATCAAGTCATATCCCCGTTGCTGTTTATTTATTGAGAAAGCAATGTTTTCACCTTATTTCTCAATCCATTCTGATCTGTTTATTTTAAAATGAAATACTCTTATAAGGAAGCCACATAGACTGCATTTCCCCAAACACAAAATAAAATTTCTTTCCTCTCAGAGCAGTTCCAAGTACTGACACTCAAAATCAATTTTAAACCAGTGGCTCTTAGCCTTGTTTGCATCATTTCAGAGTCTCACCCAAGGCTCTGAAAAAGGTGGTTTCTCTTTGTTAGGCATTCCCTTCAGTCATTCTGTGAGCCACTCGCGCTGAGGGAGGGCTGGTTTTCACAGGGCTGGGACAGGCGGTCATAGTGCTTGAGATCTTTCTTTGCGTAACCCTCCAGGTAGGGACCTCTGAGCACTAGTGAGATCTCTTCATCTGTCCAGCCCCAATGGGCAGGAGGAACAGCTGTGACAGCCTCCAAAAAAACCTCCCATGGCCCCATACCCATTTCCTGGAAAAAAATTAGTGAATTGCACAGACAGACAAATAAACCAAAACAAAGCAGTGACAGCGAGTTACAGCAAACCTCTTCTGACATAGGACAGTTTATTTAACTCACCTTGAAATGATGAGGTGTTGTGTTGAGCTATCACACCTGCATTCAGAAAGGGTGTTCCTCTCCCCGGGACTGTTCTCTGTGCAGAGCTTTTACACTAAATATTGTAGGGCCTGAAGGCTACTTGCTCCTGGCTGGAGATCTTGAAAGCTGCATTGCAGTTTATGTGGCTGTGATTCTAGGAATATTTCAGTAGAGAGGCAATAATAAAATAATATTCAGTGACCTTTCACTTTGCTAGTAGGTCTTAGAATTCTTGTTGTTTGGAATAGCGGTGAAAAGCAATATTTTTTTTTTTTCCTGTTTGAAGCAGAACAAATTGAAAGCTAATGCTTTTTCCCCTGAAAACCATCATTCCACTTTGAGACTTAAATATGAAGATTTATGAAAGTGGCTTACTCTTCTGGGCCAAGTCACCTCCAAAAATAAACTTTAAAGTAGCTGACATCTGCCTGAATTTCCTGAAAGTCTAGAAGAAAGTATTGGGGTACAAGAAACATTTTTGAGCCTCAAGTGGACAGATCTTGGTTGGTGGACTATCACAAGTGTCCTTTGCCTTTTATTTTGTAAAAGCACTTTTAGAAGAATTGATTGGTTTAATAAAGTAGAAATTTTTTCATCAGCTGTAGACAAAATTAATGTCGAGGATCCCATTTTATGATTAATGAATAGCAAAAGATTAAATTTATAGAGATTTATGCATGGCTATTCATAGATATGCATTGTTCAAAAATAAACATTCAAACATTGGCTTTTGCTCTCTAGCCTTGTGCATATTGCCAAAATGCCTCGAGTCTTCAATTCTTAGCAAACAGAAGATAGGACAGAGAAGGTGAACTAAATCAAAATTTACAGTGAGGATATTCTTATCACTTCCTTTCAGGCAACCAAAAATGCTGCCACAGAAGCAGTCTGCCAAGAGAAAGAGAAATAAGCCCTTATCCAAGCTCTGAACTTTAAAGCAAGCCTGCATAATAGCACACAAAACCCAACATCTTCTTTGTGATACATCCCACCTGTGATGCACTACAGGTCAGGACAATTTCACCTTAATGAGCTCTCATCCAAACTCTTCAGCTGAAGGATGCAACTGAGAGTTTGAGGGTGTGAAGGACTGAGAGATTTCCCAGCTGGAGGATAACAGCTCTTTTAGGTTTGAAGCTTTTCTACTGGTTTGAAATGGCCTCAGGTTGGTATGGAAATGGAAATCGCTAACACACTGTCCAAAACTTACCACCTGTGGAAATACCTACCTGACTGCTGTCTGGGCAGGCAGTCAGAATTGCTGTCGCAGCTAGGGATGTGATCCGTGTGGGGCAGGGAGAGAGTGTTCAGGCGGGCCAAGGGAGGGTAAACTTGCTCTGCCTGTGCTGGGAAACTATTCTGCAGCCTTCCTCTTCCTCTGCCACCAGGGTGACACCTTCTCTGGGTGTATGGATGTGCATGCCAAGAACTGTGTGGTTCTGGACATGTAAGCAAACACAAGGGCTGTTAACCCACACAGTTTATAGGTTAGTCTGTTGAAAATACGCTTGTTGTAAATTAAAGGCTTAAACTACCTATGTTGCCACAAAAGCTATCCAGGATTTTTCTAAATGAAACATAAATTCCCTTCACCATAATGACTGTGGTCAATTATGCTAAATCCAGCAAATAGCTTTTCTGTTAACAAACATTTTGTTATTGAGATTAAAGGTCATCACCAGTGATACTTAGGGATAGATCATTAGTTCTGATAAAATCAGAACTTAGCCAGAAATTTCATCCTCTCTAGTTAAAATTTAAAGTGAGTACTTGTGCAAACGAAAGTAACTCTCTTTTTAGTAACACCCTAGTGTTCTCAGTCATTAAGATTTCTGTAAATTTCAGTATTCCAGGGCAAATTGTTTCATTTGAGTGATGAGAATAAAATGAATGGGAGAACATGTCAGATCAAAGAATCATCGAATGGTTAGGGTTAGAAAGAACATCAAGATCATCTTGTTCAAACTCGCCTGCCATGGTCAAGGACATCTCACACTAGACCAGACTGCTCAAGGCCCTGTCCAGCCTGGCCTTGAGCACTGCCAGGGACAGAGCATTCACCAAAAACACACTATAAAAATGCATGATCACAAGCTGGAGTGAAGTTACTTTGCATCCTTTTCTTCCCCCCTCCCCTTTTTTTTTTCATTGGAAACCCACCAAAATCAGGTTTTCCTGCCCCGAAGATCTTAAATGTGTAGTGAAATTTGCATGGTAAAAATTACTATCTAGCAAAACATCAGCCAAAACATTGAATTAAGCTTTGACTTTAGGTTAAATGCTAGAAAGTTGTTAAAGATGTTAAATAGGAGAGTTAATTTCTCTGGTTAACTGTGTAATTTACAGAAAAATTAGCTCCATTATCAAGCCACTGGCTCTCAAATAAAAGGTCCTAATTCCTGCATTAGGTTTCTCAGATTGGCACTTAAGGGTGTAAAACTCTTACTTACATTCCTGAATTACAAGCTGAATGTCATGTCTGGAAGATTAATATCTCAGTAAGCAGATAAAGTCAAAATAATAAAGTTTCTATTCTCTTTTTATCCGTGTGAAATATTTTACACTTGATTTTTGTTTAGTTCTCACAAGAATGAGAGTGCCCAAATGTGTAGGCTACGCTGTTTTCTGATTCACATTATGATTCTCTACAATGAGTATTTGGCATTTCTTTTGTGCATCAAACATTCACTGGAGGGCTTTAGTACTGCAGTTTGTTCTTAACTCATGATTTAGGAGACCTCCAAAAACACCATTGAGGCAGTATGCTTTTATGGCAATAGGTGCCAAGAAATTAGTCTGCAGCCCAAACTATGCACACCTCAGTCTGTTTACTCAAATGAAGTTCTGAGGAGAAAACTTTCTGTGGCCAGCCTTGTGGCAGTCATGATTTTATTCTCTTAAGGTGCTTCTACCCTTGCTGTTTGCATACTCAATGCTCCCGCCTTTGTGGGAAGCTCCTCCATGTGCTCTATTGGCTGGGGAAGGGATTAGCATTCCAAGCTAGTCCAAAGAGCGGGAACAAACAAAAAAATAGTTAGCATTGTCACTAGCTTCTTGATGATCTTTTGACATGATTGGAATAATTTACTTTGGCCATGTAGATAAGAAAATAACCTACCAGCTAAAGCATAGAATATAAGTGTATAATAAACAGATTGCAGAAGCAATTGGTTGTGCTTCTGATTTAAGGCAATGAGACAATATCACTGTGAAAGGAGAATGAGATCCAAGAAGATGAGTGAAAAAAGATTAGGTGTGCATCCCAGTACAGTTTCTGATATGAACATGTTAAATTTGCTTTGTATTATTACTGGAATGCTGTCATGGCATGCTGTCATTGCTAAGCCAAGCAGCATAGCAATAAAACATCTTTCCATGCTGGAAGAGGAAGTAGGAGATTAGTTTATAAGAAATAACTTGCATAAAACTATAAGAGAAATCCCAAGGGTCTCGAATGTGTAAAGCACTGGCGAGAGCTTGTTTTATACAGCTTTTAGGTTGAACTGAACAGTATGAGCATACATAGAATTGTAGAATCATTTCAGTTAGAAAAGACCTTTAAGATCATCAAGCCCAATTGTTAACCTAGCACTGCCAAGTCCACCACTAAATGATATCTGATAATTTTTTTACTATTTTTCTTTATTTTCAAAGGGAAAAATATTCTCAAGAAGTGTAAAAATATTGTTATGATTTATTCCTATAATGCTAGACCGTAATGTGTTCTCTTAAGGAGGCTCATAATGCATTGTATTTCTTTCTCATGAACTGAAAAACAGGTCTCTAAGTGCTATATACTGTACTTTTTTAGATTGTACTGCCTCAGTTTTTTTATGCTTTATTCATACTTTGTGTTTGGAGTTTGTTTGGTTTGGGGTTTTTTTTGTTGTTTGGTTTGGGGTTTTTTTTCTTCATTGTTTCTCAACAGAAATATCTCTGCTGTTATAAGATTATACTAGCCCATGTCTTCTCAGTGCTAACTGTTAATTACGGCTTTGTAAGCTGTGTTCAATTTTCTTTGCAAAGATATCTTGTGCATCTCCAGTGAACCACTTTACCTACATTAAAAGAAATGTGCTAGGGGAAGGTGCATTTTCAGTTTGCAGTTAGAAACCTGGACCTGAGGTAGAATTTATGTTATGCTTGGAATTGAAGAGTCCACTCTTAAGAATCTGAGAAATAGGAGTTAAAAGGACATCAACGGACATGTTGATGAAGCAGTGACCTGAACTATAGTTTAAGGACTTTTCTTCCTTTAATATAAGCTGTATAGCCCAAGACCCATCTGTCATTCGAGCTCAGTGAACGTTTCTTTCACCAATTTTTTTTCTTTTTTTTATTTTGCGTAAAGAGGCAGATTTAGTGAAATCAAAACATTTCAAGAATGCATTTTGCCAAATCTTTCCCTAACAAATGTAAACATTCCAAAAATTCCCTGTGACTGACTTTGACACATTTTTAAAATTATATGTTGTCATTTGGGTGCTGGAATGATTTCTCGTTTCAGTAAAGCTTGTCATTTTATTTATATTGTCATTAGAAAAAATATAGCCTCAAAACTCAAACCAAGATGCACTGATTTTCTGGACTCCAAGGGATTTCACAGGAACTTCTTTAAAAAAAAAAATCTGCTAAATTAAAAAAGAGGAAAATTAAAACTTTTCAGCTTTCCTATGTGTGAACATCTAGTAAACCAAAAGAATAATGTTTTCATTCTACTTGACAACCAATTAACAGTTTTACTTCCCCTTCCTCCACACGGGTAGACATGAAATGTAGGTGTCAGACCGGAGGAATTTCTTTGGAGTGCTCTGTGACATGACCATGGGCTAATTGACCTTGAAAGCAAGAGCCTTTGACTAAATAGTGACATAGCTGTGGAAATCTCAAGTTGGTGAGACAATCGCATACAAGGATGGGCAGATAAGGTAGCATCTACTTTTTCTGGAAAGCCCTTTATTAACTTGTTAGTCAATGACTGCAGATTGACAAAATTGTATTTTTGTATTTTTTCTTCTTGCTTTCAGTTAATGCTGCTTCTCACTCTCCATCCCCCCGAGAAAAAAAAAGTAAAATTAAGAAGGGTTACAGTTATGCTAGGATTCTATGCCATGGATAAAATCCAGGCCCCTCCCCTGCGACTTTAAAGGGGCCATTTGCAATGGAATGAGTGTCATTTGGTGGTGGAAGCAGGAAGCTATTTGGGCAAAAGGCATGACATAAATGAGCCAACAGGGGGGAGCAGGACCTGAGGGCTGGTGCAAAGGTCTTTCCACCTATAGGAGCATGCAGGTTATTTCAGCTGCTGGGATGCAGCAGACAGTTGCAGGACACTTGCTGCCATACTTACTTCTCTTTGGCTTTGTGCCCTCCTGCCCTGCAGCCCCTCTAAGTACAGAGAATGAGCATAAGGGCTGATGCTTGGGTTATATAGCAGACAAGGGACCACCACACTGACACTAGGATTAACCCAAAATTCTCTTCTCGCAGGGAAATCTGACTACACCTCCTGCTCCTGATCGTGTAATAAGGCACAGAGACTCATTTACTCTCTCTGTAGTTTAATCAGCAGAAAAATGTCTTTCCTTCCTGCTGTGAAATGGACCGTTACTTTCATAAAGACAGAAAGATATAGTACTGTCACACTCATTGCTGTGTGCAAAAAAGGTCAGTGTATGCCTTTTGTTGGTCCTCATGGTTGTCTTTGTGAGCAGTTTTTTGGGTGTAACTTAGTAAATTTTTGCTTGCCTGGGAGTCCTACAGGCCTCATTTGGATACAATGCACACTTTCCTCACTTCAGTTCCTGTAGACAGTGATGGATTTGATCTGCTGGCCTGAGATATGTATTTCTTTCAGAAACCCTAATGTAAACACTGGAAGTAGTTTATAGCTGCGAATCAGCATCCAATGGCAATGATGATTTAAGGCTATGAAGAGGTGACATGAAAAAAAATCCTGCACTCCAGCTCAGACTCTTAAAGTAGTTCTCTATTCTCTTCATAAAGCTACAATTCGAAATACTAGGAAAAGAGCTTCTGGTTTTCTTCTTATATTGTTTTTCTCTTCTGTTTTCTTTCCAAGGCTTTTTTTTTTTTCAGTTTTGGTCGAGCTCAAGGAAGTATTTTTTTGCTGTGCTGACTTTTTTTTCTGCCCAGAAGATTTGGAGCTGAAACAGCATCTTGCTGACAGGATTTAATATGAGGAAGTTTTGCAACAGAGTTTACAGCTGGTGTAAAACTTCCTAGTGAATGTCAGAAGGTAACTGCTATGATAGTTATGTATTGTTGGGCATATTATATGAACAAGATGCTTTCTCCTCAAAAGCTTTATATGGTACAGAAGTCTTTCAAGGCATCTACCCTAATTGTTAAAATCGACCATTTGATAAGAAGAATTAATCTACCTGCATATTAAAGAAGTGGCAGAGAGACGATCTTTGAGAATGGCATTTTATTTACAAAGGTCACTTTCAAATAAAAAGTAATGAACCACTTATTTTTGCTTTCCACAGAAATTTGTCCAACATCCTAAAAATATGAAATATTTAGTAGGATGACACTGAGAAATGAGAAAAAAGGGTGTTGTGCTTTGTTTTTAAAAAGATTTGGAGAGTGAAACCTGCTTTTGTACATCTTGTTAGCACATTTCACTGTAGTTGGCAGTTTGGCAACGGATAAAGAAATATGTTCGTTTTAGCTGGCAAGGCTTCTCAGTGAATTGGTCTGAGCAGTGATCTGAGCATCTGGATATGTGGAGTTTCTTCCCAGCTAAGCCACTGCTCTGCTGAGCAACTCTGAGCAAGCACCTTTCTTTGCCTCTTTGCTGCCTGCTTCCCTCTGGTATAGTTTCTCTTGTCTAGTCAGCTGGTGAACACTTGGAGCAAACACTTTCAGGAGATTTTTATCTGTATAGCATCTAGCACAGCTGACTCCTGTCTCACTTGGGATCTGTGGGTGCTTCAGTCATGGAAGCAGTAAAACCAAAAATAATAATGCTGTGAATTAGCATAGCTTCACAGAATCTGGTTTATACACAAAGCTGTAGATCTGCCCTACAGTCTTGTTTCAGTGTGTTTATAAGAAGGAAAGAAGTAAAAGAGAAATTGAAATGTTTCCTTTTCTCTCCCTTTGTTGTGTTCACAGAGACTTTCAAGGACTATAAAAGGCAAATCTCTTGTCAGCTAGGATATAGCTGGGGAATGCCATGCTCTTTCCTTGCAGTCAGTGGAGTCGAAACAGAAAAAAGTGTTGGGTTTTTATCCTCCTAGGTAGGAGAGGAGTGAAGAAATCCCAGGGATATAGTAGAAGACAAAGCAGTAATAAACAGTGTAAACAGCCAGTAATGGTTTCAGTGTCTCTGTCATGTCCAACATGCTTATATGAAGGTGTGGTTGAAACTCCCATAGCTGTTCCTAGATGTATACAATTAAGCAGCTCCTTGTGCACTACCAAGGGGCAAACTGCTACTAGTACAGAAGAGGCAGACAAAACACCCACTATGAGGCATTGGTTAATACTCTTCAAACACTCAATAAGGTAGTTGCTTGTGATAGTCAGCACATTTGCTATTTTATTTACTTACTCGTCCTTAAAAGGGTTTTTAGTCCTCCACATGTGCTGTTTTGGCAACAGTTTTACTGTATTGACTGAAACCAAGTTACTCCTTCACATGGATATGAAGGAAAGTCAGACCAGGCCCAGAGCTCAACTTGGCCTAAATGATTCTAAATGATCAGCACTGTTTTCTTAATCTGCTTTTCTTTGCTGCTCTTTTAAGCAGTACAAGTGTTTAATGCTCACCTCATGGTCAGCATTGGCAGATGAATGTGTCCTTGTGTCCTTGTAGCAGCATTAAGCCCACATTACGACATGCTAACTTTGCTGGCAGGCAATTTTTTACTTCTGCAACTCAGAATGAGGAGTGGTTGTGAAGAATAGATGACACTTCACAAAAAGAAAAAAGCATTCTATGATCTAAACTAAATCCTGAAGGCTTGGAAGGTTATTTCTTTGGTTCAACACCAAGCACATTTTTTTGAGTTGCAGACTCAATGTAGATACCTATATAAGTGATTATTGCTTCAGAATTGTTGTGTCTCCAGTGACTCCAGTAGGATTTGCTGGTTCGCTATTTTTAATTAACTGATAAGGGTTTGGAAACCTAACTGTGGGAAATTATTCCAGAAAACTTTAGATAATATCCTGTAACAATATTAATTAATCAGAATTAACAATCAACTATTCAGTGCAAATTTGGAGGATGTACAGTGAACAATTTGTGAGACCACACACGAAACAAGTATGAAAAAATAATATTTGTAAAACTGGTATGCTGTCGTGTTCTTAAAGCTATATTAACAGAAGTAAATTAACTTCGGACAACTAATGTTTTCTTAACCAATTTATTATGCAATTTTCGTATTCTGTCAGCGTAGGATTTTTATAATAAAATGAAAGCTAGTCCTTTGCTATACTGTGTTATGAAAGAAATGTTAAGTTATAAAGTATATTTAGAAAAAAATTGAGGTTAATACACAGTAGTCTAATTAACCAGCTGTGGTCCTCCATGAAATGTTAACCCTGTTTTTTACACGCTTGCTCACTTGCAGTCTATTTTACTAATTCAAAGAATTTACAACACGTCTCTCAGTCATTTCCAGGAATTTGAAAAAGCTCATTTGTTTATTCTTACTTGCAACAGGCATCTCCACAAAATTCTTCAAAATATACCAAAGAATTTTTCTCCTCTGAAACAAAACTTTAAGCACCTAAAAATAACAATCCTTTTTATTGGCTAATTAGTGCATCAAATTATTGCTTAGGCCCTTTATCTGAGGCTTTGGGTAAAATCCAAATAGAAATGAGCTTGGCCGGTGCATTTTAACCTACATTTGTCAGCCTCACAAAGTCACCATGCGATTTAGCCCAGTTGGCAGCTCTGGTTAAGAGACAAGCAGGGCTGGCATAGCTGAGATGCTTCAAGCGGGGAAAACCGTAGCACTTCAACAGGACTGCGAACACACACTCTCAATGTTTTTCCTGCTCTAGGCATGCTTCCAGTCTGCTCTCACTCCCACCCCAGCAGCAATGTCGGATGCGATTCGGTTATTTGAGATGTACAATAAAACTGCTTTCTAGGAGAGCAGTAAAATCCTCCTGAACATGGACATGCTATAAAATTAACAATAGTCCACTTCTGAAGAAGAAAAAGGATTCACCACTTGGTTCATTATTTACAGCTTGTGGTATGCCAAGCCAAGCCATGCTTGGGAATCTGTCTTGCCCTGGGAGGCCATTCCTAGGTGCCTGCTGTGGAACCACACCGAGGCAGGTGATGTGACGAGTAATGTGAGCACAGCAACAGATGTGTCTTGTTTGAGTTCCTGGTCACTCAGGCATAGGCGCTGCAGTTCAAGCACAGGAGTAAGGGTAGTCATGGTTTGATTGCTTTGGCAGGCCCCCAGGACAGCCCTGATGTGGAGATACAGTATCTCAAGGATCTATCCTGTTACAAAAACATAAAATAAATAAAACAGGATATTTAAGTTTTTGCAGCCATTGCATCACCAGTGTGGCTGAAGAAAAGGTTGTGTCTCATGCCAGCTGTGGAAGAGAGGGCTTAAGTGAACAAAAACTTCTACAAATTCTGCCCTAAGCCACAATTGCATAAACTTCACGATATTGGAGAGATTGTAGAAATTTCCCCTTCAGTTACAAATCAATGCATTTTGTTCATTGTTTTTCCAGACAGCCGATCTCAAAATGAACAGTGTGTTGTGCATCTCACTGACAGCACAGTCCTTGATAGGCCTGATAACGTCTATCACAATAAAATCAACGGGAAAAAATTAACAGTGAATACCTAGCAAGGCCAGGATGAACATTACTAAAGAATGAGAGCTTTGAAAACAGCTTGTTTGTTTTTAAGAGCTGGAGGTGAATAAAATCAAAACCTAATGCTATTAATAAATTATCTCTCATTACTCAAGGGGAGAAAACAGGTCCTGTGCAACTATATTTTCTCAGAAAAGAATGGTAGGTAAGTATTAGGTATTTTATGACATGTAAAATATTTAAAAGAAAAAAATTTGTGCCTTGTGTTTTTATTTGTCACTGAAGACTCATAAATAAATTAATATGTGTGGATTTGTTATTTTTTCCCCACCCAAACCCTGCAGAATTTTGTTACGCTCTTAAAAACGTCTTACAAAATGCCCATGGAATATGCAGGGACATTTTCATTGACAAAAAATAACCAATTCTTCTTACTTATTTTTAATGGAACCATTTTTTTCTCACTCTGGAAATACACTTCAAGAGACATATTTAGTCTCATACAAAATAGTGAGAAGATGATATTCTCAAAAGCGATAAAAGAGAAAAAGTATTTTAATTTATCATTATATAGAACTATCCTTGAAAGAATTTCTAAGGTTTTTCATATTTTCCATTAAAATCCCTCAAAAGAAATAAAAAAAAAATTTTGCTAGCTTTTGATGTGATAGAAATTCTCTTCACATTTTAATGCGAAAATATTTGGATAACCAGTTTATGCTGAAGTAGAAAAATAATACTGACTGTTGTATTTCTTTTGATAGCTACCAAGAACACACAGGTTGAACAGGTTTGGCATACAAATGGGAGATGCAAGAGAAAATTAAGAACTAGAATTTAAAAGAACAGTATTTATTGCTTTGTCTCAATTCAATGAGGGCAAAGAAACCAATTTTTTGAAGGATGTATTTTCATTATTGTTTCACTTTTTTACTAAATACCATGTAAGAAAACACTCTGAAAATAACATTTCTTGTTCAGCAAATTACATCTTCTAGTCAGAAGTCTTGCATTTGGCAAAAAAAATATATTTCTCTCCCACTTATGCCCACTACTGTTTTTCTCTCATGTAACACAGCCAAGACAGCTTGGATTGATTTCCTTGTTCACTTTGTAGTTTCATTGAAAATGTCAGTGCAGGCAATGCAGGGTTTACTTAGTTAACATCTCCCTCCCAAGACCAGCTATCTTTAAAAAGCGCTTGTCAGTAGAGTGTTTGAAAGAGGTGGATTAAGACAAGCTAGATGCTACAGGCAGCTGTTATCTAAGAACAGGCACATTTTTCCAGATCCTTGACTGTTCGGATTATTTCCTCATCCCTCACTCATTATGTTTTCTCTGCAGTCAGGACAATGCAGCACTGTGGTGGCTACCTGGAGGGAGTGGGGGATTGCCTGCATGGGGTACAACAGGTTCTTCAAGACAAAAGTCAGCTTACAGTGAATGAAATACCTTGAAGCTGCCTTGTGGCACCCCTTGCAGCCTTATTTTCTGTCATTCTGTGGCTGCCTGATTAGCTCAGGTGTGTTTGTACAAGCAATCACATGTATCCAGCACAATTTTGTCATGAGTGAGAGGATCACTTATGAAGCTGAGTCATGTTACAGCCTGGATGCATATAAGCAGGTTACACATCCAGAATTGAGAAAGTAGGTGATACTCTACATGAAGTAATGCAAGTAATGCAAGAGAAAGTCACTGAAGTGTGAGATATCTCAGCCTTTTAATATACAGTAGTGAAGTAAATCTGAAACTGCAGGTGGCTGAATAGTGCAAATTGCACAAACTAAAAGAAGGTTATGTGGTACATCTAGCCAAATAATGACAGGGCCATTTGTGTTGCCTGTTGTGGTTTATGGAAAATAGAAAGATAGGAAATTATGAAGCTTATTTGAAATGATGATAAACCCCCACTTTTTATGTCAGACTCACAGTAGCTTGTCTAGCAGGCTACTCTTCATCTGGCCAGGAAAAGACTACAATGTAACCAGCAAATCCCATTTCATAGGGTGTATTGGCAGCAAGACAATCCTATTCATGCCACCCCTTCTCCGCAAAAGAGATGCAAACATTATTTGCCACTTGTGCTTCAAACAAAATCAAAACTCAACCCAGACCATAAAGTTATGGTTCCTTACCACCATCTCAGTTTCCTTGATGTTTGAATACAAAATTATGTTTTAGCCACATTAAATATTCCTCAATATTCATATTCTGTTAATAAGCCAGTGTCCTTTGTTCTACTATTGCAAATCTTACTGAAATGAAATGGTTTAGCTGGGTTTATTCAAAAGTTAATTTGTGAAGTTACAAACAAATCTAGTTCATGTGCTTCCTGATTATCATTGTAAAAACCACATCATATTATTTCTGCTCCCTGGGGGACAGATTCTCAGGTGATGTACACAAGCATAATCATTGACTTAAATATGATTTTGGTGACTGCTATTGACTGAGGATCCTGCTCTAGTATTAAATTGCATTTTGCATATTTTCCTTTATTGGTTAATTACCTGACTCATACTTCCAAGGGAAGGAATAGTATGTGAGTTAATTAACCAGAACAATAATAAATCACAAATAATCTTAAAGAGCATAGATTTAGATTAGATATAAGGAAGAAATTTTTTACTGTAAATGTTGTGAGGTACTGGCATTGGTTGCCCAGAGAAGCTATGGCTGCCCCATCCCTGGCAGTGTTCAAGGCCAGGTTGGATGGGGCTTTGAGCAACCTGGCCTAGTGGAAGGTCTTCCTGCCCATGGCAGGGGCAGGGTTGGAACTAGATATCTTTAAGGTTCCCTCCAACCCAAACCATTCTTCTATGATTATATAGAATTTAGTCAGCAAAATATGCACTTTGGAAATGAGCTTCTCACAAACAGCGAAGAAATGAAGAACTGGCTGTTGGCAAAGTTCCTTTAGTAAATCAGAAGGTCTGGATGCAAGTCAGGAATTGCTTATTAGGGGAGGTCCTATTGTCTGTATTAAGCAAGATACATGACCAAAATGGCCCCTTGTGCCCTCCAAGTCTATTCAGCTTGTGAATTAGTGATAATTGTGAACAATTTCTGTAAAAGCATTCATGCCAGAAGGTGAAAATAGTGACTTTTGCTAAACTTAGCTGTACACAAGGGTACTGTACACTGGGCATGGCTGCTTTTTGTTGAAAACACCAGGAGTGGGGAAAATTTCCACCTTTGTGCAAATTAGAGTTTGAGGCAGTGCCCTGTCACCATTTTGCCCTTTCCACGGAAGCTGAAACTATCAGCTGTGATAATAACAAGCCACATAACCTGGAAATTAAATAACTGTTTGTAAAACCAGTCCACAGCCACTATGACCTTAACAGGGTCAGCATTACAATTAAAAGACCCATATCCATCTTTGAGATGATTTTTGGTTTCCAGTAGCAATCTGAGCTACCAAGTTATCCTCATTAGAAGAAGTCAGAATTCATAGTGGACATGACTTTCTCAGTATGTTCAGATACTACCTCTGTCTTTTCAAGTGGAATGGGTTTGAGGTAATGGCGCAGGGGTGTGTTTCTTTTTTTTTTCTTCTTTCTTTTTTTCCCAGGGAGTTTGCTACTTAGCTTTGCCAGGAGATGTGGGACACTAGAGGGAAAGAGAAATTTCCGACATTTGCTTCCCCTAATGTGTTAATGAATGTCATAAAATTTGCTCTACTATGTCAGGTTTTATGTATCTCACCCCTACTGAAATAGTACAGAGGTCTTGATGGTATCAGTAATGATGAATTAGGTCTTAGATCGTTATCTAAATTTCTTATTCTGCTGCTTTCCAATCTTACTTGAATAGTAGCTGGTTGTCCAACCCACCCAACCCTTTCTAAGTGACTTAGAGAAAACAATCTTGCTGAGTTTGCTGCATTGCTTCAGGGGGGTAAATTTTATAGGGCAAATTAATTTCTATTGGCCCAGACAAATCTAGTCTGCAGTACCTAAAGGGCAAAAAACCCCAAGCAAACAGGGATGTCTAAAAGCCCAAGCAGGAACCTTTAACCATTTACTAACCTATTCTAACTATATATAAACCTGATTTTAGGTCAAGCCCTATAATTTAAAAATAAAATTTTATACAATTAAAAAATAACTGCCTTCCATCAAGTTGGCATTTAATCTCATTAACAAGAAGAGGGAAGGAAGACTGAAAGTGGCTGAATAGCATACTATTTAGTTATTTTATTTTATTAAGAATGAAGTTACTTCCATATCACGTATTATTACTTCTGTTATGGAAACCATGGACTGTAACACACTGTTTAGGTCAGTTCCCTGAAAGTGGAAACTGAAATGCCAAGAAAAAGAGAAAGAAAATCAGAAAATTTCTGTGATGTTTTGTGTCATGAAGGCCATATCCTGGTGCCATCGAAGCTGGTGGAGTACTTTGGGAGGACCCTGAACTGCTGGGGGAGGTCCAGGAGGTCCAGGATCCCTCCCAGCCTCATGCTCACATTAAATAAAAGCAGTTGGATTGAAGATGAAGGTGTTTGCAGCAGTATGAGGAGGCTCAGCTCTCTTCCTCTGCTGTGGGAAGGAAGATCGCTGGGGAGATAGCAAAGAGGATGAAGAAGTTTGTGGGGGGTGATGTGGATTCAGTGCATACCTCAGCAATCTCTTGCAACAGGAAATGAAAGCTACCCAGATAAGGTGTTGATTGCCTCACTGACACTGCCCTGGGCTGCAGTTGTTGCAGCGCAGGCTATGTGCAGACTTGAAGAGGACTTAAAAAAAAGGACTGAAAAACCCTCCAACCCACCACACATGAAAATCAATCCTTCTTGTACCATTCCTGCCACAACTTGAATCTAGAGCTCACTGTTTAACCTGAAAATGTTGATAGCATCACAAACAATCCCAACAACTTCAAGAATTCAAAAATTTCATACCTTTAGCTAGGAACCAGTTGTGGCAAAGCCATGCATATATCTAACAACATCTGGGTTCCCACAGAAAAAAAAGGTTAATCGATCTGTTCTGAAAACAAGGGTTGATTTTTATATTTTTTATGTATACCATTTACTGCAGTACTACACTGACTCCACAAGCAAAGTTTAAATCCTTCAGTTACTTTTGGAATTATGGTCCTAAGGAAAAAAAAAAAGGAAAATCTGAATTTCACATCCCCATAACATGATACAGAAGGAAGAAAATCACAAATAAAGCTCTGAGAGGATGAAAAATATTTCCAGACAGAGCTGGTGTGGCAAAAACTAAGTAAAAAGTTACAAAGCAAAACAGTTATTGAAAGACAACTGAATCACACACAGGCATATTAGACAGTGTTGAGTGATAAGCAATAAAAAAATCAAGTTCATGTGCTTTCTATTGCTGCAAGCAGAGAACTCAAGATGCGGAGTCTGACCAAAAGCATCAAAGAGTGCAGAAAGTCATGGGATAGTGTGAATCATTTAAAGAGTGATCTTCAAATGCTCCTCCCTCACCCTTGAGGAAGCCCATTGGTCAAAATCAAGTGAGTTCGTGAGGGGATCTATGACATAGAAGGTGCTATGAAGGCTGAAGAAAATAAAGACAAAATATTTTGTGTTGGAAGGAGATAAATCAATTAGTATCAGACTCCTTAAAAATATCAGCCCAAGCTGGGAAAAGAATTTTTGGAGGATCACTGCTATTATTAGTGTCTGTTATTTTGATAGTGTGAAATAATTCTGAGTCTTAACTATATTCTGCTGGGCATAGTCAGAAAATAAGAGACACTGGCCACGTCTATACTAGTATTTTAGTTCAGAGAAGTAATGAACCATGGAAGAGCATACTCTGCTTGCCCCCATCTACTGCACTTTGGCTCTCACTGTCTTGGAGATGTCTTGGAGATTGTAAAACGGATTCCTCTGGGGTGAAATGAAACCAGAAGTTGTGCTTTGCTAATGTCTTTTACTCTTGTCTGAAGTAAAAACCCTAATGTACCTTTAGCATTGATGTTGGACTAAAACAAGTGTTTTGCTCTGGAGAACTACTCCTTCTGGACCATATCACTTTTATGGTAGGACCCAGTGGAGCCTCACTCTTTTCACCTAACTTTAGATATCTACCATATGTATTTGATCCAGTCACCTGTAACCATTAGAAGGACATAATTTCAAAAGTGTGATTTATCAATTTGGAAGATGCATCTTCTGCTCAGAAGAATCATATGTTCAAAGCTGCTATTTTCTCTGCAGTAACAGTGAGGTGAGTGTAGGTGATGAGGTTCTGGGTAGATGTTCAGCCAGTGAATCCTGCCCTAGTTAGTTTAAAATGAGGATATTGGTAGAGAATAGAAATAAGGTCGCAAAGAAATTACTTTTCTAAGGCCAACTTATCTGACAAGTTGTAGGGCAGGTACTTGACTTCATATCTTTTAGCTCCTAGTCAAATGTGTTTACAGAGAGTAATCATTAGAATTATTTAGCTGGCTGATGTAGCATGGTAATTTTATCTTCATTTATGCCATATAAAAAGTATTGTTAGAATTGCAGGTCAGAGCTACCAGTGACAAAGTTTCCTATTTCGTATCCATTAAAAGTTTCTATTTTCCCAGCATTATAAAATTTTGCAAATGCTTGTGTACATTTTGTATTTTACATTTTTCACATCACTGCGCATATTATGAACATGTTATGCATTGAATTACACTGACTGTATTCAATCTATAATACAAATTTTTATTTGTCAAGCACAATTATTGATGTCTTTTATGAATTGAAGAGATCCCATGCCCTGGATTCAGTGTCCTTGTAAGTATAAATACCAACCTGAACTAGGAAAATAAAATTACATTTACCATTGCTGAAATTATTATTATTAAGTTAATTCAAAATATGAACGATAAATTTAATGACTTGCTTTCGGGTTTTATGTGTCAGAAATACTGTCAAAAAGTGGTATCAAAATATTCTGTCATGTGTTATGGTGAGTATTTTTTTACTAGTTTTAGAAGTTATCTGGAAACAATAGCAGCAACACTTTTAGATGTAGATAACTGCGTGTTTGGTTTATATTTATAATGAGTCACTGGGTAAGGAATCTTATTTGCATTGCATTAGTCAGTCATGTTCATATTTTAAACATAAATTCCTGCAAAAGGTAGAAAGAATCTTAATGATTGTTTTAATCAATATTACAAAGAAGTAATTTAGGCACAGATAAAAATAAACAAACCCCTGGACTTTACTTCAAATCCGCCCTTGATTTTATAGAAATGAATTAAAATTTACAGTGTGGCAGTAGGTGCAATGCTTAAGTAAAACTGAGAAGAACAAAATCTTTATTCAGAGAGGTTTAAAAAACAGCGTTGGGAAATCCAGCTGCTTAAGATTCAACCTCTGCATAGTTGAAAACCTAGTGTCAATTTTAATAGATACATTTTAGCAACATGTACCCTAATGTCTGCATAACCTTGCTGTGGCACTGCACAGTAAGAACATAATTTAAAGAAGTGCTGTCATTTTTTTATTTTGGAGGAGAATACCTGTAAACAATTGAGGCATAGTTGGAAGGACTGTGTTTCAGATGCTGGGCTGAAGAAAGCTAGGAGAAAACACAGCAGATGGTTAAAAGAAGATTATAATTTTTATATTTAGCTTTTCTCACTTCACAACTTCAATAGCCATTTCGTGCCAGGGAACCTAGGGCCTCCGGATGTCCTTTTAAATCTGCTCATCTTTCTCCTTCTCTTTCTTACTCTTCCAGTGCTTGCCAGCCTGATTCAGACAGTGTTGCAAAACTACAGTCCCAACCAGACTGTTGCTCTTTCTGGTTATCCCACCACAAAGAAATTGGAGAGACCTGTTTCTTCTGCCACTTCTGTTTCTGATGCCACCTGATGTACTTTGCAAGATATGTTTTACATTTAGAGCTTTGTAAAGAGACCTTGAGTCTTAAAAGCTTTTTTACTGGATCAAAATTTGAGAAAAGGATATATGTTCATTGATGAGTCTCTAAACAAGTATCTCTTTAGGGATCAAGTTTTTCTTCTGAACTACATCTCAAACTAATCCTTGTATGTCACCTAAAGAAATAAGTGTACACATTTTCCACTTCAGCAGTAATCTAATGATGAGCAGCATAGTTTGTACGGACTTTGCAAAGGTGCGGGTCCTTGCAAAGAGGAAACAAATTCTTGCTGCTAGGACCACGAAACTTAAACCTTTACGAATGCAACAGGCAACCTGAAGACAAACGGCTGGGAAGAGCAATTCTTATGGCTGATTCAAAGTCTGTTCAAAAGACCATTTGTTCTGAAAGAGGCATCTTTGAAAAGGTATGCAAGGAAAACACATTCAAAATGCAATGTATTATGAAAACATGAATTGTTAACTGCAATCCAGATGGTAAAAGCAGTATTCTAAATGGGGATTCAATGGGGACACTTGAGCAGTATACAGACAGCAAACACAGAAAGTAAAAAAAATTATGGTCTAAAAAAAAGGAATACAGAAGACCTTTTCTTCCCCTCCACCAAAGCATGAGGTAGTGTGAGAACACCTAGAACACCAAAATGTGGTCAACATGGGACATGACCCATGGAGTATGGTTCTGTAATGCAAGATGAAATTCTCTGGCTTTATCTCCTGTTTACTCAGATCCATGTAAAATTAAAGAAAATAAATAAAATAAAATAAAACAAAACAAAATAAAATAAAATAAAATAAAAATACAGAATATAATCATATTTGTCTGCCGGAAGATGAGGTACTCAATCTCCACTCTTTCACCTGAAACCAACTGTGTTTGGTTTTGGTTTTATTTGCTCCTCAGTCAGAAATGCTTCATTATGCAGCTTCTTACCTGTGTCAGACCTGTGTAGGAGTACTCTAAGTCTCAGAGAGACTTTTCTTCCCTATGTCTCTTAGCACTGCAGATGCATATTAGTATCTAAAGCAATCTCTTATATCTCATTTTGCACAAGCTTTGACACAGATTTCTAATACATAAACAATACATTTTGTCTCTACTGAGTAGTATTTATTGCTTGTATTAAGGGCTTAAAGTCCTCAGCTACACTACATCCCTGATTCTCCTCCTCACTTTTTGGAGCTAATATAACATGGAGGACTTTAAATATAAAAGTCACCCAGGGTATATACGTCAAAGGCCACGAACATATGTGCCTTAAATTGACTAGAAGTTTACATTCAGTAAGATTACTCTCCTTTCCTCTCCTCTCCTTTCCTTTCCCACAACAAATAGGCCCAGCTCTCTCATAGACTTCTTTCCCTTCTCTTAGATCCCTGCCTTCAAATTCTTATTCTTATTCTTCCCTACTTGAACTTTGTTGCTAACTTCTGCAAAACAGGAATCTCAATGTTTTAGGTGTTTTCTAAGAGCCCATCATCTGCCAAGTAGCTTGCAAGGAAAAATAAACAAAACACAACACTGAAACCCCCAAAAAACAGCAAACAAAAAACCAAACAAAAAACCTCATCCATATTTCCAGAAACAAGTTTCAGGATATGATCCCCAGAAATAACTCCCCTTGAAACTTCACACTGAGAATATGATCCAAGGACATCTCAAATCTGCCCACAACAGAAGCAGGCGAAAGAACCTTCCGTTTGCTATTAAAACAATGAAAACCTACTGGGTATTAGTGATATTCAGGAAACTGTGAGCCTTATTCACATTTGGTGAATGCCTGTGAAAGCAATACTGCACTTCACAAGTCAGATTGTTCTGGTGACTCCCACTTGCCTTGCTCTGGTCAAACAGGATTCTTTGGACGCTCACCACCAAGATGCCCCTTGCCTGGGTGACCCAGGCCACAGCCCAGCCACTATCTCACAGGCCTGCTGTGAGCAGATCAGCTTTCCCTATTGGAGGGGTTTCTGCTTCTCACTCTGAATAAAAAATCTGGCACATCTGTAAAGTTTTTGTCAACACAGATCTTTGTTCTGTTTCCAGGAACTCAAAATACGCAGGACTGGCACTGGCATATCTCATGTGTTGTGTCAGCCAGTTTTAACTATCAAGGGATTGCAAAACAGACACAAAAATTAAACCCGAAACTGCTTTAGTAGGCAACTTGGAGAGAAATTCCTCTGCTGTTCCTTTTTTCATTTCTTTGCTTTGAACAGTTGTTCCAGTTAATGGTAAGTTCCCATCCCCCAGCCTCACACCAGATATCTAAAATTGGGTCTTTTTTCCTAAAACAAAACAGCCTTTGTGCTTGTAAAGCTGTGTTCAGAGTTCTAAACACAAGACTGATCACTCTTCTTCTCATATTTAACACTTTCATCTTTTAACACTTTATTTCTGAAACATATGTCTTAAGTACCATTTCCCTATCTTCTCTTATTTCTTACACTTTTTTTTTTTTTTCAATTTCTTATTTCTGGTGAGAATAAAGGGAGGGTGATAGCTCCTGATCCACCATTTCTGATTCCACTGTGAGGCAGAACCTCTCTGTAAACTGAAGAGAAACAGGTTTCTGCTGTCTGGTGCTTGGGTCTAGTCCTGCCCATGGGAAGACCCTTGCAACCTTTTCTGTGAACTGCAGTCCATTTTGAAAGAGCTCAGGGAAAGAAAAAAAGACCCTGAAACATTTTTAATTTTTTTTAATCTGAAAGAACTCTTAAAAACAACCACAATCCACCCAAAGCATACCCTAGATTTAGAAAGAAGAAGAAGATTCCAGAGGTACAATTTGTTGGAAATAAAAGTTTTAAAATTCTTAGGAATTATTATCCCAGCATTCTACTTTATTAAAAAGCAAAACATTGAATTGAAAAGGAAATAAATATTTGGTAAGAGAAAGCTGATACCAAAGCTTGCAGATGAAAATAAGTGAAGAATATTAGCCACCTGGTGTGCAAAATGGACTTCAACTAGAATTTTAGCAGCAACTCATCCATTAATTACCCTAATTTCTGACTGAATATCAACCTTCAGCCATCAGCCTACCTCTGTGAATGACGAGCATGTAACCTATCCAGAAGTCATCTGAGTTAATTGAGACTAATTTCTTGTGAACAGAGAGCTGAAGTCTCCTGGGATCTCATCAGAATGACAGTACTTCTGATTTACACCCATGTAACAGTGTTATTTATAGAAGGAAGTGCCTCACAACAACATCAAAATATTATTCCTTACTTCCTCTGCCTGATAGCTGTTCTCCTCTGGAATATATGTGTAGTTTCTCTCCTTCATGGAGTCTTAAAATCCTGTACTTTCTCTTTATATGAATTCAGAATTACTAAATGTAATGAATCACCATATAGGATAGCTACCAGCAGATGATAGCTAAAAATGGGTTTGAATTCTCCATTTGAAAGAAATGTGCTTTGGTTTTGGGTTTTGGTTTTGTTTTTTTGTTTTTTTGGTTGTGTTTGGGCTTTTTGGGGGGGGGGGTTTGTTTGTTTGTTTTTTCTTCCCTCTGTGCATTTGCACTGATGGCAAAGGAAAAGGTTTTATAAAGGTTGACTTAAATGACAAAATCTCCTTTTACAAACAGCAGTTCTCCTAGGCCAGAAAGCCATGGATCAGAGCAGAGATGATTCCTAGAGCAGCCATCAACAGGTTTTCTGTTCAGCCCCCAAATTTTGCAGACCTTTGCCTCTCTTTCCCTCCACTTTCAAATCCAGACAAGCTTCTTTTTTCAATTGGATACATCTTCTGTTTCTGCCTCTGCTAGCTAGTATGAAACTGAAACTTAACAGGGAGACTCAGAAATGAAAAGGCTTGTCTTGAATCAGGAGACACTGGACATGTTTACAGAAAAGGCAACAAACAAAAGAAACTGCTTCTGGAGAAAAACGAAAGTGTCTGTTAAAAACCTCTTTTCAGAGATTTGAAATGCTGGGGCTGAGTCTGAGGGAAATGGCTGGGAGAATAGAGCACAGATGAAAGAGGGCATGCCGTAAAAATATGCAATGTTAATAAGTGGGTAATGCCTCCACACAGATTGTGTTTGTGTGTATGTACACCCACGGCTCCTTGCCCTTGTATTTTTTAATCTTCCAAAGGAGTGTGAATACTTTGCAAGGTTGCATTTTTATGGCATGACACTCCTTATAAAGAAGAAGAAACCAGGAAAAAGTCAGTTATATTTGTAGAGACATCAAGTGGTATATGGATTAATCTATATTTTTAGCTGATCTAACCTCATGACAGCAGAAGTGTAAAAGCAAACTAAATCCTTTATATTTGTAGTCATTTAGGAATTACTTTTGGCAGCCCTACATAGGACTAATCCTTGGTGTGCAAGTGTACACTGGAGTTTTTTACTGCTATATAAATCTGGGCCAGGAAGCTGGGAGTAGTTACAATCTTCCTTCTTTTGAAATCAAACCTTTTCCCCAAGGCTGTTCACCCATTCCAAGGTCTGCTGAAGCATGGGTATGGGAAGTTTCCAATTTTCTCAACACTTCTCTAAGACATTCTGTAGTACTGCCTACAAAAGAAGCACATGGAAATCACATGCAGACAGAGGAGAAGTTCTGCTAAATGCCAGGGACTTGTGTCTGGTGCCTGCATCAGACTGAATATCATTATTTGCTCTCCTTCCTGTAGAAGGGAGGAGTTCCCTGTTGCTGGAGGCTTGCACTGTTCTTGCTCTTTTACTAAAATATCTTCTAAAACAGACCATAGACCTCAATATGCGCACACAATACGAGCAATAAGGCTTTGTATGGGAAGGGAAAAGAGTCAGAGGCACAGCATCCCTGATATGTTTGCTGGGATCTTCCTCCTTATCCCTTGTACTTGAGGAAGTACCTGGAAAGCACACTTCCTCTTTCCAGGGTTATATGTGAGCAGCCCAGGAAACATTCTAGCAGCAGAAAAACCTGCATAATCTACAAAGGCTCCAAAGAGGCTTCCCTTGTATTGAAAGACAGGAATGCGAGGTTTTGGGCCCTAATATTGCAAGTCATGGTATCATAAAAAAGTTTAATTTCAAACATATTGGATGTGGAATCTTTTCAATCTGAGCAGGTGTTTCCTAGATCCGTGTGATGGGAAGCAAGGCCAGTCTGCAATTGAAATTTCATAAAATAATACAACCATAAAATCGTTAGAATTGAAAAGAACTTTAAAAATCATCTAGTTCCAACCCCTTTGCCATGGGCAGGGACATCTTCCACTAGACCAGGTTGTTCAGAGCCCTGTCCAACCCGGCCTTGAACACTGCCAGGGTTGGGGCACCCACAGCTTCTCTGGGCAACCTGTGCCAGTGCCTCACCACCCTCACAGCAAAGAACTTCTTCCTTATATCTAATTTCAATCTACTCTCTTCCAGTTTAAAGCAATTTCCCCTTGTCCTATTCCTATGTGTCCTTGCAAAAAGACCCTCTCCAGATTTCTTGTAGGCTCCCTTATGTACTGGAAGGCTGCTCTAAATTCTACCCAGAGCCTTCTCTTCTCCAGGCTACACAATCCCAACTCTCCCAGCCTGTCTTCCTAGGAGAGGTGTTCCAGCCCTCTGATCATCTTCATGGCCCTCCTCTGGACTCTCTCAAGCAGGTCTATGTCCTTCTTGGATAGGGGGCCCCAGATCTACATGCAGCACCCCAGGTGGGTTCTCATGAGAGCAGAGTAGAGGGGCAGGATCACCTTCCGCGACCTGCTAGTCAAGCTCTTTTTGATGCAGCCCAGGATACAGTTGGCTTTCTGGGCTGCAAGCGCACTTTTCTGGGTCATGCTGAGCTTCTTGTGAATCAATAGTCACATGACCTTCTCCTCAGAGCTGCTGTCAATCCATTCTCCGCCCAGCCTGTATTTGTGCTTGTGATTGTCCTGATCTAGGTGCAGGACCTTGCACTTGGCCTTTTTGAACCTCACAAGGTTCGCACTGGCCCACCTTTAGAGCCAGTTAAGGTCCCTCTATGTGGCACCCCTTCCCTCCAGCGTGTCAACTGCATCACACAGCTTGGTGTCTTCAGCAAACTTGCTGCAGGTGCACTTGATCCCACTGTCCATGTTGCTGACAATGACATTAAACAGCGTTGGTTCCAATACCGACCACTGTGGAACACCACTCATCACTGGTCACTACTTGGATATTTGAACAAATTGATTCTATTGTAAATGTTGGGTTTGTTTGTATTGTTTTAAGAACAACACAAGTCTCATGAGAATGCAACATATCAGCCTTTATTAGGCTTAAAAGGAACTTTGATGTTAAAAGTTTTTACTTTCATTCTCCAAATGTAATCTTCACCTTTCCTAAATATTTCTTTCATTTCCATTTTGCTTTAAAGTCTTGCAGTTGCCATTGCAACCTCAATTGCAGTTACCGTAATTCTGGAACAATAAAACCCCTGAAAAGTACTCATCTGGTGGTGTCATAATTTGCCACGGCTCCACTGGAAATCAGCAGTTGAAAATACAATATGTAGAAGTCTTTTTCTGTGAAGAAATAGAAAACAGTGGAAATCTCTCACACACATCTCTACGATCTACATTTGGAAAGGTTTTATTCTCGGACATTCCATGTATATCTAAACTTTCAAGTGCTGCTCTGAACTGAATTAAATGTTTGATATCTCTCAGTCCATCATGATTATCTCTTCTATCCTTGGTTTTCACATGGAAGTGAGATGCATTTATCCAAACAAATGGACAGCATTCTCTGTTACTGTGATGATAAAGCTGGGTAGATAGTTATTAATATGAGTGAGGATAAGAAATACTTTTCCCACAATGGTAAAATAATGTTTGTCTTGGAGTACAATGAGACACCCACTGAGATGCATTACAAAATGTCCCAGAAGCTTTGACAAAAGAAAAAAATTAATAAACTGCCAGACCTCCAAGTATAGGGTGAATAAACAAGCAGTATAAATAAGGGAAAAAAGTAAGAAGCAATTGCCAGGCCCTCAGTCCTAATGTGTGCTGTCTCCACAAAGTCCCATTTGTGGCCTCAAAAATTATTTCTTCTATTTTAGTTTGTTTTTAAAATACAAGCCACAGAGAAAGGAGTTCTCCAGCACTCAAATTAATGTATAGAATACTGCAGTGGTAAAAGAAACTATGCTAGCAATGCATATGTAAATTTATTTCTGCCTTTGAACTCTGTTTATACATCACTCTGGAACTCAGCTGCTAATATTTAGTACCAGTATAATCCTTGCTTACAGCATTTTAGTGCCAAGGGGAAAAAAAAGGATTTCCTTTTCTTAGCAAGGGATTTCAATAAGAGATGGCAAAAAAAAGACTGCTCTTGTTGAACTTTTCTCACACATAACTTTTTTCATTAGTTGTGAAATGTTCACATGTGCAGCTAGAAATAAAACTGAAAGATTTCAGTGATCCAAGGTGATACAATTATAAGGGAAATTTCAGCATTTCTGTGATTCAACATGTACTTTCATTGTAAAGGAAAGTGAACATGAAAATACTTCTGCATCTGTGATCAATAAAAATGCTCTAATGCTCTAATTTTCAAAGTAGTATTCTCATGGACTTGTCAAGAGAGGTAGTAAAAAACTGCATTGCTCAAATGTCATTGTTTTTCAGAGAACAGAAATTTTTTCTAACATCCAAATCAATGTCGTGTAGAGTCTTAATCAATTCAGACTGAAATACTTTGAAGTTCTTACACAAAAGCCAGCTGGTGGAAGTGTGTTGTAAAAAGAACTAGCTGAATTATTCATTGCGAATAATCTGTGTTACGAATTTACCCTCCCACTTCCCCACCTCCTTTTCAGGAGTTGTCTGCAATGCAGTCCTCATCCCTGTGAGCATTTGGCAAATGGCTTATATTGATGCATTTTTATATTGTTCCAAGAGTTGCTGTGTCTTACAGTGTGTGAAGACAACACCATCTAGTAAATAATTTCATAGTATTATTTCAGTACACTGATGGTATGATTGAAATTTTTTAACCTAGAGATTAATGAATGACAGATGTATATTATTTGGCTGTCTTTGTAAGATGAATTGGCACATGATTACATTTTCTGGCCTGGGTTTATCCCTTGTAACTTTGGACAGTAAACTAGGGTAGCTAGGTGAGATGCATAAGCACCCTCTATAGGCTCTTTCTCTAACTGAGGGGGAATCACTGGCACTCACAGAGGTTGAGGAAGGTCTTCTGTGCAATTATTGCTTTTCAGAGGTGCCTGTCCCTTCCATTTAGTAGATTGGTAGTGTAAAGAGATGATGAACACCAGGTTGAAGAGCTAAATCTGAGTCTAGATGAGATTCCCTTATTGAAAGTCTTCCTTATGTGATATAGACAGGAGACTATTCAATTTGGTGAACATCAAATGACTCCTTTCTAAAGTTACCTTTATAGTCATTGAGGAAACATAAGTCCATATAGGAAGCAAATAATTTCATCCTGAGTAGACTTAGGAAATAGCTAGATGACTTATACTCTAAAAGGCTTATTTCTCACAGGGTCTTGTGTTGGGAACCTAAATAACAAGCCCAAGTCTGTGTATCTATATGGAGGATATCTACATTTAGTTAAATTAATCTCACCTATAAATTTCACCCACTCAGGTTAGCATTGAAGAATATTAGCAGCACCAGCTCTTTTCCTGCTGCTGGAAAAGCATTTCTATTGATAACACAGCAAAATGTTTTTTCAGTGTCATTGGTACTTATGAAGTGTGCTGAAGTATTCCATCACTCTATCACCCCAAAAAAACATAATGAAGAAATATAACATTACTCACTTCCTCTGCAAGTGGATTACTACACGAGGAACCCACTTACACTTTTCTTACTAAATAAGCCCTCAAAAAGTCATCTTTATTTGTCTTAGAAAATTCAGGGGAAGTAGATGATACTTCATGGCTCTATAAATGGAGCAGAAGTGTGATAAAATATATTGAATGATAAGATTTTTGTGTACCGACTCAAAAGTACATGGGTATAAGCTTCCTATTAATAAATTTAGCTGCAAAATGAAGATGGTCCTAACCATCAAAGGACTAAACAACCTTTTGAAACAGCCTTCCAAGAGATTATCAGCAATAAAAAAACATGGAGTTTGATAGGTTTATGAACAAGACTACGTGATGTTGGCTTTATTCTAGTGAGAGGCTGGACTTTTGATGGCCATTCTAATCTTCTGTTGCTGCAAAAGCCATTGTTAACTCTTAGAGCCATTGCCTGTCAGAAGTTTGAGGAGATTAAAGTAATGCTTTAACCATTTGAGAACCGCTGTTAATTTTATTCAGTATACACACCTTCAACAGTGAGCTAGCTAGATAAAAGTATGCGTCTAACTGCCTGTCATGCAAAGGATCCACTTTCCTAAGAACACCTCTCTGAGTCATTGATGTGCAGTGATGCATGCAATTTACTAGAAGTGCTCATTCCAGTTTTTCAGAAACTCACATCTTCGGCTGATCGGCATCTACCGGTGCATTCCTTTTCATCGTGTATATATTCAGAGAGACATGAAAGTGCTCACTAATCTAAAATGCATTTCAGAAAGCCATACATATATATTGTAAATGATACCCATGTATGTACAGAGAAAACTGATTAGAACTATTGATTATATGCAGGATAAAATAAAAAGGTGGAATTTGAGATCCTTGGGATGACGAGAATGATGAGTAGCAAGCTCACTACCCTGGACTTCAGGAAAGCAGACTTTGGCAGTGATCTGCTTGGTGGAGTGCTATGGGATAAAGCCCTGGAAGGAAGAGGAGTGTAAGAAAGCTGGATAATATTCAAGGATCACCTCCTTCAAGCTCAGGCATGATGCATCCTGACAAAGAGGAAGTCAGGCAGGAATTCCTGGAGGCCTGTGTGGATGAACTGCTTTTTCAGTCTTCCTATATCTAAAGGGGGCCTACTAGAAATCTGAAGAGGGACTTTTTTACAAGGGCATGTAGTGATAGAGGATAAGGGGGAATGGTTTAAACTGAAAGGGGATAGATTTGACTTTAAGTGACCACTGGTGGTACTAAATTTGTCTTTTCATACTCAGCATTTGTGTTAGTGTAGGGGTGATAGAAGGAAAAGAGGGGAAGAGGAAGTGGTAACTTGTTTTTATATTCCCTCTTTTATCCTGTAATTGGCTGGTATACAACCTTACATCTTCTTTTACCAAGTTCAACAGCCTCAAGAATTGAAGTCAGTAGCCTGAGATAATGAAAACCTGGAATCATGCTCACACAAATGGCCTTGTGACAAGCTGAGGTAGTGAGCACAGATTTTGCTGACTTGTAATGTGTCAATTCTCTGCCATCAGGCTCAGATAATAGGGTTAAATGCTACTTTTGAAAGATTTGTGTGGATATTTCCCATGTGAGGTAGTGATGATGAGGATCATGTCCTTCAATACAGATGATGTCTTATCCACAGTGAAGAATATGTTCTACCCTTGGCTATGCCCTTTGTTTAAACTTGTCCCTTGACTTTCTCAAAATAAATGGAGCATATGAAAATACACTAGGGGTATTGTACTAAATACTGTGGCCAGCTCAGACCTGCCAAAACTTAACCTCAAACTCAGGGTTCCTAGCTGTTGGGACAATAGTGTTTCTAGGGCTGAGGGTGTAACAAGCACAAAATGTTGCTGTCCACAAATATGCTGGAGAAGATACAAAGTAAGTAAGTTTTCAAATATACTGATCTCCATCTCACTAACTTTTACTAGTGTTTAACAGCTTCATTTTCCCATCACTATTTACTGACACCAAGGATAAATTAGTGTGTGTTAAGGGTAAAATTCAGCAGAGTCAAACCAGTTTAATGGTATGTCCACTTGATGCTAGTACACAGGAAATGATATTCAGCTTATTATTCAGTTTGACGAGCTATTCTTCAAAAGTTTGAACTATGCTTTTGTTTTGGGGGTTTCCTAAAAAATCATTATCTAGTACATTTGTCCTTTGGTAACTTCTAGATATAGAGATAAAGAAGGGAAAAGATCCAGTTTAGACCAGGCATTTTTTCTCAGAAATGAGGCTTTCAGTACCATTATTTGCAGATGAATTGAAATTAGGGGAGTTTGGAGTCAGCACTGTCCTTGGGGAGGGTTTGCTTCTCATAAAGAATGATACAATGGAAATGTGCCCCTACCTTGCGCAGGGGCTTGGTGGTATTTTTCTGATCTTTTGAGATCTGCTGTAATTGATGAGGTCACTATTTTTAACAGGGGTAAGTCCAGTGGAAAACATATTCTCACTAGCATGGAGAATTTTTCTGCTGTAACAGCCTGAGGCATCCTTGTTACTGTCTGGTGGCTTGAGCTCTTGCTGGCAGCTTGTCTCCACCAAGAAAGACTTATTTATGTATTACCCTGCACTTAAGTCTTGGCTGATACATGCAGGGGAATGACTTTCATATATCTACTTTATAAAGTAGAACCCTTTCATTTTCTAAGTACATATATTCTGTAGCTGATGTGACTGCTTTAACCACAGTAATTTTCATTTTTGCTTTAGAGACATGTGGAAATGTGTACATAAATACTATTCCAGTGCACTGGATACACATTCATAAAATGTCACAGAGAAAAGATGATTCAACAGTCCTGGAAACAGAAAAAGTTACAGGTGATGTTATGAGAGAAACTTCTCGGGAGCAAGGCAACTTTCAGAGATGCATGAAAAATATTTTTTTCTTTATCAGGGAACATTACTTCTATCTTCTCTGAATCTTAGATAGGAAAACAGAGTAAACCAACCAACGATATTATATTGCTATAAAATCCTTCTGTTTACATCATGATGGAAATTAAGAAGGAGATCCGAACACTCCAAGTAGTACATATGCACTATGGGCTGCATGGCACATACCTCTTGCAGCTGTGGGTTGCACAAGGCTTTCTGTAGGACTGAGATGAGCTCGGAATAGAAGGTCCTCCATTCAGAAAGCTGTTGTAATGCAGCTAAGCCTCTCTGCAGACAACTTAAGTTCACAGAACTTTTTATATATTCCCCTCTGGACATACATATTCTACATGTTTTGCACAGACAGCATGGCCAAAGCCACATCTTCTGAAATAATTTTGAAAAAGCCTGCAAGACTGCAGTAAAAGCTGTAAGATTCATTTTGGAAACTCTCATATATTTGCTTTTGAGGCGTTTAAACGTGAAAGTAGTTTTCAAGCTATGCTTTACAATCATAAGAACTAATAACTTTTTTTTATTTTTTGAAGAATAAGAGATTTTTTAGGTCATCACGGAAGATGAAGTTTAAGAAAAATGTCGCATATAGTGGAATGTGTGACAAACTTCAATGAATTGGCAACGACTGCTGAGAATACGATAGTACTGAAGAAGGAATGTGACTTGAAGACAAGATTTATTAGATCTCCAAATATACAGCTTAAAACTATCTGCATTCTGCTTCCAAATATCTTCAGGTGCAAAATAGTTAATTGTGAAGTATTTCTATTTTCGTAGATAGATTACACAGTGTCTGCTGATACCTTTGCTATTTTTTAAGTAACATTTATGTGGTGTCTGTTTCCTTGCTATATTTTTTTTTTCTTTAAAAAATTTGATTTTACACCTCTGCTCCACTCATAACCTCTTGCACAAGCTTATCAGCTCCTTTTTCTGTTGCTTTTGCTGCTGAATATTTTATAGCTATGTCTTCCTTTCTTGGACTTTTATAAAAAATAATCTGAATTAAGTCTAGCAATCCTGTACAAAGAACAGGAAGAATCTAAAACCCTCACTGATCTAGTCAAATATCTGATGATGGTGCTGTTCTTAACAGAATTGTCTTGATTGAATTAAGAATGGGAAAATCAAAACCAAAATTTGGCACTATGAGCTCTTCTGAAAAGAAGTAGGAAATGAAAGGAAGATATGTGACAGACACAGATAAAATGCAAGACTATCCACAGCCTTATTTTCATTCTTCTTCTTTACTTGAATTTGAAGAGCTTAAAAATTGCTCTCTGGATATATATATTGTGCCTCCATTATTCAGTTGTTTCATTGCATTGATTTATATAATAAATATGCTTTGTAAAAAAAATTTAGAAAAGAATATACTATTAGACTTTAATTTGAACAGAACGCTTGAGAAATCATTAGGAAATGAAGTAAAGATAACAGAAAGGAGAAGCGAATTACTTGGCGCTGCGCTGGGCTCGGCCAGTAAAAGATGCAATTTCATTGATTGGCCTACAGGGTACTATGAGCAAAAAACCAAATTTAGCTAAAACTCTCCCTGTGTACCCATATATACCATTTAATCTCTTAGTGATATTGAACTGCATTATACTATCTGCCTTACATCTTTGCTTTAATTTTAGTGAGAATATGAAGCACATTGTGTATCAGAATAGTGATAATGACAGTTAGAGCTCTGAAAGTAATTGTATTCTTAGATGAGATACCTGGAGGTAAGACCTGGAGAAGTGGTAAAAGCCTGAAACAAACCTTACACTGTGACTTTTAAATTGTTCTCTCATGGCTCTAAATCTTGTTAATACAACAGGAAATATCCCATTGTTTGGTGGAAGATATTAAACTCTCTTCTGTTGTGTTTAGTCCTTAATTATCACCCAACATGAATCCTAACACAACTGTTCTGTCTCCGGCAGCATTGTTTAAGCTTCAGTGTGAAGCTGAGGTTCACACCTGTGAGCCCTGCTCTAGATGCAGGCACCTTCAGGGTGCTGAAGACAGTATCCCTCTCCCTTTTAAGATCCATGAGTATTTCTCAAGATAGTGTTGCCCTTTGGTTCAGCAGCCTCAGGCAGGGGTTTCCTCAGGCACTTGTAGCAAGGACACCTGCAGCATTTCTTAACTTTTCACCTGGTCAAGATGAGGTTTCTTGCCAGCATCACCTGTGCTTCTTTTGGTCAGTTAAACACAAAATGTATTAGAGTTTATCAGTCTTCCCGGCACGAAGTCAGGAAATAGAGATCACCATGCTACACAACTGAACAAACCCAGCTCCTGAGCACTCCAGCAGGCCTCTTACGTACCGCAACTAAGGTATTCCTAAGACTAAAGCTTCTCAGCTAACACCCTGAGCTACTTACCACTGCTGGACCCATGCTGAACCTGCAGTAGGAACAGGCAAGACAGCTTGTACTAGGCTTCAGGATTTGGAGGACAGCAGTGGTTTTGGTTCCTGGCTCTGCACTGGTCAGGAGAAACTGAGTTTCCTCATGACAGCATCTTATCATTGAATCACAGGACGGTTTGGGTTGGAAGAGACCTTAAAGATCATCTAGTTCCAACCCCCCTGCCATGAGCAGGGACACCTTCCATTAGACCAGGTTGCTCAAAACCTCATTCAGCCTGGCCTTGAGCACTTCCAGGGATGGGGCACCCACAGCTTCTCTAGGCAACCTGTGCCAGTGCCTCACCACCAGCACAGCAAGGAACTTCTTCCTTATATCTAATTTCAATCTACTCTCTTCCAGTTTAAGGTAATTTCCCTTTGTCCTATTCTTATGTGCTCTTATAAAAAGACCCTCTCCAGATTTCTTGTAGGCTCCCTTATGTTAAAGTCTCCTAGAAGCCTTCTCTTCTCCAGGCTGCACAACCCCAACTCTCCCAGCCTGTCTTCCTAGGAGAGGTGTTCCAGCCCTCTGATCATCTTCATGGCCCTCCTCTGGACTCTCTCAAGCAGGTCTATGTCCTTCTTGGCTAGGGGGCCCCAGATCTGGACGCAGTACCCCAGGTAGGATCTCACAAGAGCAAAGTAGGGGAGAGAATCACATTCCTCGACCTGCTAGTCAAGCTCTTTTTGGTGCAGCCCAGGATACAGTTGGCTTTCTGGGCTGCGAGCACACACTGCTGGCTCACATTGAGCTTCTCATCAACCAATCTTCTGGCACCTAGATGGGCCCCTTCTTCACCAGCAGAGTGAGCCTAATGAGAGCTTATGGGTTTGGTAGCTCAGTGGTTAAGACCCTCTGCCTTGGGCACTGCCTGGAGGTGGCGGGTGTAGGTTCAATTTTCCCTTTATTCTGGCATGGTTCCAACCAGCATCCTCCATTTCACAGGAGAGTCAATAAAGAAATAATGCAAATAAGCAAGTCAATTATTTGTGCCACTTGAAGTCAGCTCTCAAGGATAAGATGGAGCTGTTTTGTTAACTGGCTTTGGCCACAATGAGTATGGTTTAATTTTAAAGAAGTGAGGCTGGGGAGAACTTGTTTGTCCTGAGTGTAGTGATGTCTGTGACACCCCACTCAAATAGATTATTAATCATCCTGATACTGTGTTGCTTTTTCTCTTTAGTTGTGTACATTTTGTGAGCTGACTACCTAAAAAGAAACAAAACAAAACAAAATTCTGCTGAAAATACAAAGAACTCCTAGTTAGATTATGTTGTAGCAAACATAATTTTTGACAATCATTCTATGTAACAGAATCCCAGGGATTAAGGAAAAATGAGAAAGAAAGTACAAGAAATTAAATAAATTCATTTAATAAAGTAATTAGAAGGAAATATTAATACTCTCAAGACAAAAACTCGAATCTTTCACATAAACCAAATATATCTGTAGTCCCCCTTAATTCACTTAAAGGCTAACCAATTTTAAATCCTCATTCTTGTCCATTTTTACTGAGGCAGTAAAATCTGACTATTAACAAAGGTGATGGAGTGCTTTGGCAACCAGATGCTGCAGCTCTGTGTCAAGTAGAAGAGGGACTGTTTGGAAAGGCTCTAAGGAATACACGGAGAAACTCTTGCAGGCATGAACACCTGACAATATTCAAAGTGTTTCTCAAACAGACAGATGGCTAAGGGAAAAACTCCACTGTAGTCATGTAACAACAAAGAGGAGGCCTAATAAGAAGATGTCTGAAATCATCCATATGGGTGGAGAAAATGAACTGCATTCAAATGGAAATGTTGGAGCAAGCAGTTTTCTAACAAACAGCCTAGTTGGAGCTAGCACAGCCCAAGTCAGCTGAGCTTTCTGAAGGAGAAAGGTGAATGAGTCCCTCTGGTGAGGTGAGGCAAAACCAGAAAGTTCAAGTGGAGGTTATGGCAACTCCTGGACACAGCAGTCCAGGTTGCAGCCTGTGTTTGAGAAGTGCGCATCTCAACATGGGAAAAAGAAATGCAAGGGCTTCCCTACATTGCTTTGATCTTCAGCTATCCAAGTGACCCCATCCTATCCTTCAGCATATGGAGCTCTCTGGGATCAGATCCTGCAGGTTTTCATACTGGCCTCTGTGTAAACTGAAAGCAGACGGTGGTGTTATCTAAGAGCTACGTGGGCACTTCCTGACTCCCCATCTGGGCTTGCCTTCCCCTCTGCTACAGTGGCCCTCTCCTCCTTGGCTTCAAGGATATTACAGTGGCAGCAAGGAAAGCAAGGACATGTTAGACACCCAATGACAGTATCAACACTGCAGCATGGGTAGAGGGGAGAGCAAAGGCTGTGTGATGCTCACCCTCCACAAGCTGCAGCAAAACCAAGAAGTTCAAAGGGAGGCTGCATGTTTGTTTTCTTCAGCAGGGTAACTCAGAGATACCGTAAATGGCAAAATCCTGTTACCCCCAAATAAGGGTCTGTTTCCAGCTCTATAGGCCCCAGACTGATAGGCATGCAGGAGAGGGTAAAATTTCCTCTAGCTCACTGATCCAGTGAGAGTTTTACCTGCCAAGGAATGAGAAACCCCAGGTATTCTTTGATAGGGATCTGCACCATTATGCTGTTTTGATATGAAACAGGTTGTAAGTATGCAAGACTGCCAAACTTTATTACAGAAATACTCTTGATTTCCCTCAATTGAGCCTACTTTCCTAAATGAGAGCCTTACAATTGCTACATTATGAGCAGAAACAATCAAATTCTGCCATGGCTACATAGCATAGAATGACATTGCAGTGGTAAAGAACATTACAGTGTAAGTAACTATTATTTTTCATCATTACATTAGCTGTAATATTCTATATGTTACATTACATTTGCACAAATATTGCTGGAAAATTTAAATTCAAAGCTTAACATCAGAGTACCATTTTCTTTGTCTCTGCAATTTTCAGAGCAAGGAGGTTGCTAATTCATACTGTTGTGTGTCTCTTTTGATAGCAGAGAGGCTCATTCATGTCACTGTCTTGAATTTAAATTTAGATTGCTTATATGTGTTCATATTTTCAATTTATATTATTACATCCACTCCTGCTCTATTCTTTGCTCATTAGGGACCTCCGAACACCAGCTCGAGGAAGTTCTGTTAAATGAATCGCATGTCGTTTGCAAGAGCTCTTTGAAAGACATGTGTAATTATCGACAATTAACAAGATGCTAATTATACCTTCAAATTATAATCCTACTGAGCAAAATAAAAATCCTTTATGGAAGAAAAAAATGTTAAAGGCACAACATTATATTAAACCAAATGACAAAAAGTTTGGCAACTTTCAACAGTATAAATCAAACAAACTGCTGAACACATCATGCAGCTTGCCAGAATGGCTCTCTGCCAATTAGCTTTTCATTGCATATTCAGTAATTTTGGGGGGAGGGTGGGTGGGAAGAAAAGTGAAGGAGGAAGAGGATTTAACTGGTATGTCACTGCTCAATCAATAAAAAAAATCAGAAAAGCTGCAACTATTTAAACTTTGCAGTGTGTGTTGTCTTACAATTCCATCAGATTGACAGAACCTTGTCTGAAAGGATTGAAGTGATAGCAACATTAATAGATTGTACATTTGCAAGACAAACAGCAAGAAAAAGCCTCCCAGTCAACATAAAAACTTGGACCGAGTCTCATAAATGCTCACCATGGATTTGATTTTCTTTTTTTTATCAGTTTGCATGGGCAGTTTTGGATCTTTATCTCTGCAAAAATAGAGAGGCTAGAATTAAAATTCTACATTCACATGCTCTCAATTTTTATTAGTTATATTTACTCCTGGCATAATTTAGCCTAAGTTTCTTTAGTTCACCCTGATTCCTCAAGGACTTGCCTAGTTCTGGTATCAGACTAAAGTGCTCACAATTCTAAAGGGTTTGTGGCATGAATAATGACAATGAATATGTCTAATCTGTTGAAAACCTAAAAAAAGAATAAATAAAAATCAATGCACTTTTTCTTTAAAAATAGTGTTCCTACCATACGGTAAACCAGAGCTTTCTGGTACTACGACAGTTCTTGAAGATGCCTGGGTTTTGTACCACTTTTATGTTAAAAGATGCGATATGGCTGAAGAATCAAAAAAATGTGTAAAGAATTCTCCGAATAAAGTAGAATTATCAATGGTCTACCATGCAAGCACATCTGCATTCCTTATAATTTTGGGAAATAAATGCTAGAAAAAAAGGACAGCTTTCTGCTGTCTATATCATTGTTAATTCTGCTGCAATCATGTAGTGGGGCATAGTTTTGGCTTTCTGGGTTTTCTTCTTTTGCTTTGTTTTCCTGTTGACATATTCAAAACAGGAATGGTTAGCAATCACTTACTGAGGTGTGTTAGGTGCTCTGGTTGGCCAAAGTAGTGGTTGGGATACATGCCATGTGGCTTCTGGAACTGTTTTCAGGTCATGAAGAGTGATCTGCAAACACTCTAAGTCAACCTTTTGCAAGCATTTGACAGGCTGGAATTCACACACAGCTGATTTGCCAACGTCCACAATAAGCCAATTTGTTTCCAGTAAGTACCTGATCCAGCTGAAGTTTTGCAATTCAGAAATTGTGGGAAGTTTTAAACTTTATTCTTCGTTTTGCAAAGGGGTTTTGAAAGCAATACCTAATTTTTTAACTACCTAAGAAAATGTCTTATTTTCTACTGTGCAAAAAGATATAGTAAGGTTTTTGTGTCTTAAGAGAATGTGGAAACTGTACTTCAGAATACACGCCATCAGGAAAGCAATGGGAAATTGTATGACAGCATTTGTCATATTCCATCTGTACTTCACTGTTCATAACCTATCTTATCTAAATGTGGAAAGGGAAGACATTGTTTAATTTAGGCCTCATACTACAACCATTTAATAGTCATTAATTACTTTCTTTTCTGTGAGAACACAGGGAAAAGCAGACTCATAATTAATCTAGATTTAAATATCCAAGCAAAGAGACATCCTGATTTGTGAGGACTGTATGCAGCGCAGTAAAAAAGCATCCTACTTCCCTGTAATGTTCTACTAGAACCTGAAGAGGCTGATGTTCAATGATCGGCAATCAGACTTTCCTATACCACCCCACAGAGCAACTTCTTTAAGACTTTTTTAATTTCTAGGCTCCTTAGACCACTGTATGTATCAAATAGTTTTCCAAAACATGCGAAACTTTTCTGCTTTATGTCTCTGTTTGTTTGTTTGTTTGTTTGTTTGTTGTTGGGTTTTCTGGGGTTGTTGTTAGATGATTAACCTATTTTTATGTGGTATGCCTTCATTGATAAGGTAGGACGCTAGGTTGCTACTGCTAGACAGACCTGTAATCTTTGAGTTTTCCAGTCTGAGAAATTGAAATAATTATGCTGAGTGGACTTTTTTTCCAAATTCCACAGTCTACTTGTGTTCTGTTAAGAAAAGGAAGTACCCTGGCTTGACTTGTGGGAATATGCCTCTAAGCATTTGGGAAAGCAAATCCAGGAATGTATGACATTAAGCAAGCAACTGTGTCCTGTCACCAGAGCAGGACATGTCATACCAAGGAGCAGGAAGCTCCTACATCCTCAGTCTTGGTAGAAAGAGAATGTCTTTGCATTCTAGGCACAACTGGTGAGTGCAGGAACATTTTGAGCTGTTTTTACAAAGAACAGCTACTTTCCAGAAAATGATGTAGAACCAGGTTGTCTGACAGCAAGCAAGCTCTTGGAGCTCCTTAGTTTCTTCTTCATATTACCTGAGAAAGACCCACCAAACCTAGGACATTTAGAGTAGTACATTCAACATACAAAAAGTCATACATTTTTAAATAATCTTATCGAAGGAGAATGTATATAGAAGCAAAAAGTATGAATTAGTTAGAACATTGACTTTATCAACATAAAAATAACTAATGTGAATTTGAGAACAATTCTTCAAGTACTATAAGTTTTTATACAAATTCCAAATACAGAAAAAGGAACCATAGAAATTTTCTCCCCAAAAGTAAAAAAAACTGAGGCAAGAACATAAAACCCCTTAAACTTTGAATTCATTTAAGTAACTACAAAACAAGAAGGATGAATGAAAATATAGATAAATATAAAATAATAATTGCGCAAAGCATATGTCAAACTAAAATATTAGGCAGTAAAATTAAGAAAACAAATTAGCAATCATTCTGCTGAACAACAACAACAAGAAAAGCTTCAACAAATTCCATCTGCTAACAGAAATAAAAATTGTATTACCAGGAAGATTCAGGGAAATAATGTGAAGAAATCGTGTGAGCTGACACAGTACTAGTTATACGACATAAAACCACAGGTGACAATGCAGCAAAGCACTTAAACATGTGCTGTGCAGTTTCCTATAATAATGTGTGGTAAATTGAATACATTTTCCTCACTAACTTCTTGTTTTATTAGAAACTTCTACTTTAAGTTACCAGTAGCTTTTCATGGCTTTCGTCACGGCTTTGCTGCTGGGCCTACTATGGATATTCAATTTTTCTAAGATTTTTGTAAACGTGTGACAACCACCTAGTGAATAATTGATAACAAAATTTCTGATTTTTTTTTTTTTTTAAACATTTAGGATTACACCACTTTTAGGAGTGAGTGTACTAAGTAGGCTCCCCCGGTCAAGCTAGCATTATAAATAGGAGGATGAGTTTAGGCAACATGGCACAAGACAACAAGGCACTTTTACAGAGGTGTCTACTTAACTGACAAAGCAGTAAAAGCGATGTGTCAGTTTTCCAGCTGGATAGCAGCTTTGCAAAAAGGGTCTGGGGGTCCTGGCAGGCCCTGAGGTGAACACAAGCCAGCACTGCACCCTCACAGCAAGCCACCTCCTGGGCTGTGTTAGGAACAACATTGACAACAGGTTTAGGGAGGTGATTCGTCCATTCTATTCAATGCTGGTGAGGCCACACCTGGAGTGCTGGGTCCAGATCTGGGATCCCCAGTACAGATGAGACATGGATGTACAGGAGAGAGCCCAGCAAAGGACCAAAAAGATGATGAAAGGACTGGAGCATCTCTCCTGTGAAGAAAAGCTGAGAGAGTGGGGACTGTTCAGCCTTCAGAAAAGAAGGCTCAGGAAGGATTTTGATGGGGTGATGGTGGGGAGTAAAGAGCCAGACTCCTCTCAGTAGCACCCAGTGATGGTACAAGAGACAATGGGCACAAATTGAAGTACAGGAAATTTTTTGTTGTTGTTGTTTTTACTGCAAGGTTGGTCATACACTGGAAGAGGTTGCCCGGTGATGTTGTGGAGCATCTACCCTTGGACATATTAAAAATCTGACTGGACACAGTTGTGAGCAACCTGCTCGAGGAGAGGGGTTGGATTAGATGATCTCCAAAAGTGCTTTCCTAGATCATCTGTGATGTGATTCTATGATTGTGAGATGAAAATGAGAGATACTTAGAGGGACAGAGTCGTATTAGGTCAGATTGTCTTTGCATGTGTATGTAAATGGTTTCAGACAGTTTTCATGTGTCTAAATGAGAAGATATCTGCATGTAGTGGGTTGGGTAGATTTAATTTCTTTTCAGACATTGTAATCACAAACTACCATGAAAACTATAAGGATGCTATTGCTAATCTTGAAGAGAAAGAGGAAAAATACATAATCAGCAGGAGAAAGAAAAAGCCCCCAAAAACCTAGACTTACACAAGGAATCCAAAAGTGCAGATGAGTGATAGAAAGAATCATGCTGCTCTTTTTGTCTCACAGTAACCCTTTCTGCTCATTAGAAAGAGGGGAGAGAAAAGGTAGGTTTGTGATACTTCATAGCCCCTACAAGTGACTAATCCACCTATCAACCTTATCAAGACAGAAAATCAGGTGTACCCTCTTTAGTGCCAGCTTTCAAGCACAATATGCAAACAAGGAAGGCTTTATTTATGGAAGGGTGATATAGTCATAACTTAAGATAACAAACAAAGTGTAATCCAGTAATTTTAGAGGTGATCTGTTTAACCTGTTTTCCTCACTATCAGAATGTATCTTCAAAACAGTTCAAACAGTTCTTTTACTTCATCTTATTACCTGTCTATTGAACTTCTTTCACCAGCAGAAGAGGGACAAAGGCATTTTTTTAGTTTTATCTTCAGTGTGGTCTCAAGGGTCTGGGAGCTGCCTTCTGGCACTGCTACCTAAACTAGTCTGATGAATGCTGTGAAACTACTTCATAAACCAGACTCACCAGATTTTACTCCATTTTCTTCTGCGATATATCTGACTGGAGATTTCTGTATTTTATCTATTCTGTCTCTCACTATAAAACTGATATATTTGTGGTCATCTTTAGTAAGGAATAACTTCTTGGATCTTTCCTTGTCTGTGGAAACTCAGTGTTACTTTCTTCCTGTCAACAGCCTCCTACAAACAAATCAAGTTTTTTCCCATTTAATAGTGATTCCTGAGGTTACATGTTAAGAGCACTGATTGGCAGCTTACACAAAGCAAGCTGTCTGGCATCCCACTTTTTTATTTGCAGCAGACAGCTTTTCCTTCTCTGGTTTGATCCATAGTGTGGGGAATGCTTGGGTGGAATTTGCTCCAGCTACTCCCTGCAATCATGCAGCAGGATTAAGTATGTCATTCTCTCAGGCTCATTTCTGTAAACACTTACGCATCTGTTTAGCACTTGTGAGCAGTTCCACTGAGACCCGCAAGTAAAGTTAAAGTGACAGAGGGTCAGGGTGTGATTTAGAATCCAAGTGTGTACAACGGTTGCTTAGATCCCCCTTTAATCTAGAGGGAGTAGGTGCCAGTTTATGTTTCTTCTCAGTGAGCTCATGAATTGTTCTTCCAGCATTTAAAGTGTTGAATTAAGTACAGAGTATTCTTTTTAGACTGAGAACTATATTAAATAGCTTACAAAACCAACTACTTAAGCTGAACTCAGTAGCTACATCTGTTTTATTTAGGGAAGTAACTGGTAAATTTAAAATAGAAAGAGAGATATCCTAATTTTCTGTTTTCTTAATTAATATTTCACCCTCAGACAAAGTAGAGATACAGTGGTAAAGAGACAGGCTACTTAGTCATATAAACTGAAGAGACTGCTGTGTACTCTACATGTGTAGTGCTAGCTAGACCTGCTTGAACTACAGGTCCTTTCAGCAGTGCCATAGAATCATAGAATCATAGAATCATAGAATCAGCTAGGTTGGAACAGACCTGAAAGATCATCAAGTCCAACCATTACCACAGGACTGCCATCTTCATCTCAGAGCATTCACTGTGATGTTTTCACCAGTGTGGACTATTCTGGCATGATACTTAAACAACAGAGAATCAAGAGAAAGCATGAAAAGAAATTACTTTTTCAATGCCAGGTGAAGTAGTATAACAAAGGAAGAGATGTAATATTATCTCTAAGCATAACAGAAATTCTTAATCTGCTAGTACCTGAAGAGCCGAATTCAGTGAAAAAGTATAGACAAAATAGGAAAATAGTAATACATAATGATGTTGTAAATAATAACAAGGAAGATTAAAGGGAATACTTTGAAAATCAGAAAATACATAAATAGCATACGTAAGAGTAACATAAACTTAACATACGAGTAATATTATATAACACCAAAGCTACTGGCATCAATTAAGTTATTCTGAAACATCCAGAGTGATCAAGGAACCCAAATATACTGGAATACTGAAAAAAATAGAAGCAGACTGTTAAATAAACTTTGTAATGTACATGTACACTTACAGTCTCATCTGTTCTACTTAAAAACATCCTTTCATCTCTAACATAAAATACCTATGTAGCTCCTCAAATTTCTCAAAATGTTGTTCAAAGACACCCACTTTGAAGTTTGCCCTAGCCAAGTGAAGACAGCTAATAACTTGGCCACCAGAAAGATAAACATGAGGTCAGAACAAAGCCTGTACGTTTTTTTAAAAGAACTGGATATGAGGCTTGCACAAGGATGTATGCCAAAATTAAAGGGGTTTTATCATCAAGCTGAGGGTGCTGAAAATAGCTATGGGTACTGTAATGTTTAGGTGGTAAGATGTGTAAACTGACGTTGGTTAATGCTGGCTCCACTAGCGGTTTCCTTGATTTAAAATGATTACGCTGATGGGAAGCATGCTTGAGCAATCTAACTGTAAATGTAGACTTCCGGGGGTTTGGGAATTTCCTTGGATTATTTTTCCTTCTTTTAAAATTAAAGAAGAGTATTTCTCATCTTTCAACTTTTAAGCTCCTGCTTAGCATGTGAGGTCCTCCTGTACACTCACTGAGTTCCTTTTCCTTCTACTTGAAGTTACATCCTTTTCCATATTGCCTTTCCTCATAAACGGCTCTTCAGATACTATCCCTCCCTATTGTCATGCTTTACTTTTCTCAGTATAATTTCTATCCACTGAATATATATACAGCTCCACATGATCTTGCCTTGCTGTCTCTATTCCAGCACTGTATAGGTAGAATTGGAGTATTAGAGAATCATGGTCAGGGAGAGAAAAAGGAAGGAGTAATGTGAAAAGTGGAAGATGGTAATGGTTGCAGACCTTAGCCAGTACGAAACCAGCAGACTGTAGGAAAGGTTTCTTCTGTGTGCAAAATACTCCTACCACATCCCAGTTATAAAAAGTTATTTTTGTAAGAAATAGGAAGATAAGATAAAAAAATTTATTCCTCAATACTTTATTCCACTACAACACCATCCACTTGAAGGTACCAGCTAGGATAAAGAAATCTTAGGCAATCATCTGTTATTAAAATATTGACCACAAACCAAGCCTTCCAACCTTCAAACCTTCAAAGAGAACTGATCAAGCTCATGAGAGCAATTTTCTAGCTAAACTTTATTACACTTCTTTCAATTACAGTCAGTCCTAGTAGGCTCAGCCTGCCAAGGATTAATACTTAATTAATTGCATGTTGTATACATTGTTAAAATGTCTGTTATGGAATTTCCTCAATAAACAAACCAAAATATTGTCTTTTAGGAGGTTGTTTTAGTCTATGAAGTCAATACAAATGTAGAATATTTTAAGGTTGTTTATACTTGATACCATCTTTGCTATAAGAGAGCTGTCTTCATTCTAATTTTGAGTAATGTTTATACTATAATCCTAGGTACTTTAAAAATATGCTACTGGAAGTTATCTGGCATATTGTACATCATCATCTACTGTTAAAATACAATGTAATTTGCTTTTCAGAATAACTTTTTTTCTTAGCAAAATATCTCAAGAAGGCTTATTCACATTATTCCAAATGTATATAGCAAAGCTATTATTGGAGTTTAGAGAACTAGCCAGTTCTTGCTGAGTCAAACATTTCTGGAAAGAAGGCTGATCCTGAAAACATATGCAGTGTTTAAATAGAGCTGTGCCAGCAGGTACCTTTGTAATTAAATCTCTTCATTCTTTAATCAGTATTCCTGTCAATCTCTGGAAGCTCTTCTGTTGTTATCATAAAAAGTAGATAACAGGTAAGTGTTTCAAGATAGCTTTTCTTGAAGTGTAAAATAAAGCTAGGATAAACCTGATTTAAAGCTGAATGCTACCAATCCTTGGAATGTGAGGTGGGTAAACCTACAATGTATTTTCTTTGCTTTAGCACAGAAACACTTGCAGAAAGAGGTCAATCTGATAAAAACATGCTGTGAGCCTTCCAGAGAAACAGTCCACTATGAAACATACAAGAAAAAATATATGCTATATACATATGCACACCTCATTTATAAGACAGAGCACTCTGAATTCTAGGCATGAGCATTACAGCTGTCCTGACCATTTAATTTTTTTCTCTGTTTGTATATGGAGAATGTCTAAGAGCTCAATGCTTCCACAATACCTTTGATCAAAGATTTATATATGCACAGAAAGCAGGAATGCTAGAATTATTTCTGTTGGAGACCTTAGAGATATGTGACTGGACAGGACATTTGCATTCCAAGCCAAATAGACCCAAGCGCAGGTCAAATTAGATGTAATTTGAATTCCAAAAACTATAAAACAGCCTATTCAGCAATAAGTGGGGGGAAAAAGTAAGAGTGTCTAATGTAACCTGATATTGTTATTAAATACAACCCTCCTCCCTGTGCTTAAGCACTGTTGGTGTTGTGACATGAATTGACAAAAGCCAGAAAATTCAGCATTACACTGACACCTCATCCTTTGCTCATGGCTTTGTGAAGAGAAGGGGGAATAGATGTTGCAGCATGAACTGAAGACAGTATCAGCCTTAGTTCTGAATTTCCTGTGTCAGTCATTTTGCATCACAAATGTAATGTTACCTAAACACAAACTTCATTATGGTTTAATTTGAGAGAAAGAGGACATTATGAAGCAAAAATGCTCATATTGCCTGTGAGACCAAAAGAATTTTTACAACTGTTTTTAAAGATAAAACAATAGTTAAGTAATTTAAAAAGAATGCTAGTTCTTTCTTTTTTTCCTAATCCTTTTTTTTTTTTTATTTTTTTATTTTAATGTTTTAAATTCACTCATTTACTAAATTTACTTCTTATGGCCACTTATTGTCTATCAGGTAAATACGCGCATTTTTGTACAGGACCAAAACTTTCTGTGTTTGCATTATCTGTTAATTTGTAATAGTTCTAGCAGACCTGATATAGTCCATTTATGTAAATCTGCATTAGTTCCTGACTTCTATACAACCTATTGTACTAATCCAGCTGTGCCATGTACGTATTAAGCCACAGTGAAGACATGTAATAGTCTCAAAAAATTTAGTACAGCAACTTGCTCACTTCCATTTTGTTCTTCAACCAGCCTCCCCCTTCCAAATGCCTACACATGCTGTTCTAAGCTATAAATGAAATATTTGTAGCAAGTGTGTGCTCTATTTAGCAATACAAGAAAAATTTAATTCATGTTTCACATAATCTAAATGATGTTTTAACCCTTCCCAGACCCCAAGAAATTACTTTGCCTCCCTTTTTAAGTGTCAACTAGAAAGACACCCAGTTTGTAAGCTAAATACATTGAACACATATATAGGTTTCTTCTGTCTTCCTAGCAAAGCTCCTGAGTGATACTACCATACATCTCTGCCATATTTCTCTTCCCACAGCTGTTTACCTAGGTCTGTATTAGACTAGAGGGTCAGGAGAGGAGCTTGAGCAAGGACTTGTGCTTTTAACCTCACCCCTTCACACTCTGGTTCAGGCACAACTAGGATTCTCCCGGACATGCATTCCAGCAGCAGTGTGGGCCTCAGACCATTCCCAGTGGGAATTTTGGAGGCAACCATCCTTTTATTTTTTGACAGAGAGGAATTTAACTAGTAGATGTCAACTGTACTGGGCAATTAAGCCTTAAAGACGTAATGGTGCATCCTGCTTCACAGTATAGATGTAACCTAGCCTATATGGGTTCCCCCTGTGTAGTAGTCTCTTCTTTGCCTCAAATACTACATGTGAAAAGGCAGCAAAGTCTCATGGGTAATTTTCTCTGTTATCCCATTACAGAATTTATATGCCCTAATCTCTCTCTGTGATTCCATGAGTCTAGATATTTGAATAAATAGATAAATTAGGGTATATAACTTCTTTAATAGGATAATGGCGAAAATCAACACAGGTTGGCCTTAGGTTGGAAGGGACCTTGGGATGTCATCTGACTCAAAGCATGTCAACTTTGAAGTCACATTATTCTGGTTAGGGTGTTTTAATGATATTTTCTTTGTGTATGGATTAAAAAAAGAAACTATTTTATTCTGTTTGTTTGAAAATGTCTAAAAAAATTCACTATCAAAGAGTAAACACTATGTTATGAGTCCTTTTACTTCAGGATAGAATTACTTCACAGCAAAACCTGTATGTTCTTGAAACTCTAATCTAGGCGAAAAAGTACAAAACAAGCTAGTAGTGGCTCATAGAATGTCCAGAAAAAAACCTTTGTTCCTGAATTTCCTTGGTGTAATAGAGTGCTCTTTCTGCATTCTCCAAAAAGCACTTTACCTCAAGGTAAATAAAGAGGGTAGAGAGAGGATTTCAATCTTAATCTTTTGTTTATAGTCAATATTTCTGGAGTGGGGGAGCAATGATGTCCTTTGAGGGAATCACATGAGATGTGTCCCTCTGCGCAGGAAGGATGTCAGGTATTCTGAAGCAGAATACTTATTGGAGTTGTTCTTGGATGATACCATAAAGGTGCAATTATCCCTCAAACAGTCAAATGTTACCCAAAATTCCATCATGATATTGACATAAAATATAAGACTGATAATTTTTCCTCAAAATCAAATATATGTGCATATAAGATGATAACATGTATTTTAATGACAGATGTGAATTTTGGTTTTACAAAGGTATTTTTCTCCTAAGAAAATATATTTTCCAATCACAAAAGATATTGAATATAGTGGAAAGACTGTTTGTCTGCCTTGGGTTCTTGGTATAATAACAAAAAATATTGTTAAAGAGAAAAAGAATATTTTCTTTTTCCTATATGTGTTTTTTTCCTAGATTGCCAATAGCAAAGTAATATGCCACTATGGAAATCTGTACTTCTCTAAAATCTGTGTTTCAGATTTCCTGAGACCTCTTATTTACAGAAACAGGTACTGAGAAGATTATGGAATTCATGTAAACCCAGTTATACACAGTCTCATAAAATCAGACAGATATGAGAAACATTAAAATCACAGTTTTCAAAACGAAATGACATCAGGTCATTCTGAACGTGCAGGGCACTGTAAATGCCATTAAACACAATCACATTCAAAAATACAAATAATTTCTTTTTACTTTCTTATACTGCCTCCAGCACTCTAGCAGTAGAATATTTCACAAGCTTTTGCTTTATTTCCCAGTTTATCCCAAGAGAAACAGCTAGATTGATATGTAATCTGGGTATCTGTTGTTTCTTGTGAACAATTTATTGTTGAGCAATCTGGTTGAAGAAACTAGCTCTTAATTTGACTCAGAGAGGAGTCAAGATTTTCAAGCACTTGTAGCTTTTAGAACAAGAGTTTTCAAAGTCTACAAAAACTCTATGGAGACTTCACTGGCATCACAGAAATGTTCCCAATAATTAAGTGCATGTGTGTGTGTGTGAGTGTGCCTTTGTGTGTATAAGCTGGGGCATGAAAAAATTTCCCAGAGCCAAAAATATTGAGGTAACCAATTGTGAATATCCTGTGTGACTGAAACAATACTGGGTGATGGGTAGTTGTGTTGATGGTGCTCGTCTGCTTTTTTTCCAATATACTATGTGAACTTCCAAAGGCAGGACCAAAATAAAATGAACTGCAGAAGTAGGGATGTTGAGGATCAGTTTAACAGTCTGAGAACAACGGCTTTTCGTAGCAGAGGATACCAGAGAAGAGGCAAGCATACTCAGAGTGCTGCTGTCCTTCTACAGATATCACTGCAGTTTAGTTTGGACCAGTATTATCCAGCTGCTCTTCATCCAGTTGCTGATTTGGATGAGTCAATGAGTAAGATAGGAGTGACCGTATATTTACAGTAGAATTAAGTAATGCAAAGTGGGTTCTCTAGTGCTCTCTATCATCATGCTTCATTGGCTAAACATTCTGTGAGGCCAAAATGGGCAATATTTGATAGTCCTTACGTGTTACACAACAGAAATTGGAACCAGCATTGCAGAATTAGTTCAGGACCACTGCTCTCCCTGCCGTTCCAACACTTCAACAAGGAAAACCAGCAATTAAAAGTCCTGCTTGTTCTGGGAAATTCATTATGAAAAATGAATGTGATCATTTTATCAAACTCATGAGATGATAGATGCTAGATTGGTGTGTTTAATTCATATAGGACAAAGTTTTAATTTATATGTGTGTCACTGGATAAATGCAAAACAATTCTAAAAGTTTCTAGGAACTTCTTAATGTTTGAGTGTTATTCTCAGTGATCTCACTTATAACACCACATAATTTCTTGTCATGTTGGTTTACTTGGCAGTATTTTCAGAGAAATTTTGTATTTCCTGATCATTACAGGTTAATTTTCATGTGCACCTTGAAAAAACAGCAATTGATTTGGCTTAGCAGCGTTTAGACAACTGAAAGTGAAAAGTTTAGTTCCATTGAGGCACATAGAATCTCTCAGCAGTAAGTGAAGATTTTCCCATTCCCATTTCTAGACTCAGACTTGTCATAGTATATCTAAAAACAGAGGCCACAGACTTATTAAACCTATTCAATGATGGAAGAATTAGCCTCAAACTACTAACAAAGCAGCTCCCATGAAAAATTTTGCTGACTAGGAATATTTCTTTCCCTTCTTCTCTGTAGAAAAAGGAACAGATAAAAAAAGGAACATGGTCCTTAGAACTACCCATTCTTGCCATGTAATGTAATTTTCTACTCTCATGGTCAAGAAATCTTTGACTTTCTACAGATCTCAATTAAAACTTCATCTGCCATTTGAACTAACATGTTAAACTACCTTAAACTCCCCCTCCCCCTAACAAAATGGAAGGAAAAGAAAAGCAGTTTATAAATTGTGACTCTGAGGAAAATCTTCTTCCGGCCTCAGAATAAAAAAATAAACCTGCATTAGAATATTGAAAAAAAAGTAAAAGTATTGTAGCATAAGATTATGTTCTTTTGCTATCCCTGCTGCTGCAATCCTACCAAGATAATGAATGGATGAAACAAACTCCAGCATTTGCCTCACTCACCACAAAGTCAGAAATGGAAAGGAAATGGGTGAGGAGAAAAAGAATTGTCTCCTGTGTTTCAGTAGGAATAAGGAGGAGCCAACTAATCACATGTAGATTTCCTCTAGTTCAGAGAACATCCTTCCCATTTGGGAGAAGGTTATTTCTGTTGTTCCTAATCCCATAAATACATCCTGACCAGTTTACAGGGTGCTTGGACATTCACCAAGGTATCTGAACACCAGCAGCAGGGCTGCTCATGTGTTCCAAGCAAAGCTCTTGCTGCAACTCCTTGTTGCATCAGGCACACTGTAATCTGTAGTTTGTCTGGAGTTACTGTTCCTGCTGGCATATTGTTTCAATTCCTTCTTCAAAAATGAGAGGGAGAAACAAGTGGCTCCCTGTTGGATAAGTAACAGATCTACTCCGTCAGAAAGACTGTCTCAGACCTCACAGACAGAGCCAGTCTGGGACACCCTTCAAACTTTCCTAAACACTGTCCAAAATACATGGTGCCCTGTTTTTCAAATATCACACCATTTATCTGTGCTTTCTGGAAACATTTCAGGCAGACACACAACATACCAAGATGATTTCTACAAAATGGAATATTCTTACTATCTAAATGAAAAACGATGGCAGCCCTTTCTTTGGAGCAAAATTAATGCTCACCAGCACAGCACATGCAGGAAGATCAAGTCATAGCTCAAATTACAAAGTAAGTGCAAACATAATGGGAGTTTGCATGAGGGGAGAAAGGAGGATGGAGATGATATTTAGTTGATGTTCAGATGGGCCTCACCACCAGAATTAGGCCTGCAATTTTACATGCATATGCAATTTTTCACATTTTTCTATGCTTCAACTGTCAGGACAATTTTTGAGATTACTTTTGGGAATGTAACATGCTGAGCAAAAAGCATGATGTAAACCACAAAAGGGAAACTTTCATATATTCTTATTCTAACTTCTAATTTCTTTCCCAGATTTCATTCTCATTATATTAAAAATAAATGACATTAAGGCTGGGAACAATTCAGTAAAGTGTCAACAATTTTGCCTACTTAGGACACTATCAAACAAACAGGATTTATTCCAGCAACTGAATACCAAATGTTCAGAATGTAGGACTAAGGAAAAGGCCCCATTATTACTAACTGCAACCACCACACACTTCAGTTTGGAAGGAATTCGCAAGCCATCCAGCCTGTGGGCAAACTTAGTAATGGAAAAACCCTGTGTGAAAGTTCTGCAAACACTTTCCTTTTGTACACAGTGTTTTTATTTCTTTATGAAATACATATCATATTAGAACTTTATCTTAATAATTTATTTTTTACAGAAGGCAAGGATAATTATTCTGTTGTTTAAAAAAATCAGGTTGTTACAGTATTTTTAACTGTTACAAACAAGAAAATTATTAAAATGAAAGCAGGGTGGAAGAGCTTTCCCAGTGCTTAACTCAGGTGCATAAGTGGGGCCCTTGGTATCCTTAAGCCTCTTATGTTGTCAATGGAGAAAGAAAGAAGCTCCCACCAGGGAGTGCTTCAGAGCAAGGATTAATTTTAGTGTTCTGAATTATTCCCTGGGAAAGACCCTTAGACAAATTCAGAGAAGGTCACTAAAGGTGAGTAATGCTTTCTGTGCAAGCAACGAGTAAATAAGCTCTTCAACATGGAGAGAACTAGCTGAGGAGCAAATACGACAGAGGTCTATGAAATCATGAATGCCACTGAAAGGGTGAATGGGGATCAATTTTTATTTTTCTTCTCCACTTTATTAGCTAATGGTCATTACATAGCAGCTGGCAAGTTCAAAATACGGGCAAAAAGGCAATTCCTCACTCTGTAGCTAGGAAGCTGTAGAACTCATTGACACAGGGCATGAAGGCTTTGAGAAGTTTATACGTATAAAAAAGTGGAGTGGACAATCTGATGGAAGGGAATGACTTTTTAACTTATGAGACTTACTACTATCTCTGTCTCAGGAAGTCCATAAATCAATTCACTGGAGCTTGGAGAATAATCCAGGAGAGAAAAAAAAATCTGCCCTGACTCCTTCCTTTGGTGCCTATGCCTGGCCATTGCCAAAACTGAACAGCAGGCTGAAGGAACCTTTGGTCAAATTCAGCTTGGCTGCCCTGTTCCTACATGTTATATCATGTCCTTCACAAACGAACCTAGTATAGACAGCAGTATTAAAGGGCTGAAAGTAGACTTCAGGATAAATCCTTTAAATGAGAATGGGTAAAACTCTTGTACATCTGAAGACAGAGAAGAGTTGCAATAAATTCCTAATACTAAAAGTTAAACCCTGCAATACTAATTGAGGTGAATGCATTCTGTAACACTTTCTTGACAGCAGAGCTGGAGACAGACCTTTTTACTTTTAAGGTAGAAATATATGACAGCAGGTCTGTGTTTCGAACATCTTTTTTCTGAGTCAGCGTGCACACATTGGTTGATCTGTTCTGGTGGAACTGGGAGGGAGAATGGGATTATTTATTCCATCAGTCTCAGTCCTGGCAAGCACACAGATGGGAAGTAGTTACTCTCTGGAAATTATTTCTCTTGAGCTTAAACCTGAGATGCCTAGGGAGTAGGGGGACAGTTTATGACTCTCTATTTTCCTGTATGGCTGGAAGCCAGGCTCTGATCTGGACATAAGTTTAACGCTGTATTTTCTCATATAAACTCTAAAATTCTGCAGCCAGAATTTGACAGAGTGAAAACAACAGTAAGATGAAACATTCCACATCCTTAGATTTAAAAGTAGAGTTAAATTGAAATTAAAGAAGTGAGTTTGGATCTTTTTTTCTTTCCTGAGAAGATAACGATAATACATTTTATTGCTCCTGAGGCACTTAATTGATAAAATAATCTCCATTGGTTACTTTTTTTTTCTTTTTTTCCTAGCGAATAGGACACAGATTTAAGGGGTTAGCAGGGCTGGATCACATCTTGAACTCTGTAAGTGCTTTGCTACAGCTTTAGTTAGTTAAGAGATTATTGTGATTATTCTGAATTTAGGCACCTATTTTCACAAAGAACTATTGAAATCCATCTCCAGTTGTTATAGCAGTTTCAGCTGTTTATGACTAAAAGTTTTCCTCCTAATTTTCAGAGAAATGACAGCAATGATGACTTATTTTCTTGTCAACCATGTATTGTAGGGTATATATTTGCATAGTAAGCAAATATTTTCCATCTTGAAATTTTGGAATCACTGACAATTCTAAGTTTCAACATTTGTATTAAGGCAAGTGAGTTCTATAGCCAGAGAAAGGAAACTTACTTATGCTGACAAGTAAAATTATGGAAAAACGGGAATCCTATTAGGTGAAATTCGGGGAGGGGGAAGGGGGAGGGGAAGAAGAGCCAGGGGAAAGCCTTTTAAAAAATGAATAGTTGAATACTTTCAAGAAATCACAAAGTGGTTCTTTCTATAATAACCTATGGTTCAAAATTTCAGTGTTGAACAGACATTTCCAATATGCAGTTTATCTCAGTCTAAAATAGATTTCTAAGGTGAATGAGATGATCCATCCTAGAAGTACCTGTATTTTCGTACTGGTTGTGGGGAGAGCCTAGATGATTTAAACTGGATGTATAGCTTTCAGGTGGCTGAAGGAGAGTTCTTCAATTTTTCTGTTGCACAGTTTCATTTTCAATTCATCTTCAGTGTGATTCTTTCCATTCTCCTGCACTGACCTCCTCATTCACCGCCACACAGTGAAGCCCCTAGCTGTAGAAGCAAATCTCTCTATAAGGTAGCAGGGAAGAAAGGAGAAGATTTTGAACATGACTGGCTGTCAGAGAGACAAAGCTGAAACTTCTCCAGGGGAGGAAGGCAGTTTAGTCTGTGCTCAGCCACAGAGGGACGCACTCCAGCTGGTCCTGTAGACCAGCAGAAGAGACTTAAAGTGGTCCTAGGATTTCTTGGGCATACAGCTAGAGCAAAAGACACTGACTGTTTCCATAGACTTTTAGGCAAACGCAGAGGAGTAGCACATGCCGAGGGCAGGGCTGAGCGTGAATGGGCCTCCTGGGAGTGAAAAAGGACTATAGTACGATGTACTGGAGAAATTATGACAGAGTTTCCTTAGGCAGCTGTGGACAGGCAGTATACGAAGACTGTTTAATTAACAACGAACTCATTTTAGTTCTTGGAGTAGCAGGAACTGAGGAGGTTCTTTCAGCCATAGAGGGTGTCTGGTTCTGCATCTCGGGAAAGCGTTAAGCGCTCCTTGCTGCAGCCCCTGGAAGGCTATTTTCACCTGTGACAGTTAATGTGTAAATCCAGAACTGTATTATTTAGCCTCTTTCAGGTAGAATCTACTGCCTCCTCTGTCATTTCATCTGCAATCCTTGTTAAATTAAACTGGGTATTTCCATCTTCCATTTTACTGAAGCCTCAAGGAAAAGTCCGAAAAAAGAGCTGAGAGCAAGCAATGTGTATTATATATATATAGAATGACACATTTTTGCTTTATGACCTTGTGCATTAAGAAGAAGTTGTTAGTGGCATCAGTAAACACCATAAGCCCTCTGGGGGCCTCAAAGTACATATGAAAAATTAAACCCTATAAAGCCTTTGCCTCAGCCATATTCATTCATTTCTGGAATCATGTACTTCAAGAAATTATTTAAGTATCTTTTGGATTACACAAAGTAAAAAATGAAGTGATTCTAGCTCAGAGCTTACCATATATAAGGTTAATGTATGGCAAGCAATAATGCTGAAGAAGGAACTGGCCGTAGTACCATGTGGGATTTCTCCTGCCCTGTGAGGCTCACTCATTGGAAGCCATAAAATCTGGTTGGTGTAACAGAAGTGTTTGTAATTAGAGTTAATGGAGTTAGCTGAGACCACAGGAGGGGGAAAGTAGCTTTGATCCCCGGTGGCCTCATAGCAAGAAGGCTCACAGCAAGGGAGAACTCTGAATTGGAAAATATTAGAGGCATTTGCTGCAAAACCAAGAAGTCACTGCTGGAAAAGACCTAAAAATATAATTTACTAGCAGAACTAATTTAGTTTCCCATCTCTATATACTCAACTTTCTCCCCAGTCACAACATTCAAAATAACGATGAGTTTGCTTCTGCCATTTATTTTTTACTAAAAATGCTAATTGGTTCTTATATTTTATACTATCTTTGCCAGGAAAGAAAAAGGTAGGATGGAGACAAATCTACCAAATCATTTCTAAAGGGGAAGAAATGAGTTCATTATTATTAATCAAGTAACAGTATTGTTTCATAATAGCTGAATTGTTCAATATCACAGTTTTGGGGGTTTTCTTTTGTTACTGTTACTGAGTGGCTACTTCTATAAAACCTGTGAAATAAAGACCCTACTTAGTGAATACTAATATCTGTGAATATATTGAGATTTCAACTCACTAAAAATAATATTTAGAGACTCTCTCTGGTGTGATCATTCTTTTGTGACAGATTTTTGGAACATTATCTGAGAGATTTAAAATTACTCATTCTTTAAAACCATTTGTGATTTACACCAGTAAACTAAATAATCACTTCAGTATAAACAGATGGAAATTATGTTTTCAGAATGTATTTTTTTCATTAAAAATAGTCTTCAAACTGCATTTGTACTTACCTTTGTTTTCATCAATAAATGGATGAAGTTAAAAGTCTATCTGAATTTATTTATTTGAATAAAAACAAATGCATTCAAAACAACGTACAAATTGAGGAAAAACATTACCAAAAAGTTGGAGAGACTTTGTCTTTAGCTGAGGACTAAGGTTGGAAAGGGAATTGCTGGGAGAGAGGGGCATGTTGTTATTCCAAATAAAAAAATCTACAAAGACAATCCATCTATCAGTTCCAGCAGTTTGCTGTCACCATTACTTGCATATTAAGGAAAAGGGATGGGAAGAATATAAAAAAAAAAGTTATGTTAAGATACTTCAGGTGCTTCAGGTTCATAGGAGATTTTTAAAACAGGAAGGTGACTTTTAGTCAGATATGGAGATATATTGGGAGAATGGCAGTAGCTATGATCTAGTCACACATCTCTGCATTTATAAAAAGGGAAGTAGTGGGGCTGAGCTTTGAGGAGCTCTCAGGTGGGAATGTTTTGTGGAAAGGGTCTACAACACTTTTGCAGAGGAGACAAAAACATGTATAGGGGTCTTACCAGAGTAAGGTTGATGTTCTACAATTGAAGAGATGAATAAATGTTGGGAAAAAACCACTTAGAATCTAAAGTTTTGCAGATGAACCCATGTGTATAGACACATTGTTGTTTCCAGGGGAAACAGCCTTAGGTTGTATACTAATCAGGAACAGATAATCATAGGAATGGCATGGGCACCTTTGGAAGCCATTCAGCAGAAGAAATAATGGCAAAATGGAGAGTCACTTGGCTCCACCAGCAGCAAGTGTGGCTGCAGGATACATGGTCTGTGAAGACAAGGCAGAAAATGACTGTGCTATGCAAAGAAAGGGAACTAGATGATCTTAAGGTCGTTTCCAACCCTAACCATTCTATGATTCTATGAATACACCTAGTAAAACCAGTAGTCAATTATTTAGTTAATCTAAAGTATTGTTCAAAATTTCTGGTAAACAGCCAAAGCTCTAGAAAGTAATAATAGTGATGATTTTCTGTGAACACTTCAGAGTTTTAGCCTTGGAGGCACTTGGCAATTCAAGGGTGGATTCCACATAACTAAATAAAATGTTGGCCTTGGGAAGTGGAATGAAGGCAAAGGGAGTCTCAGCGCAATTAAATGTAGCATCTTGAAGAAGTTTATATAATTTTTTGCGCAGACTATTGTCATTCAGTTCTCATGCTGATGACCTCAATATCCTGCATTAGCAATACTCATTTAAGTATAAATATTTCAGCTTTATATTGAGTGTCAGAAAGACACAAGGAAAAAGACAGCAAACAGGCTGACCTCAGATCTCTACTAAATGCTCTAAGATCTCCTCTGGCATTGCACTGCTGCTGTCACACACATACAAAGAGATTTATGTGTCCATCTAGTTCTTTAGCTGAATTTATTAAAGATGGTATTTCCGGCTTAGTGAAAGTGACTGCCAGCTCCGTCCATTCCCACACTTGAGCAGCATTTGGCAAAGATAAAAAGGAATTTATCAGTAAACCTATTTTTTCTTTTTTTTTCCTGTGCACCTTTCACTCCCCCACCCCTTATTTTTTCACCAAATATCAACATTCTCTATGGAAAACAGTCACTTCCTTTCTCTCTGATTAACATCAGCAGTGAAGGAAGGGGAAGAGGGAGATGGAAGGGAGTAAAGAACAAACCACCCAGTGCACTGGGGAAAACCTGAGAATGATCAATTAATCTTCTGTTTTCAATCTGTGAGCTATGCTGTCTTGAACTCCATAGTCTTTTATTTGTACAAATACAATAAATTATAACTGCCTGACAGTGCTGGGGAAAAAAAAAAAAAGTGAGGGAAAATTATCAGCAGTAGAAAGTTTAGCAATGACAAGAAATCCTTGCAGCCATTAGACAAATTTCTGGGTAATCTGAGATTTTTCCAAGCATTTTCTTGTACCCAGTGCTCTGATTCCAGCGTGTCCTATGTACTATGGCTTTGATTACAACTGAATCAAGGCTCATCTTTTTCTTGGGCCATGGCAAGTGCATTCCCAGCATTTAGAAAACAAGGGGTTTACATGCCAAAATCATCTGTAATTTATTGTCTCGTGGGTGCATCTGGATTTAGTTTTTGAGTCTGGCACCAACTCCTTAATTGCTTTGGTCCGTTCATTCCATTTCTCTGTTCTGAAGCTTCTCATCTGCAAAACCAGAAGAATGATAAACATACAAACACACCAGAAGCCCTAACACTAACTTACTGGAGCCCCTGGGAAAACAGCGGGGACTTAAACTATGGTCTGAGAGAGCAATGGTGTTACCCTGCAGGATCTTGCCAAATTCCCATCCCTTCCACTCCAAATCCTGGGATGTCATCGGGGAGGTAACATGTGCAGGCTATGACATACCGAGGTGGGAATGTTTTGCAGCTTGCTGCTTATGACTTTAGTCGACAATATAGAAAAGGAAATCCTACCATGTCACCACCTGCATGTGATCTCCCCTCAAATGGTGGACCTGGCTTCAGGTAATTACTTTCTACCTGCTCATAACACATATTTGCAGTGCCTGAATAGAGATGACAGTCATAATGTAAAGTATGATTATTATTTTCCTCATATTTTAAGAAGTTTTCATAGGTGATTTTAAACTGGCCTGTAGTTGAAAATAAATGTAATTTATTTTGTCTCATTTGATGTTCACTGCAAGTGGAGAAAGGGAAAAGAAGAAACACAGATAAGTGCTGAGCTGCTTCTCTGGCTTACCATTAAACAAGAAAAATAGTCCTCTAGCAGAAGACCCACTGCTAGTTATTTGCTTTCCAAGGAAGATCGCAAGACAGTGAATAAGGCAGGAGACAACTCTCCTTGCAGGAGAGAATTTACCAATATGTGTTTGGCCAGACCAGAAACAAGCTTACGCTTTTACCTGATGTTTTGCTGGGTTCGGTGGGTTTGATCTCTTCAATCTTAACCATTCTGGGAGGCTGTGAAAATGGTAACAGAAATGACAGTAAGAAAAATAGGCTGAGAAAAGACACTAGCACTTGTCCCCTAGTATCAACCTGATTTTTTTATAATTTTTAATAATTTCTTTTTCTTTCAATACTTTAAGTAGTCAGTACAAAAGCACATGGAACATTTTCCCACTGGCTTGGAGTAATAGAAGATTATGATGGCAACATTACCAAGAAAAATTCAACAGCACCAGGCACCAGAAAGATGATAGACAGCGACACTAGGTTACAGATAGCATAACCTACCTACAGATGGCTGTTCTAGTATCTTTGATAGAAACTAAACATCTTAATTTCTTCCACCCTCCAAACAGTGTATCCTTTAGTAGCGTTTCCTGTGATTGCACTTTCAAATATAAATATTATTGTGTATGCTAGTAGTGGGCAGAAGGAAAAAATCTTTTTATTCTGGAAAGTAAGAAAATAAGCACACATAACACTTAATTTTTTTTTTCTTTGCATGTCCCAGATTCTAAAGAATGTAACAGATGCTTTCAGTTACTTTTTATCAAGAATATTACATATAGACTATTTCAGAAAGTTTATTTTTCTTTCAATTAAAACTAAAAAAATGTTCCATGGGATGGGGAACACCTCTTTCAAAGCCTGACGTGCCAATATTTTAGTGGTCATGGGGGAATTTTAATATATGACTTTGCAGCTAGTAAAGAAAAAACCCTAACCTATATGTTCTTTGTCTGAAAACGTGAAGAAAATTCGGAAGTTATTTTCACAGCTTTAAACATAGTAAGAATCTCTGTTGACATCACACACCTGATTCTCAGGCTGCTTACTTCTACCCCTCTTGGGTTCATTTGCCTAGTGCAAAATGCTGTTGATCTCTCTAATACATTCTTCTAAGTTTAAGATTATTCTCATAATCAGGGTTGTCCCAGATATGTCCTCCCTTTACATTACAGAACATTGTCTGGATAGTATTTGATGTTCCCAAATATTTGTCCATGGCTTTGGCATGTCCAGGCCAGCAGAAGATGCCAGGAAGTGAGAGTTGCCATAAGTCTTCACCGCAGTCCTGCTACCAGAGTGGGAACAAGGAACAGTGCGTTTCAAGAGGTACTGTGCTCGCTGTGGTGAAAGTATCAGATGTGCCCTCAGTAACCATACATCACCCACATGAGATGCCAGCGCTTCTGCAGAGCACACATAGGTTGTCCCCCTCCTACCTAGGTCAGAAAGGCCTGGCTCTGCCTGAACACATCAGATTTGCTGTACACGTGCAGTCCAATTATGCATATTCATTTCTGTCTGGCATGTCTTAACTAGTTGTACCTGAGGTGCCAAGGCAACCTATCTCAAGTAGAAGTGACTGACCAGTAGGCATACTAAGTGGCATGTCAAAACCCTAAAGGAAGTGTGTGACAAAGTCAGATACAGGTTGCCTTTGACTTCTCACTTGCAACAGATCAATCCGCGAGTGCACAGCAGTAACTCACCTGGGTGCTGTGGTCCTTCTACCCTCTGTGGTCGAGGTAGACATCTGTCCTATACTCTTTTTGTTTCACATGCCATCGTACACTTTTAGTAGACAGATATTTGACGACTGGTTTTATCAATTCTCAAAAAGCACAGATTTATGCCAACTTCTATTTAGAGAGGATCTCCAGAGTCACAGAAAAGAATTGATCCTTTTTGGAATCTCTGCATGAATAAAAGGAAATGTATCTACAATTATAACAAGGCAATGACCATTTTCTAGTACAACATCAATTCTTTCTTTTCCCTTTGAAGACCATTTTAAAATACATATGTCCCAGGGGGTTCTGGTGGCATCCTCCATGTGTGAAAACATCTGAGTGTAATAATTAAGTGTTCTTCAAGGTGGAGTTGTACCACCTCAAGGAAATAATGTATTTTAAACATGCTCCAAAGATAGAGAGATAGTTGCTAAATATGCATGCTTTAGGACTTTAAAGAAGAAATATATGCTAAAATACTGTTTCAATTTGTCTGAATTATGACCTTTTTACTGAAAAGTGATCTTATATTTTAATATGAGAAATTAGTGCTCAATATTCCTTCTCACTACTCCTTTCTTATTTCGAGGATGTAAAACTGAATACACTTATGACTAGTTTGTCTCTCCCTCCTCATCCCCCAACACACATTCACAATACAATTCATTCAGCGAAAAGCCTTGAGGGTTTTTTTTGGGGTTTTTTTTTTTTTTTTTTTTGAACACAAGGAAAGCAGAAAAAACAAAGCAAAGCATTGAATTCTCATCTCTCATCACACACTAGGAGATAAATCCTGCCTCAACACTGGCCAGCCTGCCTTGAACTTTTGTAGATATTTCTGGTAGTGGCACTCTGCACAGGCGCACTTCCCTGCCAAAAAGAGCTGCTGCTTTTTATGCAGCTTGGCAAACTTTATTCAGAGGGAACCAGGGGAGAACAAACCACAGTTTTCATTAGCTCCTACTTTATGGCAGCCCAGGCCCATTCAGAGCTCTGCTAAGTCAACTAGAGTTCTTTTTGATATCAGAGAGATTTGAATCCAAGTACCCAGAGAGAAATCATAACTGAATGAGAAAAAGATAAGGAGAGAGGATGAAAATACTTACTAGGAAAATTGTGCCATTTGTTCTACGGTATTTTCATGTGACTTTCTTTAGAGTGAGAAGTGAGCAGCTTGATTTGTGCTCATTGTTTTGGGCAGCCTAGGCTCTTGCACTGACAAACTGCAGGAACTAACTTTCAGGGAACTGTGAACATCATAATTTTTTTAATTGCTTTAACATGTGTTTCTTTTACATGTCTGAAAGCAAATGCAATTGGAAGTTGTGGTTTCTGGGGCATTCCTGAAAATAAATATGACTAGCTCTGAGGACAAAACCTTAACAGAATATAGTGTGGAGGAGGAGCAGTTATACAAACAATAATTCTTTTAGACTGATTTACACGTTTCTGAAAAGGTGTGAAAAATTATTATTACTAGTATACTTCGAAAGAAATTTTAGTGTTTATTGGATGGATATTACACCCTTTAAAATACATGCTATAAATGTTTTGATGTTGTGAAGAAAGTTAATAGACAGAAAACCACAGAGTTCTGTAGAACTTAAAACACTCCCATAAAAAGAAGTACTTTAAAAATTACATGGGAACAGGTTTCCCACTGACTTTCATCTATGTGTCACATGCGGAAGATTTCTCAAAATCCACGACAGTCAAGAATAAACCAGGACTTACCACAGAATGCTGTGTCTAGAAAATATATATTATTGTCATTAAGGATATTTCATATTTATCCTACCTAGATGCCTTATGGAAACATATTTTACTTGCTTTGTCACTCATCCTGCCTTGGTTGTTTTATCAGATATGGTGAGCTTGTCTGTGCTTTTTCACAGATAGAAAACAATTAAGGAAAACATCTTTCTTTTCTGATCTGTTCTCTAGTGAGAATTGTGGGTTAGTGAGTAGATACATGCTTCAGAAACAAAGCAGAAGATGATTGCCTAACAACAGCATGCTTTCTTTAGGAAAATCTGTGCTTCCTGATTTGCCTGGATCAGAAATGTTGCAAAATAAGTTTGGTTTTTTTTTCTGATTCCATGCTATTTCTGCTTTTTAACTACTGTATCCTGGTCACTTCCTCAAAGAGGATGTAAACAATGCACATTATATTTATATTAATACATGAAATAACCTTTAACATCTTAAAAAAACAACTTCTGCACAGATAATTAAATGCAAATCTGAATAAATATTCAAGCAAGACCTGGATGTTAATAGAAGAGTAGAAGTGTCACTGACTTGAAACTCAGTAGGCATGCGAATAAATTGTAACACGCAGAGACAGGAGTAGTTACAGAAGAATTCCTCATTAACAGAGACTGTCTTGTTTGTATAGAAGTCAGTATAGTTGAATATCACTGTAACTGGGACTTTTAAGCACTTCAGCAACATCAGGGAGAAGAATAAAAAGAATAACAATATGTATAATGTGAGCATACTAAACCCAACAGTACCATGCAGCGATATTCAGCAGTGTTCATTCTTCGTTCAAATGGCAGTGCTCAGTAAATAAGGATGCAAGCTCCTCCTTTCTACTAAAACAAGAGAAATAAACTCTGCAATGTTATTATATTATGGGATATTTTAGCCATTAGATCATGAAAACACATCTCTGAGTTGTTATTAAGGAGTATTGTAACAGCAGACTCTGCTGTTTGCCAGGCATTTCAGCCTCAAGCTCCAGCCCCCTCCCCAAGTGGAGGGCAGTGTATTCCAAGTCTGGGGCCAGCTGCTTTAAGCCAACAGCACACATGCAGCATGGCTGGAGAGCTTCAGTAACTGAGCTTTTGTAAAAAGAGACCACTTTCTCCAGTTCTTTGCATTGGATCCCTCTGCACAAATGGTTTGGCAACCCAGTGGCCGTGTGTGTATTCATTCAGAGTGTATGGATTCCTGAATATAGCCCCGGTGAAGGGTTCACTATTGAGCCTGTTTCATTAAGATTAACGAAACAAGTCAGAAGCCCTGTTTTTCATTATGGTGATCAGTTCCTTATTCTGCTTTTCAGGGTAAAATTTCACATGTGCTCTTCTAAGAGGTACCCATCCTTCCTCCCCCTGTGCACTTCTTCTCAGTTCCCAGCAAAACCATTCCCCTGCCTCCGTGGCATTAATAGGTCAACCATTTTCAAGGCTTAAACCTAACTGAGCTAATTAAAGGGAGGAAAAAAAAAAAGAGGGAATCATTTCCTGCTGACTGTGCATTGTGGGTCAGCTTACCATGTGGTCAGCTGGGACCAGAGCTGGTACGAGGGAAGAAGAATGGGCACACAGCCAAGGCCCTTGGTTTGGAGAGAGAATGCCTTTTTGGCCACACAACCTGTCAACTCAACTGTAGTGCAAAACCTCACCTTGTCTTTAATGGAGTTACTTGGTAAATTGTGCAACAGTATGAGGCAAGGAGGCAGGACTTGACTTTCAGAAATAGTAGGATTTGCCTTTGAGAAAATTTCCAATACCTACTATTTGGGAATGAAGAAGAAATACAAAGTCCTGTAGGTCTAAATTTTTCCAAACCTATGGTTCACCAAGTTTTGGAGTCAAGTGTTTTTTGTACAAGAACAGAGTACCACCCACTACTGCTAAGGCAGCTTTAGTGTGATCTTTCTTCCATTAAATGATATCACTGCTTGAAAAACAGCAGATATGTACAGTTCATAAATATTCAAAGCTAAGAAAAATACAAATATATATTGCAGCATTTTCTAGCAATTTCACAGAAATAATAAAGAAGAGTTGATGTTCTACACTTGTATGTGAGCAAAGGTAAAGAGTTCCCACTAGTTGGAGCACCAAAGAAATGTGAATGCGCTTAGTTTGTATTAGCTTGATTTTTGCAATTTTCCTGAGTGCATTTTGGGAACTGTTGGTAGTTAGGAGATTCGAGGGATTTAGTTGATGAGAAGGAAGTTCGCTTTGCATGAGTGAAAATGCAGGTAACCACTAATGTATATCAATGTGAAAAACCTTGACTCTTGTACAGCACTGTTCCCAAGACCACGATTGACAGCTGGAAATATGATGGAGCAATAACGCAAACGGCACCTTTAAATGAAGGCTGAAGGGAGACAATGCATCTGTTTATGTTGGAGCAGGAATCTAACAGAGAAGTGTAGGATATGCTTAATTTTAAGATTTATTTCTGATACTATAGATCGTAAAAGACATTTAGGCCAGGAAATCATCTTGCCTCAAACTCTGTGCTTTGATCCAGTTGTGAACTTTACCACAAGATTAAAACCAAAGCTCTGTGTGCTTCCAAACTCAACAATTCAAAATTTGGGCCTACAGTCCAGTTTTAAAGCTTGATTACTTAGTTTAAAGCCATCTTATTAAAAAATGTTTGGAACAGATCAGCATGAACCTAACCCTTAAACCTGTGCTTAGATGCAAGTTTTTTAGGAGTTTATACTTCGTATAAACTTTTGCCTCTTTTCTCTCCTTCTTTATCAGGGAGGACAAACTAACTTGATTTCTGCAAATGAGGGTTCAATTAAAGCTCTTTGCCTTGTTCCTACAACACATAGTATTTCAAGGCAGTCTCCCACCTATATATCATATTGACCCAGGGGTGATTATAGCTTCCAGGTTTAGAGAAAATGAGGTGCACTCAACCTAATATGAGTAAACTTACAACAGCCTTTAATCTTTCTTTCTGTGGAAATCACTGCATAACCCCAAAGGAGAACATTTCTTGAAGTCTGGATGAATGCCATTAGGCAAAAAGACCTTCCAAAGCTATCATATTTTTGGTATAATCAAAAATAATACTCTTATGCAGTTACTGAATATAATTCTAGTGTGTACAGCCACGGTGGAATGAAGAAAAGATTAGCCTCACCTGAATTTAAACACTGCCAAACAATACGTCACAACTATTTTATCCCGTGCTTCACTCACAACTAGTTAGCATCTCCTTTGTGCCTCGTCACAGTACATGCCTCGTTTGTATTTCCATCCACCTCACTGAGAAAGGCATGCCTCACAAGTTGAGAAGCAATACTATAAAATAAGTTCACTCTTTACATACACTTAGCTTGACTGTTTCCACTCTTTTTGGCCATATCAGAATTCTCTGGTTTAGATTAATTTCCCCAGTTACATGTAGTATCTTGTAATTAAGTGTTTTAACTACTTGGGACTGAAAATGAAATAGGAAATTAACCTATATCTCCATTCCAAATGTGTGGGTGGTGCAGGAAAAATATTTCTATTTTCACTGGGACATGATTTGCCTAGCCCCAGACCCCTTTCTAATCAGCTTGTAAATTATTGATCTACAGAGGCAGCTGCAGTATGTTCACTAAGCAAAGGCAGGTTAGAATCTGGCATGGTGAGGAGATATAATGACCTGCGTTGGTCTACAACTGGACTAAGATGTTTGTACTTACTTGTGGAATAGCCTTCTCCTGCCTCTGCAAAACCAAGAAGCAATAAATCCCCAGAAGGACTAGAGTGTTGAGGTACAGTATGAGAAGAAAATGGTAGCCAAAGAAAGCTAGTGTCACCCTGTAGTCTATGTAAGCAGAAAGACTTATCTGCGAAGAACACTAAAGTCAACCTCTTGGTCTGAAATGCTGTGGAGGAACCTCTGTCCAGCTACTCACCACAAAAGGAGTCTAAGAAAACTGCCTTCATGTGTTTTGGAAGTTGTCTTGAATTAATATTAGAATATGTCAATTTTAGTTACTTTTTAGGCTCTTCTGAGTGGACTACTGAACCATGCAGTAGTGTGCTGGTTTCCTGTATTATATTTGGGAGTCTGCTGGGTGAACTAGAAAAAATGGCAGGGATCAAGCTCCTCTAAAAAAATGCTTGGTATTGGTAGTAACTTCCGTTTATAAAGGAGAAGAAGTTCTGTTTATAGGAGCACCCTATAAACCGGTTTCTACTCCAAAACACTTTGTATATCTCATATTAAAGAGCCCTAAAGAAACCTCACCTTGGCTTAAATAGAGCTGGGAGACAAGATTTTTCTTTCTTCTGAGCAAGTTCTTCTAATTATTCAACTAGGATGTCCTGTTTCAACTTGTGCTCTTTATTCCTGCCCTAATTACTTCAGAATTATTTTCCATGCTGTGTAGGAACTTGCAAATATCTTTATATTCTGGCATTGAGCCAGAATGCTCTAGTAGCTTGTATAGGCACCTGGAATGTAGGAGATATAAATTCCCAAATGCAGAGGAGATAATTTAACCTGAATTTTTCAAATCCATGGGAGAGTGAACAGACCACTATATTACTATATAATTGTATGACGTAGAACTGTGAAGTGTTATTTTCTCTGCACTTGTTTAAAAAGAAAGTGCCATCACAATAACATTTGCTCAGTGTTTTGTTCCTACAGATCCACATTAAATGTATATTGACTCTATGTTCTGACTCTGTGAAAAGGGTTTCAACGACTGCCTGAAGAATGACTCTGCTTTGTCAGTTAATGTAAACAACAATTCATCAAAGAAATGTGCAGCTCTAGTAGGACTGGATTGGATTAAAACTATAATGAATTTTTGGAAAGCATCCTTGGATAATGCACTTTGGAAGGCCAAAGGAAAATGAAGATCATCTAGAGACTTCCAATTCTCAGTAATTTACTTAAACCACATAAACAATCCTCCTTAACACTCATAGTGAATTGTTCCAAATTAAAGAGGTCATTTCACCTTTGAGATTGGCTGTGATTAAAAAAACCAAAACAAAACACTTTTAACCAATCTATGCATCTAGGGATTGTAGCAAAATACTCATGAATATTTGTGCAATTTAGTTTATGCATTATTCAAAACACGTTGGTTAAGGATTTGACTAAAAGAAAAAAAAAAACCAAACTAGAAACAAAAGTAGGTGATTGACAAAATATTACTGGATTATTAACATCACTGGCTAAAAAAAGAAACAACATTAGTTTTACAGTAGGAATGAAAAAATCTGTGCACAGCCAATCTTGGCCTCACCGGAATACAGTGTCTCTGAGAGCTAAGGTTACCATATGTCTAGGCTTCCCTTGACAGATCTTTTTTTTTTTTCAACACAAAAATCTGGGAAGAAAGTAGGATTGTCTCATTTCTATATGAACAGAACCTAACATACGTGCTAGAACTCATATTTCCTGGACATGAACACATACACAACATATACTATGTTACAGAAACATGACAGCTGTATTACAATAAGCATAATTGCAATTAGGATTTAATAGAATATTGAGGCAGAGCCTTGTCGCCTTTTTCCCTTGCTTTTAGAAGTAGCAGGAACGTTAGCTGAAGTACCACTTCCTCCTTCACCTTCAATACCTCACCTCTGAGATATTGAAGGATAAATGGGATGTCATTCTCCATTTGTAATCAGCTCCCAACCCTCTTTGGATACTTACACGTCACTTTTCAATTTAAAGACAAAAGTTTGAAACCCCAGAAATAGATAAGAACACCCTGAAGAAACGGCATACATGTACAGAGGCATCTACATGCACACGTACACGCGTACACGCACAGTCTTCTTTTTAAAAGGGGGATCCTAATGATACACAAAGTATTTCTTACAGGATATTTTGGTCTAGATGTGGCAGGGTGTAGGACTTCCACACTTTAAAAGAAGAATGGGGCATGCAGTTAGAACCATCTTGTCTGGGTAGAGAAATCACAGCTATCCTGGGAAAGCCCTTCCTTGGTCTTCTTTTAAGGACCCATGAAAGAAATGCTATGGAAAATATTCACCTAAGGGATCCCAACCATGTCATCAGGAGCCCACTGTTGTTGCAAATGCTAGACATGCTGAAAGCATGACTTTTTCTGAGGCTCCAGGTAGACAAATAAACACCATAGATGGGTCTTTTCCCACCCAAATTTAGATACCTGCAGTGCAGAATCTCTAAGTGATGGAGAAGAGTAAGTACTTCTGAAGTGGTGAGCACCACATCTGCCTGGCCTATACTTGAAGCCCAATTGTATGTCCATTGGAAAAAGGGCCATAACTGGCTTCAAGGAAGATGTCTCCTCATAACTGTGAACAAGCTGCAACAGTTGGTAAGAATAAAAAAATCAAAGAAAATTCCTGCTTACAGATGGGTAGAGAAAGGAGGCAAAGTAAATTCAGTATTTAAAAAATAAATTGCATTCAGAAAAGCAGGACAAACAAATCACAAAAGGGAGCAATTAGATTGAAAGAGAAGGCTAAACTGTTAAGGTGGCTGTTCAGAACCTATCCACAAATTGCTCCTGAGCAAGCAGAAGCAGCCTCAGTCAATTTATGTCAGGTAGAGACAGGACAGGTAGGGATATTGATCCTGTAGATACCGCTAAAACTGAGAAGTCTTCAACTCAGAGAAGCAGACATATGCTTATAGTATGAATGCACATATGGACAGTCTCTTGAAAAAAAACCAAAGCATTTCTCAGCAGACAAGATCCCTGATGCATCCAGTCTGGCATCTTGCCTCTGGCAATAAATCAGACTCAGCATTTCAGAAACAGCTTCCAAAATCCTACAGTGTGTATGATCATGTATGTAATGTGAAATATAAGTAAGCAAGAGGGAAATTCCTTCGTGATCTTTTTGTCAATCATACATCCTGGATCATTAGATTTTTATTGCCCTTATCTTAGCAGGAATAACCACTAATGTTGTTACTGGCAATAAAATTAGTCTACACTTACAAAAAAATCAAGTTATTGCAGTTATCTCTGAGCAAATGGTGCCTACAGTACAATATCCCTTTTTATTTATTCTATCTTTATCTGAGATAAAAAAAGCAATACACTTCTGTAATGTAAAAAATGACAGGTAGGGAAAGTCATTTAAAGAAAATTTGCATTCACTCAGTGAAAGTGACCTCAAACATTTCCAAAATAAAAATGTTTGTTAAACTGTCAAGAAAAATTTTAGCACTATTAATGACCCTGTTTTCTTTTTTTCCTACTGCTAGAATTACCTATTAATTTGTCTTTCAAGTATTATTCCCAAACAAGATTTCATTTTCAATTATTTTCTGTTTAGCAAAAAAATTACCTAACTATGCAACTAAAATCCCATGCTTCAAGTCAGATCTGCAGCTGAGTATTTTTTTCTCATATACTAAACAGGAAATTTCTTGCAACAAATACGACATACTCGTACTTTAAGGTACACATATTTTGTTTTAATTGTTATCTCACACCTGGAAAAATAATCAGTGATAGCATATTGGAATTTGTGTGAGTGAAGATGAGAAAAATTTTATTGTATGAGACAAAATAGACACAATTCTATAATAGTATTCTATCAGTCTGCTGGTATCTACCAGACTGATAATAATAAAATAATTTTAAAGTCTAATCCCATTTTGCATCTTTTTCTAAAGAAGTTCTCTTATGTCTTTAAACATATTAATAACTTTTGTTTGGTACACCTCTGTCAGGAATATTTTGTGTTGGCAAAGTGATAGAAGAATGTGACAGGTGATGATAGGAATAAAAAAGGCAAAAGTAATGACTTAAAAAGCCACAGCTTTTAGCTAAAGTGATTTGGAATATGGATCTAAACACACTTTTCATACATGCTTTGCAATTCCAGAATAATTCAGAAACCCTGCACAAATGGGAATATTTTATTATCAGCCACTTATTCACTCTTCAATTTTAATAGCTTGGATGAACTAAAATCCTCTGTCCAGCATAACCAGCCTGTGGCAGTTGATTCTGTGGATTCCAATATCCCCACCCTGTCTATCAACAGCACGTTTCATAGTCTGTTTTCTCTTCTCTCCCAGTTCTACAGCAACAAGTATGGCCTAATTCTGGCAGGACATGAGGGGATATGAAGTTTGCCAACACACTTCTGGAAAGCTAAGAGGTAATGGAGAGGACACAGAAAGTGAAAATCATCATGCTGATTTAATATTGAAGAGCAATATATAATCAGAACATGTTGTTCAAATACAGCATTAGGGCGAGGCATTTAACATTCTTTGCAAAGGTTCTGGGGAGGAGAAACTTTTTTTCAGAATAAAAGTATGGCGATCAGCTATTCTCTCTTCTAGGCTTCTTTTCCTTAAAAAAAAAAAAAAAAAAAGAACAACAAAATACAGGAGGGTTTAGTCAGAGAAGATTTTCTGTGTGATTTGTAGGAGCTGAAGAACTCAATACAAGTTGCACTGAACTGTATTCTTCAATCTGTCAATGCCACTACCGTCAATGCCACTACCACTGACTATGCAGCACTCCCTCTGTTCTCAGTGCAGTGGACTGTAATATTTTATTTCATACATCATTTCATATTCTGAAATGTATAATTGTACATTGTACATCCAGCAAATTGCCCTACGCGGCACCAAACATGTTGTCTGATCTTGTATTGTAAGATTGCCCAGCAATGTAAGTAAAAAAGGACAGTTTGGGAAAAACTAGGTAGTCTCACTTCATTACCCTGCTCATAACAGGGAAAAAGGTTTACAATCTACTACCTCTTTTTTCTGGCCTCTGAACGCTTACTTCCATGCTCAACGATCCCCGAAGTTCAGTGAAGCAGTGGCACTTGTGTTGATTTCATTCGATTCCTTCTGCAGGATTACCTTACCACATCTGGTAAAAATTAGATAAACAGATTAGTTACAGTTCTGTTTTCAGTTAATTTCTTGAAGCCTCTGCCCTTGCTTGTCTATTGCAGGGGAAAGGCACAAATTTCTGATAGGAACAGAGGTTCTCATTACTGGCCCCAGTTAGGGATTGAGCCACCAGTGTCAAGTCTAATATGATTTCAAGAACTCCAGGTCCGTAATTTGTGACAATGGTAGTGCTGCTGCTGCTGTTGCACTTCAGCTGAGAGCACTGCTTGTCCAATAAAAAGCATCTCTCTAATCCACAGAAATGCCACACACTTGCAGTTTTAATGAAACCACAAGAAGCCTAAACTCAGCTACATTTCCTCTGTATTATGCTATTATTTGGTGGACTATAAAGCAAGGCAGAGAATTCTTAAAACGCTCAGGCATTAATATCTTCCCGGTTTTTAACTCCTTAATGCTGTCATTTTTTCCCCTTACTGTGAGACTCCTGATAGCTACAGTAGGGCTGTCTTAGGAGAGCAGATAGATAGAAAAGTAAACATGCTATTTTCTTTGACACCTTGCAGCTGGCAGGCTGCACTCAGGAACAGGCAGGCATTACTGTTACCATGTCTAACAGCTGACAGAAGCCATGAAGCAGTATCTGTGGCCAGGTTTGCCACCTGCATAGTGCTGAAGAGGGCATTTCACACTTCTGAGGCTGTGCTGCACCCGATTTCATGTAAGGACAGGACACCACTGCTTTTTGGCAGTTGAGAAAAATGACTAAGATACAAGAAAAGGCATCCAGCCTGCCTGGAAGGCAGGCGTTTTTGAAAGGAGGTGCAACACCAATGACGAGTGAAGGTACTACCTTAAGCAAAGTCTTTTGTCATTTAAGGCGGGAGCAACCAGGAGTTCCTGCTGTGTGCAGAGGGCAGCCTGTCTTTAAAGAGACACTGCTCCATTGGAGTACTATGGGCAGAACTTTCTGCCCCAATAACTTTTAGGTTTTACTTAAATCTGTCATCCTCGTCTCTTGGGACTTCAGCTGGCTAGAGTCAGATGTACTTTCTGTTTATGACATTCAACTGCTAGGCTAAATATATATGTATATATTTTTATATATAACAGTTACATTCAATTTCCCTAAATTCGAGGTCCAGTTTCTGAGGATATGTATACAAAACACAAGGATATACTAGGTCTCACTATTGCTTTCCTTGATTTTCACTTAATAGAGAAAGCTTTGTTTATGATTTTAGCTATGAACTGCCTGTTACCAAAACAGCAACATCCTGCCTGAGTTTACACAGAGCCTGAATTCAAAACTGAGTTCTGCTCACCTCCTGCAGATGTCCCTTATGGTGTACCCTGAGAATATGTACAGCCAGAACAGAAGACAATTCATCATATTAATTGCATTCAAGTTGGGGAAAAAAAACCCCACAAGACAAAACTACCAAAAAATGAGTCTGGAATGCTAATTGCTAAAGCCAAGGAGGCTGCAGTTGACATGATTTGAAGCTGGGGTTTCAATTTCAAAATGTTGGCAACTGTGAGCTTAAATGACGAAGATCAAGAGCTGTCAGGAAGGGTCCAATTCCTTCCAGGAGGAAATCATAGAATCTTCTAGGCCTACAGTGTTGCCTGGCAGATACAGCAGAGAATTTGGCATGTAGCCCTTGCAGATTGGGAATCCAGACAAGAGCAAAGGTAAGACTTCTGAGACCCTGTATAAAACTCCTGTTCTTAGCAGTTACACTTACAAAAAGCATTATGATGCCAAGTACACCTATTTCTGTTCACCCAGTCTGTGTAAGCAAAGCAAATGAGGTACATTTTGGTGCTGAACTTTCACCCATAATTTACCATTTGAACCACTGTATACTTGTATGTCTGCTTTCTCGATATAGTGATAGTATAAATACATAAATATATGCATATACTTAAATATATGTGTGTATATAGATGTGTGATTAAATGGGTGCTCACTTAAACAAAATGCAAATTGCTGCTTCAGTTCTCTGTTGCTGCATTTTCCTTTTTCATTTCAGAGTGATGTGTTGCACTTCAGAGTATCATATTAATACATACTGGAAAAGCACTAAAGCGTTGCACTATAAGATAATTACAATCACTATCAGTTCCTACTTCCCTTAGATGGCTGATACCTTTTCTTATTTCAGAAAATGTTCTGATTCATAAGGAGAGTTCTTAACACTCTTCAGGTAGAAAGGAATACAGCCATTTAATTAATTACTTTTTTTTACATAGAGCAAAACTTTTATACTTTCTGTGTTACAGCTGATTTTAGTTGTCTTAAAATATACCAAGCCATTTAATCAGATATTGGCTGGAAGGCATCCCACCTACAGCTATCAGAAACATTTTGAAACTGAACTATTTTGCAGCTGCAAACTGTGGACAGTGAATGAACCTCTACAGAAGGAATGCTCTCCTTTAAAAGAACTTTGCTGGATTTTTACATCTGTCTGATCATTTCTGTTCCTGTGTCAAAGCTCATCATGATATTGCCATCTAAAGGTCATATGGCTGTGTCTGAGTTAAATGAATAGCACATTTTCTGCATTAACATAAACATCTCATCCACACCAAGATGAATGTTGTGGTGTCTGTGCTGGGTGTGCTATGGCTCAGCTGATCTACCTCCAATCCAGGGCAGGAAATGAGAGCAAGGAGAAAAAAAGTAAGATAATAATTTATTCACCTCTCTATATGATCTTTGTCTCAAAAGAAATAACGACATTTGACCTTTGTCTGAGACAACATGGAAATAAGACACATGATGATCCTTCTTGTGTCTTCCCCCTGAGGCGACCACAACCGCTTCTTACAATACTCTTTGATTCCCTTTTCCCTGGATAAAAAGCCAGCTATAAAAGTAATAAACTGTTCACCCCAGCTCATGGAGTAGTTAATCCAAATGTCTAGCTAATTAAGGCCTTTCTTCACCCCCCTTTTTTCTTCTTCTTCTTGGGCCAGAGAATAGTTTATTGCCGTTTACAGGAGGGAGCATGGAAATCTCTGGGGAAGATAGATAGCTTCTCTGCTCTGAGTGTGTGCAAAGGCACTGGTAGGGAAGAAGCAGCGTTCCTAGCTGCCATCCTTATGACTTGGCTCTCCCTGCACCCAGGGTGCACATTGTCACACTGCACGAGACTCTGGCAAGGCAGTAATGAATCCAGATCATGAGATGAGGGAGGGCTCTATTAGTCAAACTGTGAAGGCCATTTAATATCCCCACTGAATTTTGGGGGTATAATATTAGGCCCACAGATATTGGATGCATTGGATAGTATGTACAGTGTGCAGCCTTTACATGTTTATACAGTGACATTTGTTCTTCCTGGATCCTTTCAAGCTGAGATTTACATCAGGTCTTGAAAAACATGGAGAGTTGTAGCCATTTGCAGGCAACTGCTGAGCTCTACCACAGGCTATATCTTGTTGAAAAGCAGGGAAAATCAGGCTGTACCAATTCAGTCTGTTGACAGCTGAGGAAAGGAACCTTCCATTTTACAAAGAGACTGGTAATTAAAGCAGCAAGTGAGCAAAGGAGGGATGTATTCCAAGTGCCACTGTACTGGAGATGTTACAATTTGAAATATGCAAACTGTCCATGAACAAAATAAAACCTAGAAAACTGACAGAGTACATACAATCTGGGGAAAAAAGAAACCTGCTTTTATAGATATGACCCAGAGAATCTTTTCTAAGACAGAAAACATTTGAAGACTTTAAGACAAACAGCCCTGCTCCCTGCTCTCTCAACTGGTTCAGTCTGTTGGATGGCATGCTCTCTTCCTCACCTGTCTGCCATTTGATTTGCTGACCACTGACTCACAAATACATGGTCTTGGTTTGTTTGCGTTTGTCACCTTGTTTGCTTCCCAAGCCCTTGATTCCACATTTACAGGGAAAACAATGTTAAGGCAAAAGACACATTCCTGCCAGTATGAGCTGATGCTGCTTCAAGGCAAGCCGTATGTTTACCTGGGTATAGGTATTAACAAATCATGCTGTATTGATGTCCTTTTTCCCAGCACATATCATTGGGGCAGCCTAGTGGCATCTGTAATTCCAATTCAGTGCAGGTCCACCATAGAACAGCTTGACCAATTGCATGCGTATTCATTCAAAGAATGTCATTCCCTAAAACTGTCTACAAAAACTATTTTAATCACCCTATCAAGTTAATACTACTGGTAATTCATTTAAAGAAAGGAAATGCCATGTACAAAATATATTGGGTGAAGTCTTCTGGCTTGTGTTTTTCAGGAAGTAAATTCTGACCTTTAAAGTCTCTGACTCCATGAAGATGGAATGATTCTCTTTCATGACAGCGCACATGTGTTCTTAAAATCATCACAAATGTCTGGCTTTTATATTTACAATTTCCTGAGAAATTCTTGTTCAGTAGTGGAATCTGCGGACAACCTTAAAGTGAATAAAGTTCAATTTTAATTTGGGGTTTATCAGATAGTCTTTTAACTTTCTGCTTCTCATCATGTGCAGCTTCTATTCACAGGATCTTGCAGACTTCATAACAAGGCTTTGGAATTTTTAAAAGAAAGATAAAACAAGCAAACAACAGCAACAACAAATCCTGGAATTTCTTCCTTAATGAAATATTGCCCATCAATCTAAAACTGTGGTACTTCCGGCCCCATAGCGAAGAACTGAACTTCCGGACTAATTTTATTTTTGGGATAAAGGTTCTGACCCCTTGAGGTGCTGGGATTTTCAAGGGACACAAAGTCAAGGGATGCTCTGTAGAAGCCGAGAGTAGTTGACTTTCAGGAAGTGTTTTGCAGTTTGAAATGTTGAACTCCAAGAAATCAGAAAAATGTGGCTGTACTGAAACCGAGATAGTAGAGTGGGTTTCTTATATGCCAAGTTTCATTTGGAAGCTGAAGTTAACTTTGGCTTGGTTCACTTTGTTATCTTTCTATGTCATATATGTGTGTGGTATCTCAGTCATCTAGTAAACAAACAACAGCATTCTTGCTACCTTTCTTCTTTGAATTGGCATCCTCTCCAGCCCACTATTAAAAACTTCACATGCGATAAGAAGTCACTTTTGCTTGTTTTGCAGAGGTGTGGTTTTCATCAGTAGATATTGAAACCTTCGATCCAACAGTCTTCTTGGAGAGCTCTTGCCAAGATGGGAACTTGAGTTCAAATGCTTCTTGAATAAAATGACAGCTGTCACAAATCAAAACAGCATGATCTATCGCGACAGCAAGGTGAGATGACAATTGACTGTCACTGAGAGGCATGCCAGTTCTTCATATATGACCACCATATAGGAAAATTATTAAAGTAAGGCATCCTTTAACATAAGTTTCGGAAGACTGAAGTGGTAGTAATAACACACAGTACAGAGTTACTTAGTGACTGGACTTTCCACTGCTCCTGGGCAGACCTGACAGCCACCATATACTCATGACAGTTAAGTCACTGGAAATGGCTTTGACCTTTGGGATGCACAGTCATCTCTAATAAAAAATTTACAACAGCCTTAAGCACTGGAGCACTACCAGGTACTCTGCCATTTTATTTTGGTTGTGAATTTCTTCTGTGCTGATGCTAGCAAGACATTTTTTTCTGGAGAGCATAACAGGTATGTTATTGCACATTTCACTTCTGTACAGGATGTCACATGTCCCAGCAATTTTGCTCAGGCCATTTTTTATTCCTCTTTCCAACACAAATGAAAGAGCAGTTTTTCCCCCATTACAAGAAATGTTCAAGACACTCCCTTGGTGACATGTTGATCTCAACCCTCCATTCCACGAGGTCACAATACGAATGAAATGCCAGGATAGACGGCAAAACATGAATCAGAAAAAGCTGCAGGGAGGCAAAGCAGGTTTTGCTATTCTATTGTAAACCACTGGAGAAGAAGTTGAATCCCTGTTCCATTTATTCGTCTACCTCTGAGAATGCATATTCTTGCCAAGCCAACAGCTAATCAGGTCTGAAACAAGGCAGTAAAATATTTGAAGCTTCAAATATATTCATGAGATTATAAGCAGGGAGGGCATCTACTTCACTCAAGTCCCCTTTTCCTATCCATTTATGCTTCATTAACATCCTATGCTCTTCCCTTTCAAAATCCTTCAATTTTCTTGAAAATGTCCAGCCTGGGACAAATCCACTAAAAAAAAAATAAAATAGTGAATTTCATCATTTTTATGGCTAGGTTGGTGCTTGTTGATGGAAATGCTGAAATTTCACTCTGGAGTAAAGGTCTAAATTCTGGCAAGTATAACATTTTTGTCTGTTAGCACTGACAAAGCTGAACTTGGCAGTCTTGCAGAACTCAAACTCAACAAGTGAGAATATTCTGGCACGTATGGAGGTGAGAGACTGAATCCTTGCAGGCTGAATTTCCTGTTTTAAATGTCAGAAGAGAGAAGGGAAGAGAAGGGAAAGGAAGGTAAAATTCATTCACATTCCTATGGCATAGCACTTGTCCCAGGACCCATGCAGTGCTGCTTTCGCCCTGGGACAGGGTAGATTATCAAATGACTAGGATCCTGATTTAAGACAGAGAGAGACAAAATGACAATACAGACAGCATCAGAATGGGCCAAAGGTGGTTGTTGAATCTTCCTCTACTGGTTAGTCATCCAAAATCAACATGACTGGGAATAAGGCATTCTTGGGAGTTGTAAGTGCTTCCGGAGTCAGTGGGGGAGGCTGTGTGTCTTGAGGCTAGTGGGAAGGAAATGAGGCTGCTGTGTTATAGACACCACCCAATACACTGAGTTTTGGCTGCTTTTGCAGCTGTTTCTGCTGTCTGGCCTCTCTCCTTTCCTCTCATATAAAAGAGTATGCTGTAGCTAACACCTGCATATTAACAGGTAAAATATGACAAGGAGCACAAACTCTTACTATGTCAGAGGGTTTTGCTGTAATTTTGTGGTCAAATGCCATAGACGTCTATACCAGAGTGAAGCTAAATCAGAAATGCTTGTGATGTTTTTATATACTCAGTTTCCCTTTATCTTGTATGTCACATGTCACAATATCTAAATATCTAAATGCAGCTTTGTTTTCCCACATTTTCCACAGAATCTTGTTTATTAAAGGATGAAGTGAAATGTTTTTAAGAACAGAAGAACTTAAGAAATCTCCAGTGGAGATGATCCACCTATCTCTAGCACAGTACTCTGTATCCAGCAGTGGCAATAGGAGCTGTTGTTGAGGAACCTGTGGAAGCCTGGTTGCTTTCTGCAGTCTGCTGCCTGACACTCCCTTAACATCCACGTCTGATGTTTCAAGGATCATATGCTCCTGCTTCATCTTTTCAACATCCATGTTTGACAGCACTTGTTTGAACATGCTGGTCCTACCTGCCTCCACCAGCTCCCTGTGGCAAACCCCATTCTCCAGAGTTTCACTAACCATAGTGGGAAGAGGTATTGCTTTTACTATTGCTTCTTTAAGCGCCTTCGTGCTGTGGAAGATCCTACCACGTTTTGTATCATGGGGCCCGTCACCATCTCCAAAGTTTCAAAACATTTGTCATATCCTCCCTCATATGCCTCTTCTCCAAACCACCCAGTTGACCAAACCTAAACCAAATCCAAGCTCACTAACAAAAACTGAGAAACAATAGTCTTTAATGCCTGCTTCAAGTGGCACTTATTTCACAGTAGTTTTACAAATGTGCAATTTCCTTGATTTCATGTAACAACTGCTGGTTTTCTCTTGTCTAAAAGAGAGAATATTTAGAGCTATTATTTTCACTAAGATAATTAACTGAATAGTTATATCTGTAATTCAGCAGCAATTTTAATATCTTCTAGAAATATACAGTATCTCTTCGGGCATTCTCTTCATTTCATCCTAAAAAGTTAATAGTGTCATGTTACATTAGGAAAAATATGGTGCAATTATTGACAAAGACTTCATAAGAGAGGATGATAACAATGATACCTAAGGGAAATTTCTGTTTCTCTAAGCTCAGAGACATAAGACAATAAAATCAATGTGATATTCATTGGAACAAAACAGAAGAGTTTTTACAACAGTGTCTGATCCTCATCAGAGTTTTTTTCCCTTTGTTTAGGATGGAAGTATGCTTAGGGGAAACACTGGATAAGATACTGGCTCTGGCCAAAATATGTGTAAAAAAAGACTTCTAATCAACTACAGATTTTCTACTTCATTCCCTGGAGCTGAGTGGGGGATGATAGATTGACCCTGTTGTGTCCCTATAGCTACATGAAGAAGAATCTTTCCTCTTAGTCTCAGTGTAGCTTTCCAAAATAGATACATACGAGTTATGTATGTGAAGGGTGGAAGTACAACTGCTTTTGTAGCTCTTAACAAATGTTAGGAGGAGAGTTTACCACTTGGACTGATTCAGCATTTAATACCTTCACAGTTAAGTAATCCTTAAGCTTGCAAAGGAGGGAGTTAAATTTTGCAATACTTGCTTTACAGATGGAGAAACTCAGGACATACATAGGTAATCAAGGAAATTACTGCAGAGTAAACTTGGTTTTAAATTACGCCATGTCTTACAATTTGATAACTTCTGGACATCATGCAAAAATTTTGAAGAAACTTAGCTGCACGATTTATTAGGAACTTCAGTCTCACTTTAGCAAATGGCTTTTTCTGTTTTACAGACACTTTCCAATTTGTAATTTCAGTAAGAGCTAGACAGCTCTTTTTTAAAATTTTAACACAGTTTGCTTGTGCACCATTGTATATACTACTGGTTTCTCTTCTGTATATTTAGCAATAAAATTCCTTCACATCCAGTGTATGGCTTGTCAGAGGACTGAGAAATCTGTGGCAGAGGCAGAAGTATAATACAGAATTTAGTGTCTAGTCCTATTGCATGTATTGCATCTATGCTCAGTTGTATTAGTATTATTAATGACTAATTTAAAATACAACAGGCAAACAAAAGTGTGATGAATGTTTATGGCATATGACAGGTTATTTTTTAAGTTACTCTTTTGCAAAACAGTAGGGCAGTCATATTTCTAACTTCATTCTTTTCTCTAATCATTAATTGAACAGACCACTAAATAATAAGTCTGTAACATTAATGGTTTCAATGTTAACTGCCTTTTCCAGAAAGCAAGTATATTCCTGCTTTTATTTTTTTCCCTGTGTTTTGCACATAGAAAAGCTACTTTTCTTAACTACTGTTCAGTCAAGTGAGTATCATTTTGAATTTTTCAGAAATGCACTCCTTTAAAAATTACCCTTCTAAGTGGGCTCCTGTCCATTGGCCCATTTGGAACCATTTAAGGCAATGGATTATTTGCTGCTATAGATTGTGGTTGTTCCCCTCCCCCTGCCATTTCCCAATAGCTACTTAAGGCAGTAGCTAAATAGTTATTAACTATTCATAAGATACTTATATGACGTACTTCTAATCTTCATGTCTTGTATCAAACATAGCTTCAACATAGAGAGGCAAGGGGCTGTAGTGAGCAGTCCAGCTCTGCTGCTAATTACAGTGCTGCTTGTAGTTAATTTCATGTTTGAAGCCCACCTTGCCATTGCACCTAATTGAAAGAGGCATGTGTCAAAGATGGACAATAAATGCAGGAGAGCTCAAAATGATTAATTAATACTTCAAAGGGAAAGTGAAACAGAAAAGTTGCTTACTGGAAAAAATCAGGAGCCAGACACTAACACAGTCTGGAGCTCTTAGAGTAATAACTTAAAAGAATTGTCATTGTGAAATCATTTTTATCTGATGAATTTATTTGCTCTCCAACTTGGAATCATGTTGGGAATTATCAATCTTAAGTTCACTCATTTTTGCTTTGAAAGTTGCCATTCTTTCTTTATAGGCGTGGATTGGAAATAACCAAACAAGAGCAAGATCTGAACTTCTGACCTTTTGATGGTTGCATGCCAGTCAGGCTTTTCTGCTTTCACTTTCTCAGACTAGTTGACTTTTTTTTTTTTTAATATTCTTTTTTTTTTTTTTTAATTTAACCAGTCTTTCCACAGATGAGCTTGCAGAAGAAAAACATTTCCATAATGGCATTTTAAAAATACCGCTGGCAATTGCTGATGTGGCAGTACTTCTTTTCCTTCTCCTTCCCAGATGAGCAGAAACTTGCCACTTTTTTTTGCTTTAAAGTTTCCTACCACATGATGCTGACACATATCACTTTTTTTTTTTCCTTTTTGGCTAAGAACATGCTGAATCTATTATTTTTAACCCTTTTCCTATTCTGAAATAAAAATAGAAGCAAATGACAATCTGCAATTGTTGCTTTTCCTATAATATATGCCTTGCTCAGATTTTCCTGTTACACTAGTTTAAGTCCAATGATGTTGGCACTGAATTAGCAAATGTCCCTTCATCTGTAGAAATGCTGATTTTCCCTTCCAAAATATTCTAACCCCCTATACTGACTTTGACTTGACTTATGAGGTCAGTCTTCTACGTGATGAAAAAGATATTTTTCAAATGCTTTAGGGTGAGGAAGGAAATTAAAAGAGCTATTCTGCTTTCACTGCAAGTGACCCAATAACTAGGCTATTGCCCAAGCTGTAAATATTTTTTCCATAGCTGCCATTTTCAGAAAGGATGTGCACTGCTCAATCTGGCACCACACTTTGGGAGGACACCTTGTGCCATGGGTCTTCTTGTAGAAGAACTCACCTAATGGTTTGGCTACCTAGTACCTGCCAGGAGGAAGTAATTCAGATGCAGTCCTTTCTAGGGTTTCCTGTTAGCTTTCTTAGCATATTAGCTTTCACATGTACAAATCTTCTCCAGATTTCTAGAGAGACCTACAGGCTTTAAATCCCCATGATTGGGTGAGGTGCTTCACTTTTATAATCCTTGACAACCAGGCTAAGCATTGCAGGGTTTTTTTCTCACGTGGCTTGGGTTCCTATGTGTAACAAAATTATAGTATGTCATTTAGGCACCTAAATGTTGCTTCAATTTAGTGATGTTGTAAGTATTCTGCTTTATAAAATTCTTTTGCAAGACTTCACATTTTCCGTAATTTTGGCTCCTGTAAGACATCTCCAATGAGATTCCTGAATAGTAACTAGTAGTTAGTAACTGAAAACCTGATTAATGAACTTCAGGCATTTATTGGAATGCATTTAGTAAATTGGTTGCCTGATGGGTTCACTGTTACTATAATAATCACAAATGTGAATGAAGAAATTGGGTGTTAAACTGAGATGGAAAGCTGGCCACTTAGAGATAGTGTGAGGCTACTTCTGTCTCCATCTACAGGCAATTTGTACCTGAAGATGTGGCAAAGAGGAGTCTAAAGGGGAGATTCAAAGGAGAAAAGCATCCCTCAGCAGATACTGATTAGACATAGTGACTAATTTATCATTGATAATTCAATAAAATAAAGTTTCAATTATTTTTTTTTATAAACTGTCAATAAAGTTAAAATCTTCCATTGATTTGTTCAAAATGCCTTGGCATTTCCTCAGAGATTCCTTTTGGTCTGCATGTCTTTCATGCTAAGCTTATCATTCACTTCCTACCATCCAAAACCTATGATGCATTGTTAGCCTTAGCCACACAGAACTATTTCTGTCTTGTGTCAGATATTTCATGGGCATAACATCTGACACAGGAATCCTGAAAACAGAAAAAAACTTAACCTATTTTGTCCAGTTCCATTCTTAAAGGTCAGGGATCAGGGAAGAGACATTATTATGTGTATATCCCACTGTTTAGTTTTAAGGTTTATGTAGCTACAAACAACAATACACTTTCATTGTGCAAACAGATGAAAAAAATCGAATGAGCTGTCTGGCCAAGTTCAATTAAGTCCCCAATTTGAATAGTGCTTTCAAAAAATGTGTGAGGTTAGCACTCTTTTTTTGCGGGTACTAAGCTTGTTTGCTAGACTTGCCATTGAAAGTGGGAAAAAATAAAAAACAACCTATGCGGATAAATGTGAAGCAAATGCATTAAAATAACTGGAACAGCTCTCTGTGGAAAATGCATTGCTCAGCAATAAGGATAATTCATTAATATTTCCAAGCTAGGAAGAGTTGGAGAAGAATCCACTTGGAAGAAAACCAAGCTAGAATACACCCAATTACAGGGCCTTAAATGCTTCCAAGATTTTTTAGAATGTTGCGCTGGCTCATGCCAACAAGTGTTCCCTTTTGGCATCCCAGCACTTCCCGGGCATACCAGCAGCGCATGTGCAACAGCCTAACCTCATCAGTGGAGGGCACCAATCCAGCCTTCTCCTGGCAGCTCTGCTTCCCAATTGTCTTCACTATTCATTGTTTGCCCAAGAGATAGCTCACATAGAAGCATTGGTAATGTTCATGCAGCTATTTGAATTGACTTTGAAATAAAGTTGAGCAGTAAGCTTCGGGGGAAAGAGAGGGATTAAGGACAATGAAATCATACTATTTCACAAACACATTGCCATTACCTTTAACTTAGTGCACTAAATTGTGGCAATATGTCATAGTGAGACATTTCGCTCCTATTACAGCATGTACAGCATGTAGCAGGAATTTGATATCCAAACCAGACACACAGAAGTTGGCTTGAAACACCACTGTCTTAAAATGTACAGCATTCTTTGTACAGTTAGATGAACCTAACTTATCAGCTAACTATTAGATACAGTTAGATAACATGAGCTAGACACAAACTCTGGCTGCTGGACGTGAAACTGGTTTTATCACCAGACATTTGCACAGACAGGTTAAATTCACAGCACTAGTAATACTGTCAATATTTAAGGGCCAGTTTCTCAGTGTTGTCAGAGATGTGCCAATTGACCTTTACTGATGCTGTGGCTGTCCACTCTTCCTCCACTGGTTTAATTTTATGTAAGCTATCTTCACTCAGGTCAATGATGTGAATGTGTGATAAAGAATAAGGAATCAAGACCTTAACTTTGAGTATTTCATCTTTTTATCTATCCTATCACAATAAACATACCCTCTAAGCTCAACCTATTTGACGAGGTCCTTTAAAGGCCAAACAGTTTCAGGCACATCTCATTTATTACCATTGTTTCAAGTAGCTTTTTAATGCTGTTAAAATCAAAACTGCTCTCTTCCTTGCTGGTGTCTCACTTTTTAAGCAAACAAATCTCTCCTACAGTGAAATTTACCGCGGACACCTTGCTGCCACAACACAATGAAGATATCAAATATTTAACTTACTGTCTCAAGCCTCCTAATCCTTCCCTTTTTCTATCTCTTTATTATCAATAATATCGCAAGATGTGAAATGCCAGTGTTCCCTGTCATCTTATCTGTTTTATATCTAAACACTAGCTTCTTCAGACCATTAAAGCTCATTTGTCATTGATTTGCATTTCACTTCAGGTAAACATATAATTACAAGCAAGTAACTTAGACAAACTGGAATTAAAAACTGAAAAGTTTCTATCCAAATGTACACAGTTATTTTAGGCAAATTTTAAAAAGACAGGGTAATTAACATGATCAGAATCAAAGTCATGTTCAAATTTGAATGAATATTCATGGAAAAGCTTCCAGTGTTCTGTCTAGTATAACACACAGCAGTTAATTTTCTTATGTCCATTTTCCCATTGAATACAATGGTCCAAATGCTTTTGGAAAGATTAGAAAAGTTTCTTTTTATGTCTGAGCCAGACTCTGTTAAGGAGCCTCTGTGGCAGAGTACCTTGTTCCTGCTCCGTGTGGCCATCATTCTCCCACATTGAATCCTCCTTTGGTCAAGGACTGGCAAGGGAAAGGTGTAAACTTATGCTGACTATCCCAGCTCACATTGGTAAATTTTGCATTTTTATCTTGAAATCAGAAGATAATTCAAGTTATAAGGACACTCAAGAGGTCTCTAGTCCAATATTCTGCCAGGTAGGGTCAGCTGTGAAGTCAGACCAGCTGGCTCATGGCCTTATGGCGGGAGGACTGAAAAATCCCTAAGGATAGGGATGCATTACCTCTCTGGTAAGCCTGTTCCACCCTTAACTATCTGCACAGTGGTCTTCTTCCTTGTATCCAGTACAAACCTGTGGTATTTCAGTTTATGCCTATGATGTCTCTCACCTTTTTTGGCATGCAGCTCCATAAAGAACCTGTCAAGTAATGCCATGCACCATGCAGTCTAAGGAAAACTGTACACATTTTAATATCAGAAAGTTCTGTCAGGACGGAGAATTAGAAGTTGGATTCTTAAGTGACTGACTTATGGTCTGACTTTGGAAAGCAAGGAGAGAAAGGCTGAAGACTCAATAACTAACTGAAGATGGTTTCCCAGGGGAATAAGACTGAGTAAATCTATACAGGATATATTTCCTATAATCTATACAGTAAAGTATAGATTATATAAATCTATAGTAAATCTATACAGGATTTCCTGCGGAAGCAGGAAATCTCAAGCAAAAGGAGGATGCGCTTCTTACACTACATGCAGGCTAGTGAGAGCATCAGTAGATTACCATCTATCTCCACTTGTGGTGTGCACTAGAATAATTTTAAAGCAGAGTTGATAAGCTGCAGAGGGTTTGAAAAAGAAGATGGAATAATTCAAATATTGGAAATCTACTACAAAATGGATGAATAGACCAAACCTATGTATCAAAATTAGCGGAAAGGTTATGGTTTGATTATGATTTTATGCATGTTAATAAAGGAAATGTCTCAAGATAAACAGGCATCGAATGGGTAAAACTAAGTAAATTATGTGGAAATTGGACATTGCCACATTTTCAGAGATTTTGCTCTAAATTCTGGTGTGCTATTTTTGATATATCAGTGCAAAGAAAGACATGAATTCCATTCTAAAATTTTTTCATATCGAAAAAAATATGAATACATTATTCTAAACATTCAATTTAGATATAGGATTTGATGCAACATATTCTTCTTTTACTATCAGCATTTTGCTTTGCTCAGAAGTGACTCCTCACTCTCTCAATTTTTGTTTCTTGCCCTGGGAGCACTTGTTCCTTCTTTTTCTTTCCTTTTGGTACAGGAAGTACATGGCAAGGTCAGACCGCAGTTTATCTTGACTTGTAATAACCTCAGCAAAGGAGCTGCTTCTAGGCAGACCTGCGGTCATAATCAGCTTGGAGATGGAATTAATGAACAAGGAAACAATAATGACTATAATGGCCAGAAGCTTTCAAAAGAACTCAAACATATTTTCACAATACTAGGCAGTGATTCATAGATTTCTGGCAAAAATCAGGCAAATGTAGTGGTTTTAGATAGAGTTCTGCTTTGAGAATTTGAAGCGAAACTTGAGGATAAGCTGTAATCAATGTGTTACTATAGCCTCACTCAAAAGGCAAGGATTTAAGCAGCTCTGGCACTAGTGATGAAAGGAATTCCATCTTGTAGAGGACAATATTTTTCACTTGTGGCCATTGAGAATGATTACATTCTCACAATGGTTAGATTTAGTACCTGGAGTAATAAAATATCAAGAAGTTCATAGACACTAGAAGGGATAGCAATAGCATAATTTCTACTTCCATAAAACATGCCTATGAATCCAGAATAATTTAAGTTGTACTGAATAAAGGCAGTTGGACTTCTGATTATTTTTCTTCATGATGAGCAATAAATATGTCTTGCAAATAGTTATAAGATGCTAATTTTATTGAAGAGTGGTATTTATTAAGCTCTTGAACTATTTTAGTTATGAAATATATTTCTGGAATGGATGAATTTGATTAAAAACAACAACAAAAACCTTAAAAAAGTTAATAACACCAGAACCAAAGAAAAACAATGAAATTCAGCTCTTTTGTCGCTAATGAATAGATTTCCTTTGTCTCAGCTGAAGAATGGATTTCAGAAACTGGAACCAGAGTGTCTTATTTCGATCCTAAACTACCTCGATCTGCAGGTCTCAAAGTGAAAGAAGGGAACTATACATATGCCAGGTGTAATTTTGGTATTATTCTATATAGCAAAAGGTTGAATATAAGTGGGAGTAGAACTAATGTTCTAATGAGCAGGAAGACTCATCCTCCAGTGTCATATTTGCAGAGATAATATGATCCAGGTGCTCCTGTATTCATAGGTGTCACTAATTGGACAAAAAAAGACAAAAAAAAGACAGCATAAATTTGCAGGTTTTGCTCACAGTCCCATGAACATTTCGAGTTTAAAAGTCTTCACTGTTTACCTTGACATTTGTGTGGTATTTTTCACATAATAACAAAAAATGCCACTGCTACCTTTCCATTCTAAGTGCATAAACATGATGCAGAAGGCATTTTGAATTCATTAAGATCAGTGGCAGAAATACCTGCAATGAAAGTATGCTTTCAGTATGCTTCAATGAAAGTATGCTGGAGAAATATCACACATATATATGGGTATGTGTAGGTGTGTAAAAATCCATATACATGAGGAAAACTTGACATGTTAAATCAATGATTTTGTTTTGCCATTAATTTGAATGCGTTTATGTGATATTCTGCAATGACACACATTGTTTACACTAGATTACATGCTGAAGTCCTTAATTAACTAATCTCCTATAAAAAAAAATTACACAATGCCTAATATCAATAAAAATTAAGAAAATTCTAACTAAAATGAATTAAGCAGACCTCTAGTGAATGAAAAAAAGGGGCCATGATTTATCTCTAGCAAAATGAGAAACATAAAAACGCATTTTCACATACAGGTCAATGTTACACGTGTTCTGATTTAGTATGCTTCCTGGATCTACCATAGGTGTATTCACGCATACTGAGTATTGCCACATAACCTCCCCATGCCTGCGTAAATGTGTAACTCAAACCCACTGAATGGGTATGCACAATGGTGTTTATTGAATTGTTTCAAGTTTCCTTTCAAGGCTTTGTTACTTACCCTCCTATCTGAGCGTTCAGATTTCTAGAAGTGGTTCTTTGATGTGTGCTCATAAATACGGAGGGATTTCCCCTCCCTTACCCTTCCCTTCAATTACCTCTTTGTGCTTGGAGCAGTAATACAACAACTAGCCTTTGTTTGTGTTATATTTACAGCTATGCTTCCCTCATAGATGGATCTATTTATTTATTTATTTACTTGCTTACTTATTTTGGCTGGGAGAGGACGAGGTCCACACAGGAAAAGGGGTTTTGGCGTCCTTGCAGGCACTGCTCGGAAGAGAGCAGCCCCTCCAATGAGAGATTTTTCTGTCACTATTACTGTTTCCCGGTAGCTGATTCATCACAACACAGTTATTTTCAATTTGCCAGAGTGCCTTTACAAGTGAGACTATAACATTTATAACAAAAAAGATCCCTCTATCTTTTCTTGTTATGTTACTTTTTCCTAGACTGGTTTGGCAAGTCAGTTAAAAATTACTTCCATGCCCCTGTATATGTGTAAAATATATTTAGCAGTGGGAAACCTCTCTCCTCTGTTGTTAAAAGTTCCTATACAGGATAGAACCAAATCACCCCCTTCCTCCCAAATACAAAGGGTCTGCCCTCCTTCCTCCACCAAAATCTTAGTAGAAAAGACCTTCACAGGCCTTACATATGGCCTTCTTAGCCACTCTATTAGTTTCAAAGAAGATTCGTGACACTTCATGTGCCTCTTCTGTTGAGAAAAGAGTAGTCTTTATATTACTCTTTTGTTACCATGAAGGTTTGAACTTGAAGCTTCCTTATGTGTTTTCCTTCCTTCAACACGCAGTACTCCAGCTGGCATGAAATCTATGGTTTTTTTAATCTAAAGTTCTTACAGCGTCTGCCATTAAAAACATTTGTGACTCTGAAGTGATTGCAATCCCACAGCATCTCCTGCTCTGTAAAAATATATGGACTGAATAGTTATCCTTTAGTGAGATCTACCATGTCTTCTCTCTGCTGAAGAAATCACACCTTCTGTGAGCAATGGTGATGGTTTCTAAATAAATATAGAAGACAAACCTCCATGATGAAGAACATAATTATTGGTAGACATTATTCCATGCCCCTGTGTTTTTTAAGAATGACATATCATAAGTGTAATACATAACTAAAAGTATCCAGCTCAATTACCAGACTACTGTTTTTTCTTTAACTCACACTATTTTCACACTGTTATATCGTCAGGGCTATATCTAACTCACAAATATGTAAAAGGGTCAGGGCTGTAGTCTTTTGCCTAAAACAAAACCAAACACTGTTTCTTTGAGAGCACTTATCCTGATCCCTTGCTGCTGTCATCCTCCATATAACCTAAAGTAGCAACATCATTGGGTAAATTATGTAAACATTTGAAAACACAATTGCCAAATTCACCATTTAGAGTTTCTAAGTCAGTCTGTTTTCCCTGTCAAATTTCCACACCAAAAATAAAGGAACTATGGACAACGTGATATCCAGTGCCTCAGTTCTGGCTATTCATAAAGCAATCTATTTTTCCAGAGGTATAATGTCAGAGACTTCTTATAAAAAAAACAAACCACAGATAGACACCATGGACTGCTCTCCAAGTACATAATTACTTTTTGATCAAAAAGACAGGCCTGGGGGATATTTTTATTCTTTCTTTCTATGGGATAGACTTACTGAGATACTCAAGTGTTCCTCTCTCCCTTAGCAGTTTCAAGCCCAGTGATCTCTGCCACTCTGGGATCATTCCCAGCTCTACTCTGCACTGCTCTTCTGGATAAAGTACTTAGTACTCTTTTTCTTTTTATCTATAATTGATTTGTTTGATTTATCCCTCCTTTTCTCCTACATGATGGTGAATATCACAATAACGTGATAAATGTATGTATGTAGTTTTGTACATGGATAAAGAAACTCTGAATTTATAAAATATTTAGTACATATAGGACTTGCAATGCATAAAAAGCACCATTTGTTCATGGGAAGAAAGCTTACCCTTACTTTTCTGAAGGCATTACAAAAATGAACGTTTAAACAAAAGAAAAAATAGCTACTTTGCTACTCGGAAGTTATTGTGCCCTTTGTGTTCACGTATGATTTACCTTGTAAATTCACCAGTTTTGTTAGAAAAAGAGTTGGCTGGCCTCTCTTCAGAATGATCTGTCATGGCAGGGTGCTACCTATACTACCTGCAATATGTCTGTCTTTGTACTGCTTGCCTTCACAAGTGGCTGTAACAGTGCACACCGAAACCAAAGCAGGGTCTGGCATCCCATTTGCACCTAAAAGCCGAAGCAATGAAATAGAGAAGTCTATCCAAGCATATTACATGCATGCCATTGTCTGCCACTCAGCCGGACAGCTGTGGGGCTTTCTTTTTTTATTGCTACTATTATTATTATTATTACTATTATTACAACCTTGTTTTCTTTCACAGATGCTATCATGAATCTACTTTTCCTGCAGCAAGGGCACGGATACCAAGGAATGAGAGGATGTACAAGCATCGGAAGAGCCAGCAGGGCAAAGTTGAGCCAGGAAGAGGGAGCCTGCTCTCTGTGTACTTTCCTGAAACTAATCTCAGTGTTCTGTAAATGACATGAATATCTAATGCTCACCACAAACACTGAAAGGCATGTGGCTCTCATCTGACTGCCTCCTGCTCCCATCATCAGAGGGGGCTCTGGGAGCGAAAGGTCAGGGGGATAATCCTGCACCTGCAGCCACAGAGGGCTGGGCATGCAGTTCCCCACCAGCCCTGCTGTAATTGATGCTAATTGTTACAGAGCCAAGCTGCCCTTCCATGGAGGAGCAGGTGGGAGCCTTTGTTGCGCTTGGGACCATTATACTAATAACAAGCTTACGATTCTCTGCACAGGCTTAAGAGTACAAAGGCACAGGCAATACTTCAGGGAGTGCCTTTAAAGGTTTACTGGGATCTCCTAACATGATGCAGTAACAGTCCCTGAGAGTGAAAGGACAGAACAAACTGGAGAATAAAAAGGGCAGTACCTGCTGGCCAGCAAAGCCCTGAACAAACCTGGGAGATGTGACTTTGGGAGCTTTAAACTGCACCTGGCAGCTTCTGTGGAGACAGAGATTTTGCACTCTGCCATCTGTGGGAAGAGTCAGATGTAAGCAGCTACTTCAGGGACCTAGAGAAGTCCCAGGGGAATCTTCTCTGGAGCTGCCCATCTGTTTGCAAGTTTTGATGTGAAAGGATAGGTTCAGAAAGGGGACTGAACAATGAAAGGAAAAAGAAAGGAAAGGAGTCCAGCTGCTGCTATCATATTGGGTTATGGTCCGACAAAAAGCTAGTAATTGCTAATACTAAAATGATGTAGGTTTTTTTAGTTTTTCCTTTCCTCTATGCTTTCCTCCACTCCCTGCCGACCACCAGATACCCAGCTGGAAGAAAGGATTGTGACTCCCCTGAGTTTGAGAGTGAATGGTGAACAGTCCATACTGAAAGATACATCCCACGCTTTTGCAATCCTATTGGTGGCACTTTAGCAAATATCACAGCATTACAGACAAAATCAGGACTGAACACTGAAGACATTATATATAAAAATAAATAGAAATAAATAGAAATAAAAAGAAATAGCCTAAATCAGTATGTTTCAGTGTATGGTTTATGTACCCTGTGTGATGAGCAAAACAATCGCAAAAATAGTAAAGCACTTCTCAAAAGCCCACACGAGTATCGCTGCATATTCAAGCAAGCAAACATCATGAGGGACAATAAAAAAAGAAAACAAAGTGTAGGCTAATTTTAAGAGGTTTGTAAATAAGTCTGGAAGCACCACGCAAAATGGCCTGTGAATTTATCAGAAACCAATTAGAGAGTCCTTTTAAAATCCCTGGAGTAGATGACCTTTTGGATAGGCTTTTCTCAGCACTGATACACAAATATGTGATTTATAATGCAATCAGTGGATTGCATTAAAAAGTTAATGCATGCTGCTTGAGGATGTCACATCCTGCATTGGGTGGTATAGATTATATTGACCATTTTATATAATTTACTGTTATTTTTTTCAGAGCCTGACACTGAGGTGTAGTTAAGCTCCTAATTTAATCATGTGTCTCTTAGCTTTATGGGATCACTGTGCCTAGGGAAACTGACATGACAATACATTTAAAGTCTGTTACATCTTTAAAATTAAAAAAAAAAAAGGGGGAAGAAAAGAAATATTCTTGAAGGCATTAGGTTAGAAGCAGAAAGGGGAGAAATCACTTATGGAAAACCATAAACCCACTCAAATATCACAAGAAGACACTTTTGGATACAGACGTTGGGTTACTCAGAGGTCAACAGTCACCAGAGGTCAGCAGTCACAGCTAAGCATCACCTGCTCCTCTGAATCCCTTCTAACAGTCCTAGAAGTACAAGCAAACTTTGCAATTTTAAAACCAGAACCCAAACCTTTGAATTTGGTCTGTAGAAATCATGAATTTGGCTTAAGAATCATGGCAATTAAATACAAAAAACAAGCCCAAAGCACCATCTGGCTTCTTTTTATTTCTCTCGAGTGTGCTTGAACCACAGAGGCTTGACTTTACCTGTAGCCTGAGTATTAGCAGCTCATTTTCTTTCTTGAAAAGAAAAAATTTTAAGAATTTTTTGAAGAATCAAGGAGTTCCAGGAACTGGAAAAACTGAGCTCCCACATTATTCTTTGAAATACAGAAGAATTGGATTCAGTTTATGTCGTTAGCACCTGGGAAATTCAGAACCAAGATTTAAATCACTGGAAGGAAAAAAAAATAATCACCTATAATAATTGGTATTTTGTTTGAATTACTATTTTGGCTTCTCTGCGCTTTTCTGTACCACAATAATTCATTAGCAGGTTTGCTGGGAAATGAACCTACAGAAAGGATATGGCTCCTGTCTTTTGCATCTCATCATCTAGGAAGTGATGAAGTGACTTTGCGTGGCCTGGCCTGGCCTACTGAACCTAGCAAACCAAATTTTTTTTTTCCCCAGGAAGATCTAAATCCTTAAGCCCACTGGGAGAGGAACAATAAATTTTCAGGCAGATGCATGTTCTCAGATAGGAAGGCTGGCTTATTAAGCAGATCTGCAACCTGTCTGCTGGCAAAAAGAGGCTATAGACTATTGTCCTGCTGTGGGTATTTGAGCGGCTGCAGATGAGAAGAAGCTGCTCCCTGCAGAGGCTTCAGATTCAGCTCAATGCTGCTGAATTTCCTCACTTTGTGCCTCAAGTTCCAGGAAAACCTGCTTGGTGGGTGCTGTGCAATGCTGGCAGTCTGTACCTGGCTTGTGGGTGGCAGAAGATATACGGGCTAAGCTGTAAAAGTAAGTGCAAAAGAAGCCAGCTGTGTGATCTCCAAACTCAGAGATAAAGACTTAACAAGTCTTTTTAGATCTCTGTACCTTGAGAACAGCTGCATGATCATGGCTGGTCCATGGAACAGGGATCTGTAGCCCGTTACCCACCACCCAGATCTGGGAAAATTTTATCAGTCCCATCTGGAGGGCAACAAGTATGACAGAGATCTTGAGAATGCTGTTTTGGAGCAGATGCAGAATGAAGTAAGCCTAGTAATAGCAATGCAGGTAGGAAGGTTAACCAAAGAGTGAGAAGATAATACTACTCTCCTTAAAATCATCCCTGAGCCACAATTAACTAGAACACACAATTCCTGACTTAGTACCAGAGTACAAGTTGCAAAGTGAGAAGTGGTCTTCTTGCCTGCCCTTCACTATAAATTCAGGCAGGACATCACAGAAGTAACAGAGTAGTCACCAGATGAGAAAATTAGAATAGTGTCAGCATTGAAGTGCAGTGCACTAATATAATTGCCTGAAAATCATAATGCTTTGCAAAGATCTAATATTTGTATTTATTCTAGGTACTAATGAACAACTTTCTGACAAGAATGCCAACAATTGGGATGTTATTTTACACATATTCCTTCAGTAGCCTCGTTAAAATAAAACAATATACAAATTGGTAGAGGTGGCAAGTTATCTATGTTAGCTTTCATATTGTTCTTGAAGATTCTGGTCTAAATAAGAAGAAATGTATTCCTTTTCAAGGAAATCATATTGTTGGGAGTTCCATATTCTTATCTTATACTGATAAAGATTGCAGCTCTGACTAAAAAAGAGAATAAAAAATAAACCCAAAACACAAATGGAGCCATACACAGGTAAAAAGGTGATTATTGTGTGGTATGGTTTGTTGCACCCACAATATGATATCTTTCAGAATTTCCTACCATACTGTCAAAATATGTCTGCCTTACAAGCAGCAATGGACAGGAATAGATTTGGTGTTGTCAAAAGTCTTTGTATGGACATTCTGGAGAGCTGCATGAACTCTCCCATGTTGCTTTAAAGGTGGAAGATAGACTGTGTCATTATCAGAATACTGTATAAGGAATATTTAGCTGCAATGTTGCGCACATTTAATTGACACTATATCAGTGTGAAGAAAATTATTGTTCTTTGTGAAAATCCAAAGAAATATATTTTAGACGGACTTGCCATGAAAACAAAAAGTTGGCATGTTGCTTTGAATTTTCATGGATTCTCATGTGCTGGCAGGCAGTTTTCACAGGGATAAAAGGTCTTTGATCTTAGTGAATGGCTTCCTTCTATTTTCAATAATGCAATAAGCCACTTTCTTTCCTGGCAAAGGTATTTTCATTGAAATAGTTTGTTCAAATTACTTGCACGAAAATGCCAGTAATTAGTCAAGAAGTTACAGTGGCCAAAGGCCAGAGGTATAAAAAGGCTTTAATTTAACAAAAATATTAATGAGTAACATGGGGGCTTAAGATATGTTTCTAACAAAAAATGTGACAAAGAACATTTTATTGAGTTTTTGATTGGTGAAGAAAATGGAATTCACCTTAGCTTCACCAAAGTCTGTAAACAGTTCAACAAGCTCGAGTTAAATTTTAAAAAATATTTTTGGACAGTTTCCATGCAAATGTTTCTGGTTTACAGTAGTCTGACTGACTTTTGCATTGAGAAAATTATCCACATTTAAATCTGATCTTTAAAACAAAATTTCACATCTTACCTACCAACCTCCATCATATCAGAGTTCTCTAGCAATACTACTGCAAAAGAATTTGTTGGTGAGAACAAGGATTCTCTGCGCCACACAGCACATATTCAATTCAGTGTCACTGCAGATTTTTGCCTCAGATAGTCAGTAACTAACTGGAAGGACTAGCTTGTTCCAACTTACTATTTCTTCTTGCTACAGCGTTATTCAGTCATGATATTCCCAAACAGATACAGCAAAAGCCATCAGTGCCATTGCACTGATTGCTGTATTTCTGCCTTTGCATGCTACAGAATCTGTTAACTTGCTTCAAACTCTGTGAGAAGCAGCTTAAACAATTTTTGGACTGCTTTGAAAACCATTAGTTGCAAGTTATTAAATGCACATTGTTAATAATGGATAAGGCTGAGAACTAGTGTAGTAGGCATTATTCCCATTGAAGATAATGGCTTTTTGCCAAATGAGTTTGCAGTAATTGTGCCAATTGTGAAATCTACTGGGCATAAACTGAAAAAAAAATAGGAATGGCTCTTCAATATATTCAGTAATTATTCTCTTAACTACATTTTAAAAGTGCATCTGGACACGAGACAAAGTCTTCAGAATCTAAATGAGCCAAAGACAAGCTCTTCTCACAGCACAACAGGGGAATTCAACCAAATGCATTTATTATACTCTGAAATCACAGCTGACTTCTAGTAGTGCCAAAAAAGAGAGGTTTACACAAACTGCTCATAATTTTTTAAGCACTGATTACAGCTGAAGTGCTATTTTTTGTGTGAACAGAATTTGTTACCAAGTGCCATGTCATAGACTATAAACTTTGCATAAGTCGAAAGACTCAGATGTTGTGCAAATGTAGTTATGGAAGGAAATAAAAAGGGTTTTTTCAACCTTTTAAAAAAAGAGATGTACTAATTTGCTAACTTATCGTTGCAAAATTGCAACTTGTAAACAATAGGAGACAGAAGTTTTCCTTTACAAAATTACTGCCAGTTAAGGCAACCATAGCAGGTTTTCTTGCTTTGTTTTGTTTTCCCAGAGTTCACAAATCAAAAGTTTCTAGTACAAAAGCATGAAATCCCTGATCACTGATTTCTCGCCGAAAAAATAAGAACCTGGAACAAAGGCTACAAACTACTTAGCTTGCAAGGCCTGGACCAAAATACTCATATTCCAAAGTGTGAGAGGCTGAACAGTGTACTGAACTCAGAAACTACGATCACGCTTCAAGCTTTCCAGTTTGAATGGTGAGCATGTCAAATAGGAAGGATGCCAAATAACAGCTTTAGTCTGGGAAGCTATCTCTCTTGTCATGGGGAAAACAGAAGAGACTTCCACCTTTAGAGGATTTGACATATCATGGGACCTTATGAAATCCATCCACAGGTCCTGAAGGAGCTGATGAATGAAGTTGCTAAGCCACTGTCCATCATATTTGAAAAATCATGGCAGTCAGGTGAAGTTCCCGATGACTGGCAAAAAGGGATATATAACCCCCATTTTCAAGAAGGGGTAAATGGAAGACCCAGGAAACTACAGACCAGTCACTCTCACCTCTGTGCCTGGCAGGATCATGGTGCGGATTGTCCTGGAAAGTATGCTAAGGCACATGAAAAACAACGAGGTGGTTTGTGACAGCCAACATGGCTTCACTAAGGGCAAATCATGCCTGACCTATTTGGTGCCTATATGATGGGGCTATGGAACTGATGGACAGTGGCAGAGCAGTTGATGTCATCTACCTGGATTTGTTCAAAATGTTCAACACTGTTCCCCATGACGTCCTTGTCTCTAAATTGGAGAGATATCAATTTGATAGATGGACCACTTGGTGGATGAGGAATTGGCAGCAGGCAGAGAGTTGTGGTCAACGGCTCAATGTCCAATTGGAGGCTGGCAACAAATGGTGTCCCTCAGGGGTCAGTGTTTGGACCGATCCTGTTCAACATCTTTGTTGGCAACATGGACAGTGGGATTGAGTGCGCCCTCAGCAAGTTTGCTTATGGCACCAAGCTGTGTGGTGCAGCCAACACACTGGAGGGAAGAGATGCCATCCAGAGGGACCTTGACAGACTTGAGAGGTGGACCAGTGCCAACCTCATGAAGTTCAACCAAGCGCAAGGTCCTACATCTGGGTCAGGGCAATCCCAGGCACAGCTACAGGTTGGGAGGAAAGAGATTCAGAGCAGCCCTGCGGAGAAGGACTTGGGGGTGTTGGTTGATGAGAAGCTTAACATGAGCTGGCAGTGTACGCTCGCAGCTCAGAAAGCCAACTGTATCCTGGGCTTCATCAAAAGAAGCGTGACCAGCAGGTCGAAGGAGGTGATCCTGCCCCTCTAATCCTGCTCTCGTGAGACCCTGCTTGGAGTACTGTGTGCAGTTCTGATGTCCCCAATATAAGAAGGACATGGAGCTGTTGGAGCAAGTCCAGAGGAGGGCCACGAGGAAGACAAGGGGGCTGGAGCACCTCCCATACAAAGATAGGCTAAGCAAGTTGAGGCTGTTCAGCCTGGAGAAGAGAAGGCTGCGTGGAGACCTCATAGCAGTCTTCCAGTATCTGAAGGGGGCCTACAAGGATGCTGGGGAGGGACTCTTCATGAGGGACTGGGCAACATGGTCTAGAGTGAGGTGTCCCTGCCTATGGCAGGGGGGTTGGAATTAGATGCTCTTAAGGTCCTTTCCAACCCTAATTATTCTATGATTCTACGATCATCTTTTACTCTGAAGAGAAATAGCTGGCATACAAATATTTCATTGAATCATAGAATGGTTTGTAATCTTAAATATCATCTAGTTTCAACCCCCCTGGTTTGGGCAGGGACACCTTTTACTAGACAAGGTTGCTCAAAGGCCCATCCAACCTCTTCTTGCACATTTGCAGGAATGGGGTATTCACAACTTCTCAGAGCAACCTCTCCAGATTTTTTGTAGGTCCCCTTTAAGTATTGGAACACTTATATTGTTTTCTTATTGATTTGTCTATGATAGCACACCCGTGCTGAAAAGTATATATTACCTGACTGACACTTGCTAAAATAACTGTAGTACCAAATCATTAAGCCCTCTGGTACCCCAGTTTTCGCAAACGAATAGATTTATTTGGCACGAGGAGTCAAAATCTGTAGCAACGTATGTGTGCAAAAAGAGTTGGAGTGATTAAAAGGTGACATATCTCAATGTACTTGCTGCTACAAATACAGCAAGAAATAACTTTTTAAACCACCAAAGCAGTAATGTGCCATTGCTAGGATAAACAGGTGGCACAGTAGAAATAAAAGGCTTGTAATTAAGTTCTAAAATAGTCTTTTCAGAAAGAAAACTTTATTTGTTTATTTATTTATTTATTTCTTCTTTCTGTTCGTTTTGGACATCTTTTCTTATTGAACTTGTTGTAACTTTCAGATGTAAACAACTGTAATACATTCACAAACACTCACTTTCTTGGATATTTGCAGTCTCTTCCCTTCTTTGGAAAGTCATTTGGCTGCATAGATCCCAGCCCATGCAGGTAGGTGTTCTCCTGCCACATATGTTAACTCAAAGCATAAAAGAGAAAGAAAGCTAAGACAGCTTTCACCCCTGCCCTACTCATCTTATTTCCTATGTCTTGCACATACATCCACAGACACAAAGAATATGCAGCAATAGAGGGAAAATATTTCTGAAGATTCTGTCCACAGTCCTAACTAAACCCTGGGACTGGACAAGCTGAGCTGATGGGGAAGGAGTACCTGTTGACAGGCACTGAGGCTTCCTCACGTACAGCAAACCAGCATAGCAAAGAAAGTACTTACTTTTATTTAACTGTCATGTAATCTGTGAGTTTCAAAGACACTATATAATTCCCTGTGAATTGTGATGACTCTTTGATCAACAAAGTACTTGCTATCTCCCTACATATCCGATTCAATGATAAATTTGATTAAGATCCCACTAATGGAAATTCAGGCAGCTACTCTGCATTCATGCAAATGCAAATCTCAGTTTACTGTTACAAAAAGGGACACACATAATGCTTTTGGCTTTGAACCCATGGGCATGAGGTTTTGGTGGGGATCTCATATCACTTGGGAGACAGAATATCCTCTGATTCCTTAGTCTCAATATATGACTAACTCTCTTTGGAGTTGCTCATGTCTTGCAAACTTCCCAGTCTACCATTTGTGCATATTATTCTGGTTTATACCTTCTAGGTCAGGATGAAGGTAAAAACAGATAAAATAATGCACAGAACTTCTGTTTCTCTTTTACCAGCACAGCACATATTACATAACAAACCCCCTTTCCTATATACATTTTCTTTTTGAAGTTTTGCTATCACTTTTGGCTGGGATTAAAATACTTAAAATCAGAGAATATTTTCAAATCAGCCTACTTTCTCTGGTCATAGCTGATTGCCCTGTTAATCACCTTTCCCTTCCCCTTCTTGTTCATCCTACTTTCTTTTCCCAGAACTTGTTTGGTCAGTTAAGCTTCCTGTATATTTTTGTGGCTCCAGCATCTTGGTTTTTATTTCAGTGACACCTTCTCTGAGCTCCACTTTTCTCCTGCATTTGTTTAGTTGAGACAATGGTTATTAAACTTTTATTCCTTGCATGTGCCTTGAACACACATAATATGAAAAAGTCTGCACATATTTCCATGACACAGTAGTGTTCTTAATTATAACTTCATAATTTCAAACAGAAACAAAAATTGAACATTGGCAATTTCTTTAATACCTTGTCTCCTCAGTGTCAATTGTTCTGGATTGTTATTGGTTAGACTGCATTTTAGCAGAATTATAATAGTCTGATCTTATGGAAATGAATGGGACCTGACGCATGTCTTCTGTTGCAAAGTGGTGAATATTGAAATATTGAATTATGGTTTCAGCTCTGTTCTGTTTTAAAGACAAAGTTTTTCTTCAAAGATACATATAGGTCCAAATTCTAGGTCTGATCATACATCCACTTCTAGCTTTGATAGGCTCACTTACTCAGCTGTAATTACACCGGCAATTATAAGCTTAAATATCTAGCTGTCTATTTGATATAATGTAGCTGATAGATCTTCATAGATGTACCGAAACAATAAGCTGCATCATGACGGCATACAAGAATGCCAATTTCTGTCAATTTTACTATTAGAACTCTGATTGGTGTAAGACAAGTTATTTTTCTAAAATCATATATCATTTCAATTGTAGAAATATCAAAACACACAGGAAACAAAGTTAACTTAGATCTACACACCATATTCCACCAAGAAATAGTTAATTTAAGCTATAGGCAAAAAAATAGATCGTATTTGTTCATTTACTGTGCAAAGTTTAGCGTTGAATGTCAGTAATTATGGTTCTGTGTCATTATCTTGTACTTATTGTGCTGTTTTCCCACTTTCATGCTTCTTTTAGTCTCTTTGACTAATCTTGTTGAAGAAAATTCCTGTGTGCAATCCCTGGATCAGGATAAATTCCTATTCTCCATGTCTCCATGTCTCAGGACCTCCACATATACCAATGGCAAAAAAACCAACAACCAAAGCAACAAAAGAATCATTCTGATGGTGATGTCTCAAAACTGTACATCAATTAAATAGAAATATCTCCAGGGAAATGCAGTTGAAAAATCTTGCATCACAATTAGCCCTAAATCTGTTTCTGTTGTGGTCAGAGTCAATGGAAATCTTAAGCATGAGTTTTCATTCCTAAGAAAGATAAATGGGACAGATCTGCTAAAAGTTAAGCACAGGCTTAAAACTTCTTTATAGGTGCTACACCTTTAAATCACTCTAGATGTATTTTTTTTTTTCATAATGATCACAAATGAAATATCTTTGCAAATTAAGTAATAGAGGGATACAATTGTTCTCTAAAATTATGTCTTCTACGAGTTGCAGCGGTGGCCCTATGAGAGGCATAACATTTGGACTAGAACCTCACCAGAGTAAATACATAAATAAAAAATAAATGTGATCCCAACAACTATAGTACAAGATATTCTGAGCCCAGTTTTTCTGCTGGTTTAAGAAGTCAGTGTTGTTTTTCTAATATATCAATATTATGTTCTGGCCTTTTATGTCTTATGCATTAATAAAACATTAGAGCTTGACAAAGAGCCAACAGTAATTACAGCATCATCTGATGATACGGCACAAATGTGAGGAGATGAAAAATTCTTATATTAATAATTCGATGACTGTTGTACTAACACAGCAGTCACAAATTAGAAAGTGCTATATTAGAATATAATGCAATGATATCCAGCTAACAGGTTGCTTCAAATTACAGTTAGTATAGTCTGGCTTTAAAATCACATCATTGCAATCCTGTTATTGTCAGTCATTTATATAAATTGAATGAAACAATCTTCTTTATTTTAACTTATCAAAACTCAAGAACAGCATACAAAAAAAATCGGTCATCTGCATCTATGACAGCTCCTAGCTGAGAACAAACTTATTCAGATGACTGCTCCTCATCAGTATAGGGTTATATCCTGGGTTCAGCAGTAGCAGTCATTTTTTTTCCTTCTTAGTAGCTGGTGCAGTGCTGTGTTTTTGACTTTCAGCCTGGGAACAATGCTGATAACACCAATGTTTTTAGTTGTTGCTAAGTAATGTTTAATCCAACTAAGGACTTTCTCAGACTCATGCTCTGCCAGGGAGGAGGGGAAGCTGGAAGGAAGCAGAGACAGGACACCTGACCCAAGCTAGCCAAAGGGGTATTCCATACCGTGGCACGTCATGCCCAGTGTACAAAGTGGGGGAAGTTACCCGGAAGGCCCAGATCGCTGCTTGGGTTGGGCTGGGTATCGGTTGGCAGGTGGTGAGCAATTGTATTCTCTCCCCTTGTTATTTCCTTTATCATCATTATTATTGGTGGTAGCAGTAGTAGTTTTGTATTATACCTTAGTTACTGGACTGTTCTTATCTCAACCCATGGGAGGTACATTCTTTCGATTCTCCCCCCCATCCCTCCGGGAGCGAGGGGAGGAAAAAGTTGGGGAGTGAGCGAGTGGATGTGTGGTTCTGAGTTACTGGCTGGGCTTAAGCCACAATAGTTATAAAGGTGGGAGCAAAAGGACCCACCCTGAGGTCCATCTTCAAAAAGTCTACCAAAGCTTTGGACTGCTAGAGATTCCTTTTGCCAGGAAGGGAGAGAGGGATGGGAAGCTATCTGTGCTTCTTGGGGTTTTTCAACATTGCAGAGTTTTCCTGAGTTGCCTCCATTCAAATTACGGCCTGATTCACAATCACAGAGAATAAATTTCCTGGAGAGTCTCTCCAGCTGGACTGCTCCTATGTGCTGTGAGGTTAATATGACAAATGGCCTGGCTAATGCATTGCCTATACAGTTGTTCCTACTGTTCTGCAGCACCCTTGGCAGAGAGGGGGGATCTCCCTAAGTCTCGAGCATATTCACTATGCAGCATCCTACAACCCCAGCAATTACAAATTAGAGACCTTTGGTTATATCAAGGGCTGGGTGTCCAACTGCAAAAGGCTACTGCTTCTGGGAAACATATTAGGAAGGGAGAACAGGTACATCTCTGCCAAGGTAGGAAACATCATTAACCAATTACTTGTGCCTCAATAGGCCAAGAAGCTCAAATTTGAAGCCTTACTTAGTTCAGTCTCTGATATGCTATGAGTAGGACTCAAGTGTGTGGAAACAGTTTAGTTATGGCTATCATTAGCATTTCCATGAAGCAACTGGTTTTGCCATGTATTTTTTACCCTGTTTCTGGAGCAGCTGCACATTCCTTACGCAGAGAAGACTGTAACATGTCTACTGTACTACTGGCAGCGCAAAAATTATTCAAAGAATACACCAATTTTCACACCTTTTATGTCCTGCCATGTCTTCATAAGAGAGCATTAAACTAAAATGAAATTATATCAAATTTAGAAGTCGTATTGAGATAATAAAGCTTTTTAAAAATCTGCATCTCTAAGGCATCTTCCTACTGTGATTTTTTTCCACTCAAACTTTGCCTACATAAAGCATCTTTAAATTTATTTACCAAAAAGCATAAAATATTAATTAGTGGTAATTAACAATTAATTCTTTTCTAAGAAACATTAAAAGTTAAGTTTTAGAACCAAATACATTAATATCTGTGAGACTGCATAGGTATGTGTGTGCGTATATATGGACAGAGAGTCTGAGAAACACAGCTGTCATCAAAACATGATTAAGAGTTGATATTACTGCATTGCTGTAGAAATACTGGACTTCTTACCTAAACTGACTAGGTTTACATTGGGCATGTACTGATTACAGACGTAGCCAATCTTCTGTGGCCACTTTATTCCTCTAGCCTTCTTCAGCTAGGAGTATTGTGTTAGAAACAGTCATTTCTTTACGCAGATTATAGGGACATGCATAGCTGCAAACACTTCCTATTGCACTAAACATCATATACTGAGAATGATTAAGATTTTAATCTCAAACTCTAAGTATATCTGAAGGGAATTCTCCCTCTCAGGATAATTCAGATTTGTAAAGGGGCTCTAATGATATCTTGGGATCTAGCACTAACGTCTCTGTATTTTTACAGTAACACTCTCTGTTGCCTCTCTTTCCTTTTTTTCAGACTGTTTTGCAAAGGACTTTTTCCTACAGTTTTTCAGGTATCTAGAATAATGAATTCAGTATCAAAGCAAATGTAGGAACAGAAATAACAATGATCAGCTCTATGTCACATTGACCTGACAACTTTATTTAGTGCTTTAGCTTATGCGTTTTATTCCTTATGCTTTTTCCATTTGCCCAAAATACAATTACTCCTAGACCTTTTTTTATTATTTTCAAGATTATTCCAGCAAGGGGTTATATAAGTTTCAATAAGACTAATCAAGGGAAAAAAATTTTGATGGAGATCTGCAACTGCCGTAACTCAGCATACTTGATAACTGAAGAGCTATGCTGAAGGTGCTGTTGGTGCTCAAATTGTGAGTGGACAATCGGGCATCTTTTGGATGAGTTTCCACTGGCTCAATTTTTTCTTGTGTATCTCTTAAAACCTCTACTGTCTAACCTGCCATGCTTTATGCAAATGGTAAATAATAATAGCAACAATAATTGGGGCTGTCAATATTTTAATGTCGTCAGCTGCAATCTATTCTACTTTCATTTTTAGTTGTTATCCAGTTTTGAGGAAACTTATTAGTGCATGTACAATAGATTTAGCTAGAAACATAAGCACAGGTTGTTTAGCTATCTTTTCCAGGGCTTTGAAGCTCTTGAGAAACTCCTGTGAATTGAGAAGCCAGAGTATAATGTTCTCTGCTGAGACAAAAATGCATTGAATCTTTCAAATCCTATAAAGCTACTCAACTTTGGTATTATTTCTGGCTACTAGGTTTGATTTCTGCTGGAATGTGTATGGCTGACTAATGCCATGAATCATCGGTGCTCCACTAACCTAAATCAAACTGGATTTGTTCTATTTTCAGTCAGTAACAAAGTTGTAATGAGGTGTTTGCCAGCTTTCAAACTCCATAGATTCCTAAGCAAAATACAAATTTGTGGCTTCACTCATAGGTTTTTTCTTTCTTTTTAGTTATATTTTTTAAATCAACTTTCATTCAGAGGCAAGTTGCTAGAGCTTTCAGTCTGCTATGATTAAGACAGATAATTTTCCTCAGATATAAAACACTTCTTGTCTGGAGGACAGGGTGAAGGGATGGTGGGTATGGGTGCAGCTGCTCCTCTGAGAAGTCAATAAGAGGCAATTAGCTTACCAAAGGGATGGGCTGCAGCCTCACAGCTCCTCACATCCACAGTCAATCTGCCCATAGAATTGTCTTCCACAGAGCTACGAGCAACTTTATGTTTCTAGCACTCAGCATCATACCACTGACCACTTCAGCCTCTTTCACTAAGTTCAGTTCTTTCCTTGAAGCCATTAACCTGTCCTCAGACCTCATTCGGTTCTGGAGACAGGGAGGTACATTTTTTTCTTCTTGACTAAAAGCTGAATCTGTGGCTTTTGCAAAGAAAGGAGGCCCCTATTCATCCAAAATCTCATTCTCTTAGGAAAAGGTTTGTTGTTGTCGCTGTTTTAAAATATCAATTTCAGTAAAGAAATCTGAAAATGTTACAAAATTTTTTGCAATAGGTGTAAGGGAAAACAGTACTATATTTGGTAGAGAGCACATCAAGGGAGAATCATTCTACAGTTGACTTCTTCCCCAGCATTTTGCTCAGCACTTCTCCAAACTACCCAGCACCATCTCATGCATGCTCTGAAGTCAGGCATTTATATTCTGCCCTGCTCACTTCATGCTGCAGCTACAGCTAGGGCGCAGGTAGCTGAATTCATGTTTGACAGTTCAGTGTTGTTCAACAACTGCCCAGCTCTATTGCCTACTCATTCTCTGTCCGGTTCTATGCCCCATAAATTGCTATTCAGCCTGCAGCTTTAATCTTCACACCCCTGGACAGCTATTAAATTCTCATCTTTCACTTTTGACATAGCTCCATTGTCTTGTTTGTGTTTCAAGAGTAAAATATGAGCAGGCACTGACATTTCTGTATTCTTTCAAGAGTAGTACTAGCTAGAGGTAGGGAAAAACTTTATGCCTGCTGCTCTTTAATGCAGCATTACAATGATTACAAAATTACAAATGTGAAATTGCTTGAAATGATGTACACTGATTTTGGATGTGCAAATAATTGGACAATTTTCAGGAAAAAAAAACAAAAAAAAGAAGATGGATTGCACAAAGAAAATGGGCAGGAAATTAGACTTACCATTCTTAAAACTATCCGAAATCTGTGGTTGTAAAGCAATAAAACTGAGGTTTTGGGGGTTTTTTTCTATAATGCAGTGTCTATTCTGTTCTGTTTTATTCATGTAACACCTTTATTATAATAATATTTTAGCACATTCCAGTAATAAGTACAGTGACAAAAGTAACATCAATCACCTATGCTTCATGCTTTCCATTATGTTTTAGCATCCAAAATATAAACAATATGCTAAGTGTGGAGATTTGAAGGGATTGTACAAAGGATTTTGTCAGATTTTCCAAACCTCAAGTCTAACAGTTTATACTACTCTCCAAGGTTTAAATATAAATATGGAATTACGACCCTAGTTCATGTCTCAGAATAATTTCAGTAATCTCAGTGGAGTTCCACTGGAGATGTATTTAACTCTGTTGTTTTAATGCATTCATTTATCTGGTTTCTAATCTGCAATGTATTATTTTGTATTCTTTACAGGAAGAGACTGAAAAGTAAAGAAAAGCCAAGTAACTGAGGTCTCCTTCCTTATATCCACTAATACTCACACCTCATACATGCTTTTCTCTAAGAGTTTTTAACCAAAACCAGATCAAATTGTGTGACTCTTTTACCAGTTTTCCAGATATAATTGTATTTTTTTGTTTTTTTGCCTCCTGTTTTCACTCTTGTGCCACAGCCCAGCTGGAGTGTTTCTCCCAGGGCTGAATACTTTCTTCCTTCTGTATTTGGTTCAGCTACCTTGTCTTCAAAGACTGTAAATGTAGCAACCATGCTTGAAAGCTTTAGGCAGAAGCATCTGCCACAGAGCAGTGCACCAGACTGAAATTTTGAGCGGCATCATCACCTGCTGCACATTTTTACCATTGTCTTTTATGATATTTTCCCAGACTTTGCACCCAAATCTTGTAGAGACATTGCAAAATAAGTCTATCTGCAAAAATGAGCCTTGTCTAAGTTTTGGATGTCAGGGTCCAAGAGAAAGGATATATTTCTGGAGTACACAGTGCAATAGTCTCTTAGTCTTGTGCTGTATGATGATTCCTCTAATATTTGCTGTTACTTGTAAAGACTTTTATAAAGTTGGCTATAGAATGCCAAAGATACTTCTGTGATAGGGTCGGATGAGAAAGGGAACCATTACAGTAAATACTAAGAATCCAATTTGTTGACGTCATCTACCTGGACTTGTGCAAAGCGTTCGACACTGTCCCACACGACATCCTTGTCTTTAAATTGGAGAGACATCAATTTGATAGATGGACCACTCGGTGGATAAAGGACTGGCTTGATGGCCACACGCAAAGAGTTGTGGTAAATGGCTCAATGTCCAGTTGGAAACCTGTAACGAGTGGTGTCCCTCAGGGATCAGTGTTGGGACCGGTCCTGTACAACATCTTTGTTGGTGACATGGACAGTGGGATTGAGTGCGCCCTCAACAAGTTTGCTGACGACACCAAGCTGTGTGGTCGGTTGATACGCTGGAGGGAAGGGATGCCATCCAGAGGGACCTTGACATGCTTGTGAGGTGGGCCAATGCCAAATTATGAAGTTTAACCAAGTCAAGTGTAAGGTCCTACACCCGGGTCAGGGCAATCCCAGGCACTGCTACAGGTTGGGAGGAGAAGAAATTCAGAACAACCCTGGAGAGAAGGACTTGGGGATGTTGGTTGATGAGAAGCTTAACATGAACCGGCAGTGTGCGCTTGCAGCCCAGAAAGCCAACCGTATCCTGGGCTGCATCAAATGAAGCATGACCAGCAAGTCGAAGGAGGTGATCCTGCCCCTCTATTCTGCTCTCGTGAGACCTCACTTGGAGTACTGCATACAGTTCTGGTGTCCTCAACATAAAAAGGACATGGAGCTGTTGGAGCGAGTCCAGAGGAGGGCCACGAGGATGATAAGAGGGCTGGAGCACCTCCCGTATGAAGACAGGCTGAGAGAGTTGGGGCTGTTCAGCCTGGAGAGGAGAAGGCTGTGTGGAGACCTCATAGCAGCCTTCCAGTATCTGAAGGGGGCCTACAAGGATGCTGGGGAGGGACTCTTCCTTAGGGACTGTAGTGGTAGGACAAGGGATAATGGGTTCAAACTTAAACAGGGGAAGTTTAGATTACATATAAGGAAGAAGTTCTTTACAGTGAGGGTGGTGAGGCACTGGAATGGGTTGCCCAGAGAGGTTGTGGATGCTCCATCCCTGGCGGTGTTCAAGGCCAGGTTGGACAGAGCCTTGGGCCACGTGGTTTAGGGCAAGGTGTCCCTGCCCATGGCAGGGGGGTTGGAACTAGATGATCTTAAGGTCCTTTCCAACCCTGACTATTCTATGATTCTATGATTCTGTGATTCTAATTCCTGAGCTAGGGTTGCAAGGAATCTGAATAAATAAGCAAGAATAGATCATAGAAGAAATAATGTAACAAAACAGTTCAAACACATATCTAAATATAATAATATTTAAATATACATGGGTTGATCTTGTATGGTCATATGAATGTTTATATGTGCCTGTTTCTTACTGTCTTGCCATTATGAACTGTCATATATTGCCTAGCAGTGATTGCATGTAGATATATTCCAAACATCATAAGAATCTAATCAAATAAATAACTTTGCAGCCAAGAATTGAAACAAGATCAACAATAAAAGACTTGCTGAATGCTTTACATCTGGCAGAAATGATTTATGCTTTCAAGTTTTAATTACTTTTTTAAAAATGAAAGTGATACAGTATCACTAAAATCAGAAAATCTATGCTCACTCTCCAGTTTTGCAGTTGCTTCTCCCTGCAAGTCCTGCCTTGCTTAATACAGCAACAGGGTCCAGCACAGAATTTTTATAGCATATATCTCACAACAAGGTTTCTGAGCCAAATATATCCTGGCCTATATATAGGGCTCAATTCAATCTCAAAAGTGAAACAAGGTGTTGAAGTGGGTTTCTGGAAATATTTTAGGCCACTGTTTCTGGTAAAATCCAATTTCTCCTTTAGTCTTTTACTTCTTTAATCTACAGTGAAAACCAGTTACAAGTTATGATGAGCTAAATGTTCCTATCAACTGAAGACTACTGATTTTTAAATCCAAACATTTAACAGAAAAATTCCTTACAGATACCTTCATCTTCTAAAACCAAGCCATCATTGACCAGCAATCAGTAACAGCTTTTATTCTGCAGCCATAAGAAGGTCATAGAAGTCACAAGGAATAAGAGACTTAAAACATTTGCCTTTTTTTTTTTTTTTTTTTAAAGGAAAATGTGCTGACAGATCACAAGGGAGCAAACAAGTTCCCATCTCTTCTGACTCTTGATGGGCAGCTGAGACCTTCCTCTCTCCATGAGAAACAATCTCTTCACTTGCATTGTCTAGAACTGCTGCATCTCAATTCATAAATGATGGGAGTGTGAGAGCATGGCTAGCTCAGGGTCCCTAAGCCCAAAACTTCTAGGGAGAGTTGAATCTACTGCCCAAGCAAAGATTGGCTACGTAATCCCAATGCAATAAATCTGCTGCTGTTCCAAAGAGTTGGATTTACAGTGCATGCTTTCGGCAACTTTGTTGCATGTGCCAGGAAAGCCTCAGAACTATAATGAATGTGCTGAAAATAGTTACAGTGCTACAAGCTCTAGACATCTCAATTTCTGGACCTATGGCAATCTATGAAGGATGGCCCAATGCTCCTGTACTTCAGCAAAGTAAATAGACAATGGACAGCAAAACTAGAAATTTTCATCAGAAATAGATCTACAATGGGAAAAGGAATCCTCAATAAGAATCTGTCTAGCTAAGATTTTGGAGTAGAGATAGGAAAAATGCCCAGGAGGGGCACATTTTGGCTCTACAATTCCCTTCTTCTCTGAAAACAGCTGATTCCTGTGAGTTTGAAAAAAGTCCTGGTTATATGAGAAATAGAGTAAAGTACTTACTTGTAAATGAAAAAAAAAAAAAAATCATAGCTAATTTTTATATTTGATTTCTTTATATCTCAAAAAAACTCAGAAAAGCAAATTTTCATTTTGACAGCCAACAGGTTTTCAAGGCTGAGATTTTAGTGCCAGGTTGGGAAATTCCCCCTGAAAAAAACATATTGTAGTGAAAATGTTTGCAACTTCTTCAAAACTTCATGTAGAAAACAAAGAACATTTTTCTTAGCCTGTTGTAGCCACCATTTTTTAATTTCTGGGGCTATATTTACCTATTAAATTTAGTCATTGTTGTGCCCTGTTCTCTTTAGCTATAAACTGATCTTACTTTCTAAGTAATGGCATGTTACAAAATACTGCTGAAATTTCAAGTACTGTACAAGTTTTCCTCCTGCATTCCTTTTGCAGCACCTTTGGGAAAAGTCATTACACTTTTTTGCTTGTTATCCATGCTCAAGCCCATTGCTTCATTTAACCACCTTTGGGATTAGTATTTCTGCTCCATTGTCTTGGGCATTCCCCATAATTATTATTCCCAAAGGAGCAATTGCAGTCATCTTGTTCATAAGGCTTCAGTTAAAAGTCCTGAGGGAAGACATTGAAAGAGGAATTTTATTTTAAAAGCCTTTAAATACTGCATAACTGTTTCATTCTGAAGAACTCCCTGCCATTCCCTCCCCGTTCTTTTTCTTTCAGTCTATCTCAGTCACTAATTCTGTCATGCTCTGAAAAACTGCTGTTTATTCGTGCTGCCAATATTAGGTATCTAACCTCTGCACCTAGATTAAAAGACTACTCTGACTCTGTATCTCTGTAGGCAATAGAAAGAAATAGGCTCATCAAGAGGGAAATGCAGGGCAGGAGCACATTCCCATTTCTCTGATTTGAATTCTGGAGAAGACTTCCAGTATTCATTGAGGGTAGCAGAGGGCTATCCAGCTCTCGGGTTATCAAGCAGACAATTCACTGTAGCTCTTTCAGAGCTGTTACATGACTAGCAGAGCCAGCCTGAAAGGGCAATGCTGGGTACTTCAAATTCCTGTCTGCAGGGGTCAGGAAGACAGTACAAGCAAGTGAGATCAGCTCTATCTCATTAAAGAGAAACGGCTTCTTGTTCTTTTCCGCTCATGAGCTGTTCCTAATTTCCGTTTACTTCTGAAAAACATGTTGCATGTACACCATAGCTTTAAACCATGGGAATATAGAATCATGGAATCATAGAATGGTTAAGGTTGGAAAGGACCTTAAGATCATCTAGTTCCAACACCTTAGTGTATGACTCATAGAACGAGGATATGGGTCACCCCACTCGTAAAGTACCATGAAGAGACTGGCCTCCAAATTTAGGTATTCCATTGCCTAAATTTGGTATGTGAGTATTACCTGTTCCTTTTTACCTTCATGTTACTGAACAGTTCAGTTCATATATTGCTGGGAATGATGTGAAGGAGTTTTGAACCCAATTTCTAATATACCTGGTTTTATTTTCTTTCTTTGCTATGACTTCTGCTTTGCTGGAGGTCAGAAACCATGGAGCATGGTCTACTTCATATTACATATTATTAATATTATTTATATGCATATTATTATAATCGTTATTATCACTATTATAACTTTTATTATTAAGCAGAAACTGATCATCTATTGCTATAGCTGTAAAATATATGTCTCTCAGAAATCATCTCCCATGACAATCAAACAGCATCAGAACTCCTAAAATATAGTCAGCATCTAAACTGAACAACGAAACTGGGAATTTTATGACGGCATGAAAGTTCACATTTCCCTAGTTTATTAAAAATTGTTGATATACTAAGCATTAGAAAGAGCTTCAGCATTGCGGAGTAAAGATCTAGTCATATGCAAATATAATCTAACTGCTGTTGATGAAATAAAAATGCCGAATAAAAGACTACTTTGCTTAATGATGCTCAGCCATATTTTAAAAGATTTATGTTAATTGTAAAATGGTTAGGAGCAATAATAACATATCATGTGTTGCTAAAAAAGAAGAACAAAGAAGGTAAAACTGATGTTTTTAACATTTTCAATCAGATTATTATTTCTTTAAAATATTTTACGGTCATATTATTCATCTCAGTTCTCATATGTTTTGTTTACGACCCACGAAATAATTATCCTTATCCCAACTGATTTTAATTGAATTATAAAAGAAAGAGCCTTTTCTAACTTTCTAACCCTCCTGACAAACCAAAATAGGGTCAAAGAGATTTGAAGAGTCATTGAAGAATATGTTTTGATTTACTTCAGATAGACTCAGGGGAACTTTGTTCCAGATGGTAACCTTAACCTTTTACTATAAACTGTCTATCTATCTGTGGTAGTCCCTTATTACAATTAGATCCATATCTGTCTGATATTTTGGTGGTCAGGAATTTCCTAGTACCATACCACCTATAATAATATATTTTGAATAATTTAGTGTGAATATGTGTAATAGCAGAAGAAAATAATTTGATTTCAGTTTCTCTCATTTTTGCCATGAAGTTTTTTTTTAAGTATATTTATTATATAAATATATATCTGAAGTAAACACTTCAGAAAAGATCAGAATGCAGAAAACTAGGTGCTCACAACTAAGTGTTTTTTTAGCAGTTTATATGTTGACATGACCACTCCATTTCTATTTTGATTTGTAATGTTTGACCATAAAGAACTGAAGGGCAGTTTTGTGCCAGTGGTCAATTTTAGATATGTTAAAGCCACTTGTGTGCCTAACTATGAATTGTGTGCACAAAAAGACACCAAAGTATTAATGAAAAAATAGTTGCACTTAGTATTATCTATATTTCTGGTTAGACATATAAAACATATTAAATGCAGTTTGTGCAAGTCCTGAAAACAAAATCAATTTTCTAATAGCCCCCGAAACACCGTATTTATCATATTTAGGCTATAAAACAAGCATTTATTTTTGTTTCATGGAATACCTAATATTGTAGGAATCACAGCTGGTCTTATCTAGATCATTACCAGACCCCCACTTTCTACATAATACAGATAGATTTGACCTATGTTCATACCTTTAATATGATACTGTAACAGATCTTCTCCAGTTAGGATGTCATACATTTTTTTAAAAGCTTGAGAGAAATTACCTCCTTCACCACTATCCCTACTAGGCTGAATCAACTTACCTTGAATTTTCAGTTATTTTCAGGCTGGGATCCATGGATAGCTTGATGCTTTTGGTCTATTTCTAAAGGATTTGTGTAAGATGATGCAAGTATCTCTCTACAACTACCTGAAAGGAGGATGGAGCCAGGAGGTAGTCTCTTCTCCCAAGTAACAAGTGATAGGACAAGAGGAAATGGCCTCAAGCTGCACCAGGGGAGGTTTAGACTGGATATTAGGAAAGGGTGGTCAGGCATTGGAACAGGCTGTCCTGGGAAGTGGTGGAGTCACTCTCACTGGAAGTGTTCAAAAAACGTGTAGATGAGGCCCTTAGTGACATGGTTTAGCGGTGGACTTGGCAGCCCTGGGGTAACGGTTGGACTTTATGATATTCAAGGTCTTTTCCAACTTGGTTGATTCTATGATTCTATAACTAAGGAAGTAAGAGGAGTGTCAATAAACTTAAATTCTCTTTAGAAAGTTTAGCCTATCTGCTGGAAAAATTTTACATGTTTTTGTCAAATTAGAAAAAGAAATGGTTGAAAATCATCTTACAGACGGATTTGATGAATAACAGAAAAGCATTAACACTTCTGAAGAAGCTCTGCTGCAAATAAAATTATCAATCTTCCCCTTATAGAAATGTTTCGTTTCAGGTTACAGGCACAATGCAAGTGCTGGTTGTAGTTTCACATGTTCTTCTTTACATTCAGACACTACATTATTTTTCTTAGCCAAATATTTCTTCTGCACACTCTATTTTTGGCTCTATGTTTGAGGTGCTTCCATTTCTCCTACTTGCCTAAATTATTTTGTAAATCTAGTGAAGAATATATTTCACGTAAGTCATTACATCAGTGGCTGTGCATATAATTTTAAAGACTACATTATATTTTTATAGTTAATACACTGCATTCAAAAGGTATTATAAATTTTGACCCACTTTTAAGTTTACAAAAGGTTTACAGTAGCAAACATTAATTCTTGTAGTGTTTCTTTGCATGTTACACAAACTAGACCTCGATTTTTCACGCATTAACATTTCTCTAGATATCCTGTCTTGATAAGCTTCTCTTTGACTGAAATAAACAAAATACACTGTGACTGAAAATTCTGTGCTGATGGCATTAGCTTCAGCTCAGTAGACACAGACCTTAAAGCACTAAAAAAAAAAATTTAAAAAATCTTTTTTGATAAATCCTTTTCTTCCATGATAATGAACACTCGTAATTTCCTATTTTCAGTTATGAATTTTAAGCCTTTCCTCAGATCCATTTATTCATGTTTTTAACCAGTTTGGTTTTATGGAATTACTCACACCACTACTGGAATACAACCTGGTCATAAATTTTCTTCTTATTACTCTTTCAAACAGAAATATTCTGTGGTGGGTTGTTTTGGTTTTTTGTTTTGGTTTGATTTTGTTTGTTGTTTTTTTTTTTGTCTGGTTAGTTCGTTTTTTGGTGGGGTTTGGTTTGGGTGAGGTTTTTTTTTGTTTTGTTTATTTGTTTTGTTTGGGTTTGTTTTTGTTTGTTGTTGTGGGTTTTTTTTCTTTTTAATCCTTGTGAAATTACTGTTTTTCCCTACAAACTTAAAAAGCTCTTGGTATGGCATGTTTTAAAATCACCCTACAGTCTCTCTCCTGCCTTCTGCTAAGAAAAGCTTTGGAAGCACAATGAGCACATACATGTGTGGGCACTAAGTGTCTGTGGAAAAACAAGCAGTGCTTCTGTCTAGCACAGAGACAGTCAGTCTGGGAAGGTGCACCCCTAATCATGGGACACTTTAATCTTTATTTGGTGTCATCTGTAAGGTTATGTCTTTTCATTACAAAACATCCCACTTCAGAGACTGCTAGCACAAACAAACACATTCGTTATATTGTGGCTGTTCAGAGTGTGGTGTGGAGAGGAAGGAGTGCACAGCCCTCAATCCTTCCCTGTTACAGGCAGTGAGATAATCTATATCTCATCTAATTAAAAAAATTTACTTGAGAATGATTTGAATTGGGCTCTAAATTTTCTTTTTCTTTTTTTTTTTTTTCTTTTTCCTTAACTATTCCTCCAATTGCCCATAATGATTTTCTAATACTTTGGTGAGACTGAGGGCTAAGGTTGGCTTATCTACCTACTTAGTACTTCTCCAATAGCCTTGTAAGAGATTATAAGACATGCTCAGGTATGCATGTAAACCTCTGAAGAGATTGTGTGTCTCTAGAGCAATAGCTGGAGCTTTACGAATTGGATGCAGTTTAAAAGCTCTGAGTATCTTAGTCATGGACTTGAGTCAAGCACCTCTAATTCCAGGTTCTAAATTTGACTGGAAACCATGAACTGGACCCAGATCTATATAGATCTTGACATGGAACTTGAAAGAACATACTTTTTGCATTTAAAGAAAGTCTAGACCTAGAATTTTTACTAGAGTTATATTTCTAGTGAACCTTCTCCTGATCATTTTCATAGCCTGGATATGTTGAAAGGCTGGTAATACTTCTGATCATATTCAGCAACATAATGCTCTGTGATGAAGTAAGTTTTTCTGATCAGCCAGATGAGGACATCTGATTTTGAAGTATGCTGTGGTTTCCTTCCCACTGGAATGACTGACTTTCCTTTCAAGGGAAATCAACATGAGTGATAATGGGAAGGTGATAATTTTTGGACCTCATTCAACATATAGCCAAGAGAGAGGTAGTGTACATATCTGACCCTAAAAGCTGGATATCCCATAGTTTATATACAGTCTATGATGGCAGTCTAAAGATATTTTCCAGAACTACAGTAATCATATTCTTTATTTCACCCTGTTTGTTATCTAAGCTAATTGGTATGTGAGAAGTACTACACCTTTAATTTTGTTAGCAACCTCTTCATGTAGAGGGTATCAGATGGTGCAGATATCTTACTCTATTTTTCTTTTGGTAAAAGCACAACCAAAACCAAGAAGTCTTATTGTGGTTTTTTTCTTGTTAGAAAATATGTAGTGGAATAGAATGTGACTTGTTGTTCATATTAAATGCAGCAATTCAATAAATCAAGTCCAGTCTTTCAGAACTCATCTCAAACTGACCATTATGACCCTTTCATCACAATCAGGGAAAGACAAGCCTTGA